>NC_087370.1:2715000-3030000 GCF_030014295.1 Loxodonta africana | reverse complement strand
TCGAACGTATGTATTTCGTTCACGTGCCCCCGTTTCGAGTGTGATGCGTGTATCGTGTCGTGTGTGTGGGGGGGGGAGGGGGAGCGCCGTGTCCTCCAAAGTGCCGCGGCCGTCCGCCCTGTCGGCGACGTGGGTGGTCGCGCCTCTCCGTCTGTGCGGGTAAGCCCCTGTTGGTATGCACGCACGCGCCTCCTTGAGCGCCTCCGGCTTGGGGGGGGGTGCCGGCGGGCAGGCCTCGGTGTGTGGGGGAGGGGGTCCGCGGCCGTGTGCCCTTGCGGTGTACCTTCCCCTGTTTCAGCTGCGCCCTCCGTTTGTGTCGCCGTGCGTCCGAGCCCGCGTGCGCGTGCGTGTGTCGACCATGCCCGTGTGCCCGCGTTCCCGTGTGTTCTGCCTGCGCGCGCCTACCTCTGCGTGTCCTGAGAGTCCTGGGCTTGTGTTTGCTGTGCGCGCGCGCATCCATCTTCGTGTTTCCGCGTGCTCCGTGTGTGCCTCCGTGTCTCCGGAGGGCAGTCTGTGGTGCGTGCGTGCGTGCCTGGGCGCCTGCGCCTTTCCTTCCGTCCTCCTCCTCCTCCCCCTACCCCCCATCCCCCACCGTCCCCACCGCCTCCGCCATCTCCAAACCTCTTCCCCACCTGGCGGGTGCCACCTGGCGGCCACATTGGGCTGGATCCGGATATCGTCAGCATGGGGCCGACGGAAAGAGCGCAGGCTGGGTGGGGTTGGGGGTGCGGGTGGGTGGGTGAGGGGCAGCTGTCCCCGTCGGCGGTGTGGCTAGCGCTGCTGGCACGTGCCCCTCCGGCTTCTGTCGGGACCATCTCTGTGACCTCGAAGAGAGTTTCTCCATCCTTCCGAGGAGGCGTGGGTTCGATGGACCAAGGGTGCTGTCGTTCCTTTACGACGGCCTTTGGGTCGCGCACATACTCGGAGACCTCCCGTCTCAAGTAAAAGGAGTCTGGTAAGTAGAAACTTCGGCCCTCGAGGCGGCTATCTAATGCTGGGTGCGTGCGGCGGGTGCTTTCTACACCCTATGGAAGGAAAACGCCTGCGACAGGAGTTCTCGAAGCCCGCTTTTCGACGCCCCCTCTCGTCACCTCCCTCCATTTTCTATGGCTCTCATGACTCCTCCCGTTTTAGTACAGCAAGGTCAAGCTGAATGGATATTCGCTCCGCCCATCGGTAAATGCCACGCCCCAAGGTCTGAAAGTTGGGATTTCCCTCTGAAGGTAGCCGGAAGGGGGTGGGGAGGGGGTCGCATGAGGCAAAGGATCGTTTAAAAACCTGGTGGCGGCGGAGGAACCGCTTTCCGCTCTTAACCATCCCACGTAGAGGCGTGGGTGCACGCATGTATGCATGCAGGTGCTCGTGTGTTGGTCCAGGCGCGTGCATAAGTGGCGCGCGCGCACCCTTGGGCATGTACACATGCGTGCGTGTGCCCACACGTGCACGTGTAGGCACGCGTGCGCGTACGTGCACCCTGATACGCGTACACACGTGCACTTACACACCCATAGGCACCTATACAGGAGCGGACGCACCTGCACGCGCGTGCACGTATACGCACGTGTACCTGCGTGAGTACGCACACACAGGCACACGTGTACGCGCCGAGGGACTGCATCCGCCCACGCACAGGCGCGTGTATGTGCCTGCGTGTCTGTATCTGCACCCACGGACGTGCGGATGTCGCGCCTAGGATTCTTCTCTAGCTAACGCCCGTCACCGGGATGGCTCGGGGTTGAGGTAGCCTCTCTTTTTTCCTTCCTGTTTTGAAACTGGGTTTTCCTCTTCAAGAGCCGTTCCACTTCTCGGGCGAAACTAACTTACCGCGTACTGGAAAGTGAGTGCAAAGACAAAGCCCTGGCAGCGCAGCGGTTCAGAGCTCGGCTGCCGACTGAGACGTCAGAGGTTCAGATCTACCGGCTGCTCCTTGGGAAGCCCGCGGGGCAGCTCGACTCTATCCCCTAGGGTCGCTACGAGTCCCAACCCACTCGACGGCACGCGATGACAGGAGGGCAAAGAGTTAAACAGAAACGAGAAGGATAAGGAACATGAGTCTTCACCGCCACGCCCTACTCCCCACCCCAGCACCATTAAAACTCGGGTGTTTCTCTCCCTGTGGGGTCCCCCCGCCCTGAGAAAAAATAAACCGCCTTAAAAGATGGCTTGTGTTTAGAGCCTCTTCGTAGTGCGTCTTCACAGGATGACCGCAGGGCGCGCCTGTCATCCTCTTTCTCAAAAGTTGTCGCCTTGAAGACGGAGGAGTCCGCGTACCCGTCGCCTAAGTTCAGCCATCGTCCGATTTGAAATCGGTGCCTTCCCGGTTCTGTCTTCCCGTCGATGGACGCCTCACAGGGATGTCTTCCAGCCAAATGAGCCTACGGTACTCTTCCCTTCCTACGTATCTCAGGAGGTTCCTCGGACAGGGAGAGACCCGTCAGATATCCAGTCCGTCCTGAGCTTTCTACGACGACGGTCAGTCGGTTATTCTGGAACACCTCGGTCGGGTCTGTACGCGGCAGGAGCATCGCACACCTTGCTTCTCCAACTTCCCAAGAAACGCCCACAGCAGGGTAACGCGTGCAATGCAGGAACGGCAACACTGCCCTGTACCTTACCGTTCCCCCCAAGCGGAATATGCCCCCAGCTCTCACTGCGGGGCTGAGTTGGGGGGGTGGGGGCGGGGGGGATCGGCGGCAGTGGCCCTCGTGGTCAGCTCTGCCAGTGTGCGGCCTTACAGTTTCCGTTGTGATTGTGAACGCGGAGAAAAGCTTCTCCATCTGGCCAAGGTGGCGCCTGTTCGACTGACTGAGGGTGACGACGGGGACTTGCCGTCCACCTAACCGCGCACGTGCGCACACACACAGACACGCGCACACACAGACACACGCGCACATAGACACACGCACAGATGTGCACACACGCACACACAGACACGCACACACACATGCACTCACACACACAGACACGCACACAAAGACGCACACACAGACGGGCGCACCCACACAGACGCGCACACCCACAGGCACGCACACACACACAGGCGCACACAGGCATGCGCGCACACACACAGACACGGACAGACACGCACACAGGGACACACACAGACACGCGCGCACACACTGATATTCCCATCCGGTCCAGCCCGTGTCCTCACGCGCGGCTGGTACCTTTGGAGCGGTCACATCCACCCGAAGTTTTTTTCATGTCTCCTTTCCGGGGCTTCCTTCAACGTTAACCGGTGGTGCGGTCTTCCAGTGACGCCCGCAGGCGTTCGCTCCAGCGTCTGCGCGTCCCGGCCGGCTCCATCACCCTGTCTGGTGCATCGACCAGAGGATCCCTGGAGCTCCGTGGCGAGAGATGGGGTCGTGTTACTCTGCCATGTATGTGCAGCAGTTCCTTTAGATCGTTGTGACGCTGGTGTCTCTCTTGCCCTCAGTCGCTTTCTTTCTTCCGCTATAAATACGTTTTGGGTCACCAGGTGGCTATCCATACGCTCTACTTGTATGGTGATTCCAGTCAAATGAGTTGGGGCCCTGGGTTTTTTTTGAGTCTATGGGCTCTCAGTTTCCCACATGTTTATCCGCTCCCTGCTTGAACCCGCACCTGGGGCATTTGTGCCATCTTTTGTGCTTTTAGGTAGCCGATGGTGCTGTCTTCCCTGGATTCCTGTGGCCGACGCCGTTGTTGTGGCAGCTTTGAGAGTCTTCTAACCGACCTGCCCCCTACTGAAGGTAACCTGGGTTGCCGCGATGTTCACACCATCTTGCGTTGTTTATCTTCCTTGCTCTGTTCCTCTCATGTCAGGTGTTCACCCACTGGGGTTTTCTTGGCCGCATTTTCACAGCACTGCTTGGATGGCGGGGAAGAATGTGGTCCTCCCTCCAATGGTCTTCTCACCCAGCCCTAGTCATGCTCATTTTGTGTCCTTTTTGCTGTGCCTCTCTTGACTTCATCGCTGCGCCGGACGAGGCACTTACATTGTTTTCCCAAAGTATGTCAATGGCCCCTGCCCGCGAAAACCTGTTTTCTTGACTCTGGCTCCATTGAGATGAAAAAAAGTGACTTTTTTGGACCTGATGTTGCTGCTGCAGTGATTTGGTCCTTCCCCGCATTAAGTGGTGGGTGGCTGTGGGCATGTGCTCCTTGTTGACACAACCTGGTGAGCGTGAAACAGCAGCTTCTGTTCCTAGCTGTGAATAATTGAGCTTATTTTCCTCTCTCGTACTTACCACTATGGCACAGACCTCTACACTCCTCTGGGCATTGTCGAGTGCCTTGCATGGTCCAACGTGGTGGTCGATCGGTGAGGAGGATTCCTCCTTAGTAAGGCTTTCTTTAGATGTCTTTGAGGGTGTGTTTTACTGGCTCTGCAAGCCATCGCTACTTGCCTTGCCCATAGCTGGTGTTCGTGGCTCATAGGCAGGGCTCCTCTACTTCCTGGGAGAGGTCTTCGGCCTCAGTGGTGGTGACCCGGGGCACCCTTCGCCTATTGCTGCCAGTACACTCCCCCTTTGAGTTGGTGGAGGGTCTTGCCAGCCAGCCAGCTGGCATCATATAGTGGGACTATGTGTGTGCCTGTGTAGTTGTCCCATCATGGCGTTTGTGGCTGAGAGCTGTGGGCCCACCCGGGAAACCCCTACACTGTCTTGCAGTTCTCTGCCTCCACCCTTTTGGTGCTGCTTGTGCTGCTAGCGGTGCAAAGGCCCGGGCTTCCTAGTTTGGGTGTGTTCTTGGTGACATGCCCCTGCGCCAGATGAATAGATGTGTGAAGCTGCCCCTGAAGTGCCTTTCGTTGCAGTCGTTCATCTCTTGTCCAATGGGTAGTGCACGCATGCCTCCTGGCCTGGTACAAAAAATGCCCTCACCATGTTGGTGTAGTCAAGGGAAACAGGACTTGTCCCCTTGTGATGTACTCCTGGACCAGGCCTGGTCCCATGTGTGATGGGCTGTTTGCGGGTATGTGCGCATTGAATGCACAACGGTCGCTCACGTTGGGATAGAAGTGTCTGTGGCCTTCAGTGACCGTGGGTAGTCATTGGATTCTGGCTCCCCTATGTGCCTCTGCCATCCCTGTGTCCGCACCTCCACCGCCCCCCATAGTCTTCTGTCTGGCCCTGTTTGCACACGTCAGCACCCCACCCCAGGCCCCAGTTCACTTGATACTTGCATTCTGCTTTTCACCCCCTAACACCTATAGATGCAACGACATAGGCGGGGTTGTCAGAGATGTCGTGATGGCTCCGTTGGCGCTATGTTCCTGAGTCTGCCAGAAGCCCGGGGACCAATCGCTAATGCTGTCATGTCTGCCAGTCACTGGGTGGCCGTGTGCGGTTGCTTGCACCCACTCTAAATTGTGCTAAGTCCCACTTTGCTCCCGAGAGCTTCGCGGACCGGCCCTCAGCCCCATTTGTCTAGGACTGTCATTGGTGTCCCGATTATTTCACTCAGTTGCCCTTCTTAACCCGGATTGACCAGCACAGCAATGAGTTTTTTTTTCTCACAGAGGATTCGGATAGATGAGATACTTCAGGTCTACATCCCATCTCCCCAAGCGAAGTTTCAGCTTTAATGAATTTTTTAAGTCAGCTGTTATGGATCTCTCCTTTGTGTCATATCATATGTCATGGGTCATGTCGTCTGGTACCATGCCATGTCGGACTGTGCTGCATTGTGGTGTGTGGTATATCCATATGATGGAGTAGTATTCAGCGGTAAAAGGAGGAATACCATGAAGGGTCAGGGTTACGGGTGTTAGAGTGACGGGTGTTAGGGTGGTTAGGGATAGGGTGGATGGGGTTAGGCTTCGGGTTCAGGTTTAGGGTTAGGGTTTGGGGATGGGGTTAGGGTTAGGGTTTGGGGTTGGGTTAGGGTTAGGGTTATGGTTAGGGTTAGAGTTAGGGTTGGGTTAGGGTTAGAGTTAGAGGGTTAGGGTTAGAGGGTTAGGGTTAGGGTTAGAGGGTTAGGGTTAGAGGGTGAGGGTTAGGGTTAGGGTTTAGGGTTTAGTGTTAGGATTTAGTGTTAGGGTTAGGGTTTAGGGTTGGGTTAGGGTTAGTGTTAGGGTTTGGGTTGGGGTTGGGGTTGGGATTGGGGTTAGGGTTAGGCATTAGGGATTAGGGTTGGGGTTGGGTTTGGGGTTGGTGTTGGGGTTAGGGTTGGGGTTAGGGGTTAGGGGTTAGGGTTAAGGTAGGGTTTAGGGTTGGGGTTGGGGTAGGGTTAGGGTTATGGTTAGGATTTAGGGCTAGGGCTTAGGGCTAGGGCATAGGATTAAGGCATAGGGTTAGTGTTAGGGTTAGGGTTGGAGGATTAGTGTTAAGGTTGGATGGTTAGGGTTAGGGATAGGGTTAGGGTTAGGGTTAGGGTTAGGGTTTAGTGTTGGGTTCAGGGTTGGGTTCAGGGTTAGGGTTAGGGTTGGGTTAGGGTTTAGGGTTAGATTTAGGTTTAGAGGGTTAGGGTTAGAGGTTTAGGGTTAGAGGTTTAGGGTTAGAGATTTAGGGTTAGAGGGTTAGGGTTTAGGGTTAGGGTTTAGGGTTTAGGGCCAGGGTTTAGGGCCAGGATTAGGGCCAGGGCTAGGGCCAGGGCTAGGGTTAGGGCTAGGGTTAGGGTTAGGGTTAGGGTTAGGGCGAGAGCTAGGGCTAGGGCTTAGGGTTGGGGTTGGGGCTGGGGCTGGGGCTGGGGCTGGGGCTGGGGCTGGGGCTGGGACTAGGGCTGGGCTAGTGTTAGGGCTAGGGCTAGGGCTAGAGCTAGGGCTAGGGCTATGGTTAGGTTTAGGGTTTAGGGTTATAGTTTGGGTTTAGGGTTTAGTGTTAGGGTTGGGTTAGGGTTAGGGTTAGGTTTAGAGAGTTAGAGGGTTAGGGTTAGAGGGTTAGTGTTAGGGTTAGAGGGTTAGGGTTAGGTTTAAAGGGTTAGGGTTAGATGGTTAGGGGTAGAGGGTTAGGGTTTAGGGTTTAGGGTTCAGGTTCGCAGTTGGGGGTGGGGTTGGGGGTGGGTTTGGGGGTCGGGATGGGGTTGGGGTTGAGGTTCGGGTCGGGGTTGGTGTTGCGGTTGGGGTTAGGGTTAGGGTTAGGGTTTTAGGGTTAGGGTTTTAGGGTTAGGGTTAGGGTTTTAGGGTTAGGGCTAGGGCTCGGGCTAGGGTTAGGGCTAGGGTTGGGTTAGGGTTCGGGTTCGGGTTAGGGTTTTAGGGTTAGGGTTAGGGTTTAGGGTCAGGGTTTTAGGGTTAGCGTTAGGGCTTGTGCCAGGGCTAGTGCTAGGGCTAGGGTTGGGTTAGGGATAGGGCTAGGGATAGGGCTAGAGGCTAGGGGCTTAGGGTTAGGGCTAGGGGCTTTTGGTTAGGGTTAGGATTAGGGTTTAGGGTTGGGGTTGGTGTTGGAGTTAGGATGTTAGGGTTAGGGTGTTTGGGTTAGAGTTGGGGTTGGTGTTGGTTTTGGGAGTGGGGTTACGGTAGGGTTGGGGTTTGGTTGGGTTTGGGGTAGGGTTAGGGTTTTAGGGTTAGGGCCAGGGCTAGGGCTAGGGCTAGGGTTAGGGCCAGTGCTAAGGTTGGGTTAGGGCTAGGACTAGGACTAGGGCTAGGGGCTAGAGGCTTATGGTTAGGGGCTTGGGGCTTAGGGTTAGGGTTTAGGGTTGGGGTTGGGGTTAGGGTGTTAGGGTTAGAGTTAATGTGTTAGGGTTAGGGTTGGGGTTGGATTTGGGGTTCGGATTAGGTTGTTAGGGTTAGGGTGTTAGGGTTAGAGTTTAGGGTTGGGGTTGAGGTCAGGGTGTTAGGCTTAGGGTTTTAGGGTTAGGTTTAGGGTGTTAGGGTTAGGGTTAAGGTTGGGTTTGGGGTTAGGGATGGGGTTAGGGTAGGGTTGGGTTTGGGTTTTGGTTTGGGTTAGGATTAGGGTTAGGGTTTAGGGTTAGGTTTAGAATTGGGCTTAGTGTTAGGGTTTTAGGGTTAGGGTTATGTTTGGGTTTGGGGTTGGGTTAAGGTAGGGTTGGGGTTGGGGTTGGCGTTGGGTTTGGGTTTGGGGTAAGGGTAGGGTTAGTGTTAGGGTTTAGGTTTAGGGTTAGGGTTAAGTTTAGGGTTACGGTTAGGGGTTAGGGTTAGGGTTTCGTTTAGGGTTAGTGTTAGGTTAGGCTTAGGGTTAAGGTTTTCTTTAGTTTTCTGGTTACTTGAAGGTTATGTTTAGGGCTAGGGTTAAGTTTACGGGTTCTGCTTAATTTTAGGGTTTGGGTTAGATTTTAGGTTAAGGTTAATTTTAGTGTTATAGTTAGGGTTAGGGTTACGGTTTGTATTAGGCATTGTGGTTGGGGTAAGGGTTAGGTTTAGGGTTAGTTTTGCATAGGGTTAGGATTATGATTATGGTAATGTGTTAGGAGTTAGAGGTGTAGTTTAGGGTTTGGGTGAGGGTTCCAGTTAGGCATTGTGGTTCTAGTCATGGTTAGGTTTGTTTTAGGGTTAGGGTTAAGTTTATGATTAGGTTTCGGGTTAGTGTTAGAGTTATGGTGAGAGTTATGGTTAAGTTTTGGGTTAGGCTTTGGTGTAAGGGGTTAGGGTTTGGGTTAGGGTTAGGGTTATCGTTAGGGCTCAGGGGTTTCAGGTTAGTGTTAGTGTTAGGGTGAGAGATTGCTTTAGGGTTACGGTTGGGGAAACGTTTAGGGCTTAGGATGAGGGTTATGGTTAGTTTTACAGTTAAGGTGAGGGTCTAGGGTAAGTGTTCCGACTAGGGTTAGACATAGAGTTAGGGCTACGTTTATGGTTAGGTTTAGGTGTAGGGTAAGATTTAGGTTTAGTTTCAGGTTTAGGGTTAGAGTTAGTGTTCTATTTAGGGTCAAGGTTAGAGTTAGGGTCAGGATTAGGCCTAGGGTTAGGATTAGGCTAAGGGTATGGTTCAGGTCTATTGGAAGGCTTAGGTTTAGGGTTACAGGTGGCTAGCATTATGGTTAGAGTTAGGTTTAAGGTTAGGGTTTGGGTTAGCCTTAGGTTTAGGGTTAGTGTTAGGGTTTGGATGAAGTTTAGGATAGGGTGAGGTTTATTTTTATGGTTTGGGCTAGAGGTGGGTTTGTGTTCAGGTTAGTGTTAAGGTTCCATTTAGGGTTCAGGTTAGTGTTAGGGGTTAGTTAAGGGCTAGGATTAGGTTTAGGTTTAGGGTTAGTGTGAGGTTTAGGTTAAGGGTGAGGGTTAGCATAAGGTTTACGATTAGGGTTAGGATTATAGTTAGTGTTAGAGGCTAGGTTTAGGGTGTTAGGTTTACGTGTATGGTTAGGGTAGGGTTAAGTTTAGGGTTAGGGTTAGGGTAGGGATAGCTTTAGGTTTAGGGATGGGGTTATGGTTCTTGGCTAGGGTGAGGGTTGGGGTTATGGGGAGGGCTAGGTTTATAGTTAAGTTGAGGGTTTAGGGTAATTGTTATGTTTAGGGTTAGAGTTAGGGTTAGGGTTAGGGTTAGGGTGAAGTTTCAGTTAATAGGGAGGGTTACCTCTAAGGTTGGAGTTAGGGTAATGTTAGTGTTAGGGTTAGGTAGGGGTAATGTTAAGGTTAAAGCTAGGTTTACAGTAAAGGGTAGGGCTAGTTTAGGGTTAGGGTTAGGTTTAGAGTTAGAGTTAGTGCTAGGGTTTACTGTTAGGGTTAGGGTCAGGTTTAGAGTTATTGTTAGGTTTAGGGTTAGGTTTAGGGTAGTGTTAAGGTTAGGGTTACGATTAGGGTTAGGGTAAGGTTAGGTTTAGGTCAGGGTTAGGGTTAGGATGAGGGTTAGGGTTAGAGTTAGGGAAAGGGTTAGGTTTTCGTGTGAGGGTTTGTGTTAGCTTTACATTCAGCTGATGTTTTAGGGTGTTATGGTTAGGGTTAGGGTTAACGTTAGGGTTACAGTTAGGGTTAGTTTTAGGGTTAGGGCTAGAGTTAGGAGATAGATTAGGGTTAGGTTTATGTTCTAGGGCTAGGGTTAGGCTTAGGTTTAAGGTGAAGTTTAGGTTAAGGATGATGGTTAGGGTTTGGTGTTTGTGTTAAGGTTAGGGTTAGGTTTATGGTTAGGCTTAGTGTTAGGGTTAGGGTTAGCTGTGTTAATGTTAGGGTCAGGTTTAGGGTTAGGTTTAGGGTTAGGGTTAGGGTGAAGTTTAAGTTAAGGGTGAGGTTTGAGCTTAGGGTTCGCATTAGGGGTTAGGGTTAAGGTAAAGTTAGGATTAATTTTAGGGTTAAGGTTAGGTTTAGAGTTAGTGTTAGTGTTAAATTTAAGTCATGGTTAGGTTTAGGGCTAGGTTAAGGTTAGAGATAGGGTTCGGTTAAGGGTTGGGGTTAGGTTTAGATGTTAGGGTGAAGGTTACCGCTAGGTTTCCATTTAAGCCGAGTGTGTAGGGTAAGTTTTAGGGTTAGGATTAGGCTAGAGTTAGAGTTAGGGTCAGGGTTAGAGTTAAGTTTAGGGTTAGGATTAGGTTTTTGGTTAGGATTAGTGTTAGGGTCAGGGTTCGGGTGAGATTTAGTGTCATGTTTAGTTTTAGGGTTAGGGTAGGGTGAAGTTTATGTTAAGGGAGAGGATTAGGTTAGGGGTTAGGGTTCAGGTTAGAGTCAGAGTTAGGGTTAGGTTTATGTTTAAGGTTAGGGTTAGGTGTAGGGTAAGATTTAGATTTAGGTCCAAGTTGAGGGTTAGAGTTAGTGTTCTATTTAGGGTCAAGGTTAGGGTTAGGGTTAGGATTAGGTTTAGGGTTAGGATTAGGTTAAGGTAAGGTTCAGATCTGTTGGAAGGCTTAGGTTTAGGGTTACAGGTGGACTAGCGTTATGGTTAGAGTTAGCTTTAAGGGTAGGGTTTTGGTTAGCTTTAGGTTTAGGGTTAAGGTTAGTGTTAGGGTTTGGATGAAGTTTAGGATATGGTGAGGGTTAGTGTTAAGGTTAGGTTTAGGGTTCAGATTAGTGTTAGGGGTAAGTTAAGGGTTAGAGTTAGGTTTAGGTTTAGTGTTAGTGTGATGTTTAGGTTAAGGGTGAAGGTTAGGGTAAGGTTTATGATTAGGGTTAGGATTATAGTTAGTGTTAGAGGCTAGGTTTAGAGTGTTAGGGTTAGGTTTATGGTAGGGTAGGGTTATGTTTAGGGTTAGGGTTAGGGATAGCTTTAAGTTTAGGGTTGGGGATACAGTTCGGGGTTAGGGTGAGGGTTGGGGTTAGGGTGAGGGTTAGCTTTACAGTTAAGGTGAGGGTTTAGGGTAACTTATGGTTAGGGTTAGAGTTAGGGTTACAGTGAAGTTTCAGTTAATAGTGAGGGTTACTGCTAAGTTTAGAGTTAGGGTAAGGATAGTGTTAGGGTTAGGGTTAGGGTCGGGTCATGTTAGGGTTAAGGCTAGGTTTACGGTAAAGGGTAGGGCTAGGTTAGGGTCAGGGTTAGGTTTAGAGTTGGAGTTAGTGCTAGGGTTTACTCTTAGTGTTAGGGTCAGGTTTAGAGTTATTGTTAGGTTTAGGTTTAGGGTTAGGTTAGAGTTAAGGTTAGGGTTAAGTTTAGGGTTAGGGTAAGGGTTAGGTTTAGGTCTGGGTTAGGGTTAGGGTTAGGATGAGGGATAGGGTTAGAGTTAGGGTAAGGGTTAGGGGTTCGTGTGACAGTGTTAGGTTTACATTAAGCTGATGTTTTAGGGTGTTACTGTTAGTGTTAAAGTTAGGGTTACGGTTAGGGTTAGGTTTAGGGTTAGGGCTAGAGTTAGGGGATAGTTAAGCGTGAGGTTTAGTTTTAGGTTTACGGTTACAGTTAGGCTTAGGTTTAGGGTGAAGTTTAGGTTAAGGATGAGGTTTAGGGTTAGGTTTTTGGTTAGGGTTAGGGTTTGGTGTTTGGGTTAATGTTAGGGTCAGGTTTAGGGTTAGGCATAGGCTTAGGGTTCGGTTTAGGGTTAGGTCTAGGGCTAGGGTGAAGTTTAAGTTAAGGGTGAGGGTTGAGCTTAGGGTTAGCGTTAGTGGTTAGGATTAGGGTTAGGGTTAAGGTTAGGATTAAGTTTAGGGTTAAGTTTAGGTTTAGAGTTAGGGTTAGGGTTAGTGTTATTGTTAAGTCATGGTTAGGTTTAGGACTAGGTTAAGGTTAGAGATAAGGTTAGGTCAATGTTTGGGGTTAGGTTTAGATGTTAGTGTGAGGGTTAGTGCTACGTTTCCATTTAAGCTGAGGGTGTAGGGTAAGTTTTATGGTTAGGATTAGGGTTAGAGTTAGAGTTAGTGTCAGGTTTAGGGTTAAGTTTAGGGTTAGGGTTATGTTTATGGTTAGGATAAGGGTTAGGGTCAGGGTTGGGGGAGATTTAGTATTATGTTTAGTTTTAGGGTTAGGGTTCGGGTGAAGTTTATGTTAAGCGAGAGGGTTAGGGTTAGGGTTTAGGGTTCAGATTAGGGTCAGCGTTAAGTTTAAGATTAGGTTTAGGGTTAGGGTTAGGTTTAGTGTTAGTATTAGTTTTGCTTAGGGTAAGGTTTTGAATGAAGTTAGGGTAGGTTTAGGTTTATGGTTAGGGTGAAATTTTGGTTAAGGGTGAGGCTTCGGCTTAGGGTTAGGTTTAGAGTTCAGGTCAGTGGTTAGGTAGAGGTTTAGGGTTAAGGTTAGGTTTAGGTTAAGGATTAGGGTTAGAGTTAGGGTTAGGGATTAGTGTTTCAGTTAGGTTTAGGGTAGGGTTATAATTAGGGTTAAGTTTAGGTTTGGGGTAAGAGTTAGAGTTACGTTTACAGTTAAGGTGAGGGTTTTGGGTAAGTGTTAGGGTTAGAGTTAGAGTTAGGGTTAGGGTTAGGGGTTAGGGTTAGGTTTAAGTTTATGATAGGCTTAAAGTTAGGGTTAAGGTTAGGTTAGGGTTAGGGTCAGGGTTAGGATTAGAATTAGGTTTAGGGCAATGGTTAGGGTCAGAGTTTTTGTTAGGGTTAGGTTTAGTGTTACAGGTTTGCCAAGGTTAAGGTTAGGGTTAGGTTTAGAGTTCGGGTTAAGGTTAAAGTTAGGTTTAGCTTTAGGTTAGGGATAGGGTGAAGTTTAAGATAGGGTGAGGGCTAGGGTTATGGCTAAGGTTTGGGTTAGTTTTCAGGTTAGTGTTAAGGTTATGTTTAGGGTTATGGTTAAGTTTAGGGGTTCTGTTTAGTTTTAGGGTTAGGGTTTGATTTAGGTTAGGGTTAAGTTTAGTGTTACGGTTAGGGTTAGGGTTATGGTTTATGTTAGTCGTTGTGGCTGGGTGAGGGTTAGGTTTAGGGTTAGGGTTGGGTAGGGTTAGGATTATGGTTATGGTAAGGTGTTAGGGATTAGAGGTGTAGTTTAGGGTTAGGGTTTGTGTGAGGGGTCTGGTTAGGCTATGTGGTTCTGGTCATGCTTAGGTTTGGTTTAGGGTTAGGGTTAGTTTTATGATTAGGTTTTGGGTTAGTGTTAGATTTAGGGTTTTAGTTAGGGTTCAGGTTTGGGTTAGGCTTTGGTGTTAGGGGTTAGGGTTTGGGTTAGGGTTAGGGTTATCGTTAAGGCTCCGGGGTTTCAGGTTAGCGTTAGTGTTAGGGTTAGGGATAGCTTTAGGGTTTTGGTTCTGGGAAATGGTTAGGTGTTAGGTTGAGGGTTACGGTTAGTTTTACAGTTAAGGTGAGGGTTTAGGGTAAGTGTTCTGACTAGGGTTAGACATAGAGTTAGGGCTAGGTTTATGGTTAGGTTTAGGTGTAGGATAAGATTTAGGATTAGGTTCAGGTTTAGGGTTAGAGTTAGTGTTCTATTTAGGGTCAAGGTTAAAGTTCGGGTTAGGATTAGGTCTAGGGTTAGGATGATGTTAAGGGTAAGGTTCAGGTCTATTGGAGGGCTTAGGTTTAGGGTTACAGGTGGACTAGCGTTATGGTTAGAGTTACGGTTAAGGTTAGGGTTTGGGTTAGCTTTAGGTTTAGGGTTAGGGTTAGAGTTAGGGTTTGGATGAAGTTTAGGATATGGTGAGCGTTAGTGTTAAGGTTAGGTTTAGGGTTCAGGTTAGTGTTAGGGGTTAGTTAAGGGTTAGGTTTAGGTTTAGGTTTAGGGTTAGTGTGATGTTTAGGTTAAGGGTGAGGGTTAGGGTAAGGTTTACGATTAGGGTTAGGATTATAGTTAGTGTTAGAGGCTAGGTTTAGAGTGTTAGGGTTAGGTTTATGGTAGGGTAGGGTTAAGTTTCGGGTTAGGTTTGGGTTTAGGGTTAGGGTTAGTGATAGCTTTAGGTTTAGGTTTGGGGGTATGGTTCCGGGTTAGGGTGAGGGTTGGGGTTAGGGTGAGGGTTAGCTTTACAGTTAAGGTGAGGGTTTAGGGTAATTGTTATGCTTAGTGTTAGAGTTAGGGTTAGGGTTGGGGAAGTTTCAGTTAATAGTGAGGGTTACTGCTAAGTTTAGAGTTAGGGTAAGGTTAGTGTTAGGGTTAGGGTTCGGGTCGGGGTCAGGTTAGGGTTAAGGCTAGGTTTACGGAAAAGGGTAGGGCCAGGTTGGGGTTAGGGTTAGGTTTAGAGTTAGAGTTAGTGCTAGGGTTTACTGTTAGGGTTAGGGTCAGGTTTAGAGTTATTGTTAGGGTTAGAGTTAGCGTAGAGTTATGGTTAGGTTTAAGTTTAGGGGTAGGGTAAGGGTTAGGTTTTGGTCAGAGTTAGGGTTAGGATGATGGATAGGGTTAGAGTTAGGGAAAGGGTTAAGGGTTCATGTGAGGGTTAGTGTTAGGTTTACATTAAGGTAATTTTTTAGGGTGTTACTGTTAGTGTTAGTTTTAGAGTTAGGGTTAGGTATAGGGTTAGGGCTAGAGTTAGGGGATAAATAAGCGTGAGGTTTAGTTTTAGGGTTACGGTTATGGTTAAATCTTAGGTTAAGGGTGAAGTTTAGGTTAAGGATGAAGGTTAGGGTTAGGTGTTTGGGTTAAGGTTTGGAATAGATTTAGGGTTAGGCTTAGTGTTAGGTTAGGGTTAGTTGTTTGGTCAATGTTAGGGTCAGGTTTAGGGTTCGGTTTAGGGTTAGGGCTAGGACTAGGGTGAAGTTTAAGTTAAGGGTGAGGGTTGAACTTAGGGTTAGCGTTATCGATTAGGGTTAGGGTTAAGGTTAGGTTTAGAGTTAGGATTAGAGTTAGTGTTATTGTTAAGTCATGGTTAGGTTTAGGGCTAGGTTAAGGCTAGAGATAGGGTTAGGATAAGGGTTGGGGTTAGATTTAGATGTTAGTGTGAGGGTTAGTGCTAGGTTTCCATTTAAGCTGAGTGTGTAGGGTGAGTTTTAGGGTTAGGATTAGGGTTAGAGTTAGAGTTAGGGTCATGGTTAGGGTTAAGTTTAGGGTTAGAGTTACGTTTATGGTTGGGGTCAGGGTTAGGGGAAGATTTAGTGTTATGTTTAGTTTTAGGGTTAGGGTTAGGGTGAAGTTTATTTAAGCGAGAAGTTTAGGGTTAGGGGTTAGGTTTCAGGTTAGGGTCAGGGTTAAGTTTAGGGTTAGGTTTAGGTTTAGGGTTAGATTAGGTTTAGTGTTAGTTTTGCTTAGGGTTATGGTTAGGGTGAAATTTTGATGAGGGTTTGGCTTAGGGTTAGGGGTTAGTGTTTCAGTTAGGTTTAGGGTAGAGTTATATTTAGGGTTAAGTTTAGGGTTAGGGTAAGAGTTAGAGTTACGTTTCCAGTTAAGGTGAGGGTTTTGGGTAATTGTTACGGTTAGGGTTAGGGTTAGTGTTAGGGTTAGGTTTAATTTTATTGTAGGCTTAAGGTTAGGGTTAAACTTAGGTTACAGTTAGGGTCACGGTTAGGATTAGAATTAGGTTACCGCGAGGATTAGGGTCAGAGTTATTGTAAGGGTTAGTTTTAGGGTTACAGATGGGCCAAGGTTAAGGTTAGGGTTAGCTTTAGGGGTAGGTTTAGGGTTAAAGTTAGTGTTAGCTTTAGGTTAGGGATAGGGTGAAGTTTAAGATAGGGTAAGGGTTAGGGTTATGGCTAAGTTTTAGGTTTGTTTTCAGGTTAGTGTTAAGGTTATATTTAGGGTTAGGGTTAAGTTTAGGGGTTGTGTTTAGTTTTAAGGTTAGTGTTAGGTTTTAGGTTAGGGTTAAGTTTAGTGTTACGGTTAGGTTTAAGGTTATGGCTGTGTTAGGCGTGGTTGGGGTGAGGGTTAGGTTTAGGGTTAGGGTTGGGTAGGGTTAAGATTATGGTTATGGTAAGGTGTTAGAGCTGTAGTTTAGGGTTAGGGTTTGGGTGAGGGTTCTGGTTAGTCATTGTGGTTCTGGTCATGGTTAGGTTTGGTTTAGGGTTAGGGTTAGGTTTATGATTAGGTTTCGGGTTAGGGTTAGATTTAGGGTTAAGGCTTGGGTTAGGCTTTGGTGTTGGGGTTAGGGTTTGGGTTAAGGTTAGGATTATCGTTAGGGCTCAGGGGTTTCAGGTTACGGTTAGGGATAGCTTTAGGTTTAGGGTTGGGGATACGGTTTGGGGTTAGGGTGAGGGTTGAGGTTAGGGTGAGGGTTAGCTTTACAGTTAAGGTGAGGGTTTAGGATAATTGTTATGCTTAGTTTTAGAGTTAGGGTTAGGGGAAGTTTCAGTTAATAGTGAGGGTTACTGCTAAGTTTAGAGTTAGGGTAAGGTTAGTGTTAGGGTTAGGGTTAGGGTTCGGGTCGAAGTCAGGTTAGTGTTAAGGCTAGGTTTACGGAAAAGGGTAGGGCCAGGTTGGGGTTAGGGTTAGGGTTAGGTTTAGAGTTAGAGTTAGTGCTAGAGTTTACTGTTAGGGTTAGGGTCAGCTTTAGAGTTATTGTTAGGGTTAGGGTAGAGTTAAGGTTAGGGTTAGGGTAAGGATTAGGTTTAGGTCAGGGTTAGGGTTAGGATGATGGATAGGGTTAGAGTTAGGGAGAGGGTTAGGGGTTCATGTGAGGGTTAGTGTTAGGTTTACATTAAGGTGATGTTTTAGGGTGTTACTGTTAGTGTTAGTTTTAGAGTTAGGGTTACCATTAGGGTTAGGGCTAAAGTTAGGGGATAGTTAAGTGTAAGGTTTAGTTTTAGGGTTATGGTTATGGTTAGGCTTAGGTTTAGGGTGAAGTTTAGGCTAAGGATGAAGGTTAGGGTTAGTTGTTTGGGTCAATGTTAGGGTCAGGTTTAGGGTTAGGTTTAGGGTTAGGGTTCGGTTTAGGGTTAGGGCTAGGGCTAGGGTGAAGTTTAAGTTAAGGGTGAGTGTTGAGCTTAGGGTTAGCGTTAGCGGTTAGTGTTAGGGTTAAGGTTAGGATTAAGTTTAGGGTTAAGGTTAGGTTTAGAGTTAGGATTAGGGTTAGTGTTAGGCTTAAGTCATGTTTAGGTTTAGGGCTCGGTTAAGGTTAGAGATTGGGTTAGGTTAAGGGTTGGGGTTAGGTTTAGATGTTAGTGTGAGGGTTAGTGCTAAGTTTCCATTTAAGCTGAGTGTGTAGGGTAAGTTTTAAGGTTAGGATTAGGGTTAGAGTTAGAGTTAGGGTCACGGTTAGGGTTAAGTTTAGGGTTAGGGTTAGGTTTATGGTTGGGGTCAGGGTTAGGGGGAGATTCAGTGTTATGTTTAGTTTTAGGGTTAGGGTTAGGGTGAAGTTTATTTAAGCGAGACGGTTAGGGTTAGGGGTTAGGTTTCAGGTTAGAGTCAGGGTTAAGTTTAGGGTTAGGTTTAGGTTTAGGGTAAGGGTTACGTTTAGGGTTAGTTTTGCTTAGGGATAGGGTTTGAATGAAGGTAGGGTAGGTTTAGGGTTATGGTTAGGGTAAAATTATGGTTAAGGGTGAGTGTTCGGCTTAGGGTTAGGGTTAGGGGTTAGTGTTTTAGTTAGTTTTAGGGTAGATTTATAATTAGGGTTAAGTTTAGGGTTAGGGTAAGATTTAGAGTTACGTTTACAGTCAAGGTGGGGTTTTGGGTAAGTGTTACGGTTAGGGTTAGGGTTAGTGTTAGGAGTAGATTTAATTTTATTGTAGGCTTAAAGTTAGGGTTAATTTTAGGGTCAGGGTTGGGGGAGATTTAGTGTTATCTTTAGTTTTAGGGTTAGGGTTAGGGTGTAGTTTATGTTAAGCATGATGGTTAGGGGTTAGGGTTAGGGTTAGGTTTAGGGCTAGGGTTATGTTTAGGGTTAGTGTTAGTTTTCGTTGGGATTAGGCTTTGAATGAAGTTAGGGTAGGTTTAGGGTTATGGTTAGGGTGAAATTTTGGTTAAGGTTGAGGGTTCGATTTAGGGTTAGGGTTAGTGTTGTTAGGTTTAGGTTTAGGGTTAAGGTTAGTTTTAGGCTAAGGTTTAAGGTTAGAGTTAGGGTTAGGGGTTAGTGTTTCGGTTAGGTTTAGGGCAGGGTTATAATTAGGGTTAAGTTCAGGATTAGGGTAAGAGTTAGAGTTACGTTTACACTTAAGGCAAGTTTTTTGGGTAAGTGTTACGGTTAGGGTTATGGTTCGTTTTAGGGCTAGGGTTCGGGTTAGAGTTAGTGTTAGGGGTTACGGTTAGGTTTAAGTATATGGTAAGGTTAAATTTAGGGTTAAGTTTGGATTAGGGTCAGGGTTAGGATTAGGATTAGGTTAAGGGTGATGGTTAGAATTATTGTACGGGTTAGGTTTAGGGTTACAGGTGGGCCAGGGTTAAGGTTAGGGTTAGGTTTAGGGGTAGGCTTAAGGTTAAAGTAAGGGATAGCTTTAGGTTAGGGATAGGGTAAAGTTTAAGATAGTGTGAGGGTTAGGATTAGTGTTATGGCTAAGGTTTGGGTTAGTTTTCAGGTTATTGTTAAGGTTATGTTTAGGGTTAGGGTTAAGTTCACGGGTTCTGTTTAGTTTTAGGGTTAGGGTTAGATTTTAGATTAGGGTTAAGTTTAGTGTTAGGTTAGGGTTAGGGTTACGGTTTGTGTTAGGTGTTGTGGTTGGCGCGAGGGTTAGGTTTAGGGTTAGAGTTGGGTAGGATTAGGATTATGGTTATGGTAAGGTGTTAGGGTTCAGAGTTGTAATTTAGAGTTAGGATTTGGGTAAGGATTCCGGTTAGGCATTGTGTTTCTGTTCATGGTTAGGTTTGGTTTAGGGTTAGTGTTGGGTTTTGATTAGGTTTAGAGTTAGTGTTAGAGTTAAGGTGAGAGTTAGGTTTATGTTTTGGGATAGGCTTTGGTGTTAGGGGTTAGGGTTTGGGTTAGGGTAGGGTTATCGTTAGGGCTTAGGGGTTCTGGTTAGGGTTAGGTTTAGGGATAGCATTAGGGTTAGGGTTGGGTGATACGGTTAGGGGTTAGGGTGAGCGTTATGTTTGGGTTTAGAGTTAAAGTGAGGATTTAGGGCAACTGTTATGGTTAGGGCTAGAGTTCTAGTTAGGGTTAGTAGGGTAGTGGTCAGCGTTAGGGTTAGGGTAGGGGTAAGTTTAGGGTTAAGGCTAGGTTTACAGTAAAGGGTAGGGATAGGTTAGTGTTAGGTTTAGAGTTAGTGTTAGTGCTAGGGTTCAGGATTTGGTTTAGGGGAGGGTTAGAGATATAGTTAGGGTTAGGATTAAGCCTAGGGTTAGGGTTAGAGTTATGGTAGGTTTTAGGGTTTTGTTTAAGTTCATGGTAGGGTTAAGGTTAGGTTATGGTTAGGGTCAGGGTTAAGATTAGGATTAGGTTTAGGCTGAGGGTTAAGGCCAGAGTTATTGTAAGGATTAGGTTTAGGGTTAAAGGTGGGCCAATGTTAAGGTTAGAGTTAGGTTTAGAGGTAGGGTTAGGGTTAAAGTTAGGGTTACCTTTAGGTTAGTAATAGGGCTAATTTTAAGATAGGTTGAGGGTTAGAGTTACAGTTAGGTTTAGAGTTAGAGTTAGTGCTAGGATTTAGGGTTAGGGTTAGGGTCAGTTTTAAAGTTATTGTTAGGGTTAGGGTTAGGGTTCGGGTAGAGTTAAGGTTAGGGTTAAGGGTAGGGTTAGGGTAAGGGTTCGGTTAGGTCAGGATTCTGGTTAGGATTTGTTATAATGTTAAGGTTAGGGAAAGGGTTAGGGGTTCGGTTGAGGGTTAGTGTTAGGTTTTCGGTTAAACCAATGTTTTAGGGTATTATGGTTAGGGTCAGGATTAGAGTTAGGGATAGGGTTAGGTTTAGGGTTAGGGTTAGAGTGAGGGGATTGTTTAGGGTTAGGTTTAGTTTTAGGGTTAGGGTTAGGCTCAGGTTTAGGTTAAGGATGAGCGTTAGGGTTAGAAATAGTGTTTGCTTAGGTGTTTGGGTTAAGGTTAGGGTTAGGTTTAGGTTTAGACTTAGGGTTAGGGTTAGTGTTATGGTTAGGGTTAGTTGTTTGGCTTAATGTTAGGGTCAGATTTAGGGTTAGGTTTCGGGTTACGGTTAAGGTTCAGTTTAGGGTAAGGGTTAGGGTGAAGTTTAAGTTAAGGGTGTGGGTTGAGCTTAGGGTTAGGGTTAGTGGATAGGGTTAATTTTAGGATTAGGTTTCGGGTCCAGGTTAGGTTTAGGGTTAGGGTTAGGGTTAGGGTAAGTGTTCAGGTTAAGTCATGGTTACGTTTAAGACTAGATTAAGGTTAGAGATAGGGTTAAGTTAAGGGTTGGAGTTAGGTTTAGATGTTAGGGTGAGGGTTGGTGCTGGGTTTCCATTTAAGCTGAGTGTGTAAGGTAACTTTTAGAGTTAGGATTAGGGTTAGAGTTAGAGGTACGGTCAGGGCTAGGTTAATTTAAGGGTTAGGGTTAGGTTTATGGTTAGGGTTAGGGTCAGAGTTGGGGGAGATTTAGTATTATGTTTAGTTTTAGGGTTAGGGTTAGGGGGAGACATCTTGTTATGTTTAGTGTTAGGGTTAGGGTTTGGGTGAAGTTTATCTTAAGCGTGATTGTTAGGGTTACTGGTTAAGGTTCATATTAGGGTCAGGGTAAGGTTTAGGTTTAGGGTTTTGGTTTGGTAGGATTAGGATTATGGTTAATGGTAAGGTGTTAGGGGTTAGAGATGTAGTGTACGGTTAGGGTTTGGGTGAGGATTCCGGTTAGATATTGTGGTGCTGGTCATGGTTATGTTTGGTATAGGGTTAGGGTTAGGTGCTTTCACAATCTCTTAAAGCTAAGACTATGTACTTGCTCCTCTGGAAGGATAAATGCACTGCGATGTGGTTTTTCAGAAGGATCCTTGCGTTTACAACAGCAAATGAGGAATTCATTGCAGGACAGAGGAAGGAAAAAAAGTTTCTCTCCTCATGCCTGCTTAGCTCAGAGGACTGGATGAAGTCGGGGAGTTCTCCCTTTCACTGAGAAACATGCAGGCTGCTGTTGCCTGTGTGCTCTCTTATTTGGAAAAGACTCTGCAGTTACACAGTTTGAACTGTGGAAAGGCACCGGAGTTTCTTAGGGTTTCTCCAGGTGCTTTGTTTTCCCTGGGCCAAAATGAGCCTTCACAATAGCTTAACGCTAACACTGCATACTCGTTCCACTTCCAGAACACAACTACCGCGAGGCAGTTCTCCGGAGGAAAACTTCCCTTCGCGAAGGGCAGATTGGCCAAGCTCATTGCAGGAAAGCAAGACAAAATGACTGTTTTCTCATTCTATCTGCTTTCGTCTGAGGAATGGATGAAGTCAGAGTGTTCTTTTTTTCACTGAGAGACACACAATCTCATCTTGCCCTTGAGCTCTGTTCTTGGCAAATAAGTGAAACTGACGTACATTCATGTGGGGAAACACGTGGCTTTGCTAGGATTTTTATAGCCACTGTGTTTTCCCTGTGCCTGGCTCTACCAACAGTATCTCCTCAGGCAACACTGCATAGGGTTTACTCTGCCAGGAGAGAGTTTACTGTTTTGTAGTTTGTGCTAGGAAACCTTGCTTTTGCAAGTGCGAATTGACCGAATTCAGGCAGAAAAGAGAATACAAAAATGCCTTTTCTCCCTGGGTGCTTTAACAATCTCTTAAAGCTAAAACTATGTGGTTGCTCCTCTGGAAGGATGAATGCACTGCGATGTAGTTTTTCAGAAGGAGCCTTGCGTTTGCAAGAGCAAATGAGGAATTCATTGCAGGACAGAGGAAGGAAAAAAAGTTTCTCTCCTCATGCCTGCTTAGCTCAGAGGACTGGATGAAGTCAGGGAGTTCTCCCTTTCACTGAGAAACATGCAGGCTGCTGTTGCCTGTGTGCTCTCTTATTTGGAAAAGACTCTGCAGTTACACAGTTTGAACTGTGGAAAGGCACCGGAGTTTCTTAGGGTTTCTCCAAGTGCTTTGTTTTCCCTGGGCCAAAATGAGCCTTCACAATAGCTTAACGCTAACACTGCATACTCGTTCCACTTCCAGAACACGGCTACCGCAAGGCAGTTCTCCGGAGGAAAACTTCCCTTTGCGAAGGGCAGATTGGCTAAGCTCATTGCAGGAAAGCGAGACCAAACGACTGTTTTCTCACTCTAACTGCTTTCGTCAGAGGAATGAATGAAGTCAGAGTGTTCTTTTTCTCACTGAGATACACAATATCTGATGTTCCCTCAGATCTGTTCTTGGTAAATTGCTGAAACTGACATACATTCATGTGGGGAACAACATGGCTTTGCTACGATTTCTCTAGGCACTGTGTTTTCCCTGGGTCTCACTGTACCAACAGTATCTCCTCAGGCAACACTGCATAGGATTTACTCTGCCAGGAGAGAGTTTACTGCTTTGTAGTTTGTGCTAGGAAACCTTGCTTTTGCCAGTGCGAATTGACCGAATTCAGGCAGAAAAGAGAATACAGAAAGGCCTTTTCTCCCTGGGTGTTTTCACAATCTCTTAAAGCTAAAACTATGTAATTGCTCCTCTGGAAGGATAAATGCACCGAGATGGAGTTTTTCAGAAGAAGCCTTTCGTTTGCAAGAGCAAATGAGGAATTCATTTCAGGAAAGAGGAAGGAAAAAAAGTTTCTTTCCTTATGCTTGGTTTGCTCAGAGGACTGGATGAAGTCAGGGAGTTCTCCCTCTCCCTGAGAAACATGCAGGCTGCTGTTGCCTGTGCGCTCTCTTATTTGGAAAAGAGTCTGCAGTTACACACTTTGACCTGTGGAAAGGCACAGGGGTTTGTTAGCATTTCCCCAGGCGCTTTGTTTTCCCTGGGCCAAAACGAGCCTTCACAATATCTTAACACTAACACTGCATACTTGTTCCACTTCCAGAGCACAGCTACCGCAAGGCAGTTCTCCAGAGGAAAATTTCCCTTCACAAAGGGCAGATTTGTCGAGCTAGTTGCAGGAAAGCAAAACCAAATGACGGTTTTCTCATTCTAACTGCTTTCGTCCGAGGAATGCATGAAGTCAGAGTGTTCTTTTTTTCACTGAGATACACAAAATCTGATGTTGCCTCTGAGCTCTGTTCTTGGCAAATAACTGAAAATGACATAGATTTATGTGGGGAAACACATGGCTTTGCTAGGATTTCTCTAGGCACTGTGTTTTCCCTGGGCCTCACTGTACCAACAGTATCGCATCAGGGCAACGCTGCAATAGATTGCTGTTGACTTAGTCTCTTGGTTCTACGGATCATGAACTTCTCTATTAGCAGATTCTGGCTGTAACACCCATGTCATATTTCTTATTAAAAAATGTGTGCATGTATCAAGCTCTATGAACCCTGACCTCTTGTCTACTTGAATAGGATGCTAGCTTTCTAACCATACCGCCTTTGACTATTTCATTACCAGAATATGGGTCAAGCTCCTGGCTCTATGAAACCTGATCTTTTTTTTTTTTAATTAACTTTTATTGAGCTTCAAGTGAACGTTTACAAATCAAGTCAGACTGTCACATATAAGTTAATATATATCTTACTCCTTACTCCCACTTGCTCTCCCCCTAATGAGTCAGCCCTTCCAGTCTCTCCTTTTGTGACAATTTTGCCAGTTTCTAACCCTCTCTACCCTCCCATCTCTGCTCCAGACAGGAGATGCCAACACAGTCTCAAGTGTCCACCTGATAAAAATAGCTCACTCTTCATCAGCATCTCTCTCCCACCCACTGTCCAGTCCCTTTCATGTCTGATGAATTGTCTTCGGGGATGGTTTCCATCCTGTGCCAACAGAAGGTTTGGGGACCATGACCGCCAGGATTCCTCTAGTCACAGCCAGACCATTAAGTATGGTCTTTTTATGAGAATTTGGGGTCTGCATCCCACTGATCTCCTGCTCCCTCAGGGGTTCTCTGTTGTGCTCCCTGTCAGGGCAGTCATCGATTGTGGCCAGGCACCAACTAGTTCTTCTGGTCTCAGGATAATGTAGGTCTCTGGTTCACGTGGCCCTTTCTGTCTCTTGGGCACTTAGTTGTCCTGTGACCTTGGTGTTCTTCATTCTCCTTTGATCCAAGTGGGTTGAGACCAATTGATGCATCTTAGATGGCCACTTGTTATCACTTAAGACCCCAGATGCTACCATTCCAAGTGGGATGCAGAATGTTTTCATAATAGAATTATTTTGCCTATTGACTTAGAAGTTTCCTTAAACCATGGTTCCCAAACCCCTGGCCTTGCTCCGCCGACCTTTGAAGTATTCAGTTTATCCCAGAAACTTCTTTGCTTTTGGTCCAGTCCAGTCCAGTTGAGCTGACCTTCCATGTATTGAGTGTTGTCCTTCCCTTCACCTAAAGCAGTTCTTATCTGCTAATTGATCAGTAAAAAACCCTGTCCCTCCCTCCCTCCCTCCCTCCCTCCCTCCGTCCCTCGTAACCACAAAAGTATGTGTTCTTCTCAGTTTATGCTATTTCTCAAGATGAAACCTGATCTTCTTTGTTATTTTTTTTTCCTCTTGGATATGGTAGCTAACTTCCTTTTTGTAACAACCATGGCATAATCCTTACTATTATGTCAATACCTTAGTAAAGACATAGATATTATTTTAAGGTTATGGATGTTTTCTTTCTAGCTTTGTTAAAAATGACCTTTTTCTCACTAGTACATACATTAAGGTTCTTCTCTATGAATCCTGCCTTCATGTTTCTCTGGGTATAGATGCCAATTTCCAGCCTTCAGAAGCCATGTGTCTTTTTTTAATAGTGTATTAAGGCAAATTTCCTTTCATATGGACTCTGACCATCTTTAATCATGAATATGAATACTGTCTATCTGGCTGTACTCTGCCCCCATTTCACTTGGCTATGGATGCATTTTTCTGGCTCAGGGAACCCTGACCTTCAGCTCCCAACATATTAGTTTCTTGACTGTAACAACCACGGCCTCTTTAACACTCAGATCCGGTTTCAGATTTTTACTCAGAGTTGTATTCTTTAAACTCTGTCCTTAACGTTTCAAAGGATATGGATTCTAGCTTCCTGGCCATGAGAACCATGGGCTATTTTTACTAGAAAAAAGTACAAAAAAATGGCAGAAGTAAATCCACCCATACTGATATTCACCGTAAAAGTAAATAAACACTCCTATCAAGAGGTGGAGAGCAGCAGAATGGATTGAAAAATATAGAAAACATACACACACAAAGGAAGAAGATAAAAAAAGCATGATACGTCTATATGCTCTCTACACCTTATGAACAAGGACATACATATTTTAAAAGCTAATAAAACATGAAAAAAGTCAATGCAAATAGCAACCAAAACAAAACGCGTGACAATATCTGAAAAATTAGACACTAGATTAATATTATAAAAGATAAAAGAACAACTATGTCGATTCAAGAAGACATAACAATTACAAATATGCATCTAACATCAGAACCTCAAAATATATAAAGCAATCTCTGACAGAATCTCTGAGCAGAGAATGGAAAGGTGTGCAATAATAGTTGTTGTTTTGTGCAGTTGAATCAATCCCAACTCCTAACTATGCTACAGGGCAGAACAGAACTGCCCCATGGAGTTTCCAAGGCTAAATTTTTAAGAGAATAAAATAGGTAGTCTTTTTTCGTGGAGAGCCGTTGGGTATTTTTGAACTGCCAACGTTTTGGTTAGCAGCCAAGCTCTTAATAATTGTGCTACCAATGTATGGAAAGTTACAATAGTAGGAAACTTTAACACACCATTTTCTATTATGAAAGGAACTAGAAAGCAGATCAATAAGGAAACAGAAGACTTAAATATCACTATTAAACAATTGGACCTAACAGGTATTCATGAAACACTCTACCCCACAGCAGCTCTACATACATTCTTCTCCAATGAACTAAGATTATTCTCCAATATAGACAATATTTTAGTGCTCAAAGAAAACTTTAATAAACATAAGGAAACTGAAACCATACAAAGCATCTTTTGAGAGTATAACAGAATCAAGTTAGAGACCAAAACCAGGAAGTAAAGGGGGCTTGATAATTAAGGAAATTAGTGGCACGCTACTAAAGATACAAAGGATTATAGAAGAAAAGAGGAGAGATATTAAAAAAAAATTAGATTTAAAAAAGAATGAAGATACACTATACCAAAATCTATAGGACATAGTGAAGGAATTCCTGAGGGAAATTATTATCATTGAGTGATTACATTATGAAGGAACGAGTACCCCAAATCGATTGTTTAACTCTCCACCATGAAGAAATAGAAATGCAACAGCAAAAAATACCAAACTATCAGAAAAAAAGAAAATAATGAACATCCTCGGAGAAATAAATCATCTTGAAAATAGGAAAATAATTGAGTCAATGAAACCAGAAGTTGGTTCTTTAAAAGAATCTATAAAATAGACAATCCACTGCCTAAACTGATTAAAAAAATGCAAATAGCCAAAACAAGAAATAGAGTTAGAGACATTACAACAGAAAAACGAAAAGGAACATAAGAGGATGATATGGAAAGTCACATTTCAACGAACTGGAATGCTTAGATGAAATGCACATACACCTTGAGCATAACCTACTGCTACTAACACACGTATACACACAATGAAAAAATATCCACTAACCTGTAAGAAAAGAGGAGATTCAATCAGTCATCAAACACCTCCCTGTCCACTAACTAGAAAAAGAAAAAAAGCAGATGACCAGATGGCTTCACTGGAGAATCTAGCAAACATTCAGAGAAGAAATGACATCGATCCTACTCAAAGTCTTCCAACATATAGGACAGAAAGGAATGCATCTTCACTCATTCTGCTAAGCCAGCACGACTGTGATACCAAAGCCAGACAAAGACATCACAAGAAAAGAATACTACAGACCAATATCCCTCATAAACATAGACATAAAAACTCTCAACAAAATTTTAGCAAACAGAATCCAATAGCACATTCAACAAAAAATTACACCAAGATCAAATTGTATTTATTCCAGGAATCCAAGGCTGGTTCAACATTCAGCATCAATCAATGTAATATACCACGCTAAAAAAAAGAAACATCATATGATCATCTTAATATATGTAGAAAATTATTTTAATAAAACCCTACACCATTTCCTTATTAAAACTTTTGACACAATAGAAATGGAGGGGAAATACCTTAAGGTAATTAAGGGCATCTGTGAAAAACCAAGAGACAAAATCAATAAAGAAGGACCAGAGCCTTCCCTTTGTAAGGAGAATGAGACAAGGATGGCCCCTATCACAACTTATATTCAATATTGTTCTGGAAGTCCTAGTGAGCACAGTAAGAATAAAGGAAAAAAGGAAGGGAGGGAGGGAGGAAAGAAAGACAGAAAAAAATGATCCAAAGTAGAAAAGAAGACATAAAACTATATGGAAATGACGTGATAACATGCATATAAAACCCTGAAGGATTCACAACAAGTTTGCTAGAACACATAGAAAAATAAAGGAAGGTGGCGGGCTACAAGATCAACACACCAGTCGCTTGGGTTTTCTGTGCTGCAACAATAAGAGATCAGAAAAGGAAACGAAGTAAGCAGTATCACTTGCAATGTTGTTGTTACATGCTTAGACATGGGTCTGATTCATGAAGACCCTACTAACACTGCCTGGGCCTGTGTTATCCTCACAATTTTTGTTATGCTTGAGCCCACTGTAGCGGCAACTGTGTCAACCAATCTTGGTGAGGGTATTCCTCTTTTTAGCTGACCGTCTACTTTACAGGTCTGTGAAAACGAGGAAGACCCCAACAAGACAGACTGACACAGTGGCTCCAACAATGGGCTGAAGCATAAAAACAATTGTAAGAATGGCACAGGTCCGGGCAGGATCAGGCAGTGTTTTGTTCTGTTTTATATAAGGTCACTGTGAGTTGGAACTGACTAAATGGCACCTAACAACAACAACTGCTTTACAAATATGATGTCCTTCTTCAAGGACTGGTCCCTCCATAACATATCCTAAGTACTAGAGGTGAATTCTCACCATCCTTCCTCTAAGGAGCATTCTCGCTGGGTTTTACTTCTTCCAATACAGCTTTGTTCCCTCTAGCGGTCCACAGTATATTCAATATTTTTTGCCAACACCATAATTCAAATGCATCAGTTCAGTCTTCTTTATTCTTTGTCCAGCTGTTGCATGTACATGAGGGACTGTAAAAACCATGGCTTGGGTCATGTGCACCTTAGACCTTAAAGTGACATATTTGCTTGTTTACACTTTAAGGAGGTCTTTTGCAGCAGATTTGCCCACTGCAACAGTTCTTTTGATTTCTTGACAGCTCCTTCCATGGGTATTGATTGTGGATGCAAGTAAAATGAAATCCTTGACAAATTCAATCTTTTATCATGACATTCCTTACTGGTCTGCTTGTGAGGGTTTCTGTTTTTTTCTAAATTGAGGTGTAATCCATATTGAAGGCTGTGGTCTTTGACGTCATGAGTAAGTGTTTCAAGTGCTCTTCACTTTCAGCCAGCAAAGTTATGTCATCTGCATACTGCTGGTAGTTCATGAGTCTTCCTTGAATCCTGATGCCCCTTTCTTCTTGTATAGTCCAGCGTCATGGATTTTTTGTTCAGCATGTGGATCAAATAAGTATGGTAAAAGGATACAACCTTAAGTCACCTTCCTGATTTAAAACTATGCAATATCCCCTCATTCTGTTGGAATGACTGCATCTTGGTGTATGTAGATTCCTAATCAAAACAGTTAAGTGTTGTGGAATACCCATTCTTTGTAATGTTATTCATAATTTGTTATGATCCATACAGTTGAATGCCTTCACATGGTCAATAAAACACAGGTAGACATGTTTTAGGTATTCTCTGCTTTCCTCCAGGATCCATCTGACATCAGCAGTGATATCCCTCATTCCGTGTCCTCTTCTGTCTCCAGCTTGAATTTCTGGCAGTACATTGTCAATGTACTACTGCATTTGGTTTCAAATGATCTTCAGCACAATTTTACTTGTGTGTGATACTAATGGTATTATTTGATAATTTCTGCATTCTGTTCGATCACCTTTCTCTATGGGCACTAATATCAATTTCTTCCAGTTGGTTGGGCTGCTTACTATCTACCAAGTTCTTGGCATAGATGAGGGAGTACGTTCAGCACTGGGTCCATTTGTTGAAACATCTCACTTGGTACTCTGTCTATTCCTGGAGACTTTTTTTGTTTTTTTTAACCAATGCCCTCAGTGAAGCCTGGACTTCTTCCTTCAACAGCTTCGGTTTTTGATCATATGGTACTTCCTGAAATAGTTGAGCATCAACAAATTCTTTTTGCTACAATGACTATGTACTCCTTCCATCTTCTTTTCATGCTCCTTGTGTCATTTAATGTTTTCACCATAGAATCTTTCAAAATTGCAACTTGTTGTTAGGCACATCGAGTCAATACTGACTCATAGATACCTTATGTATGATAGAGTAAAACACTTCTTAATTCTGTGCCATCCTGACAATTGTTGCTATGCTTGTGCCCATTCTTGCAGCCACTGAGTCAATCCATTTCATTGAGGGTCTTCCTCTTTTTCATTGACCCTCCACTTTACCAAGCATGATGGCCTTCTACAGGGACTGATCCCTCCTAATAATATGTCCAAAGTATGTGAGTTGTAGCCTTGCCATCCTTGTTTCTAATGAGTATTCTGGTTGTAATTCTTCCAAGAGAGATGTGTTCATTCTTTTGGCAGTCACGGTATAATCAATATTCTTCTCCAACACCACAATTCAAAGGCATCGATTCTTCTTCTGTCTTCCCTATTAATTGCCCACCTTTCAAATGCATATGAGTTCATTGGAAACACCGTGGCTTGGGTCACATCCACCTTAGTCCTCAAGTCAAAAATTTTTATTTTCGCCACTTTTAAGAGGTTTATTTTGCAGCAGATTTGTCCAATGCAATGTATCTTTTGACTTTTGGCTGCTGCCTCCATGGGTGTTCATTGTGGACCCAAGTAAAATGAAATCCTTGACAACTTAAAACTTTCCTCTATTCACCATCACATTGCTTATTCGTCCAGTTGTGAAGATATTTGTTTTCCTTTTGTTGAGGTGTAATGCCTACTAAAGGATGTGGTCTTTGATCTTATTACGTGCTTCAAGTCCTCTTCACTTTCAACAAAAAAGGTTATGCCACCTGCATAATGCATGTTGTTAAAATTTTTTCCTCCAATCCTGATGTCTACTCCTTCTTCATATAATCCAGCTTCTCAAATTATTTGCTCAGTATACATATTGCAACTTAAGACTTGAATTTTCTCTTCAGTTCTTTCAGCTTGAGAAATGTTGAGTATGTTCTTTACTTTTGGTTATTGTACTCTAAGTCTTTGCACCACCACGTGTAAAAGAGTTTGTCGTACTGTGGGGGCTTGTGTGTTGCTGTGATGCTGGAAGCTGTGCCACTAGTATTCAGATACCAGCAGGGTCACCCTTAGAGGACAGGTTTCAGCTGAGCTTCCAGACTAAGACAGACTAGGAAGAAGGACCCGGCAGCCTACTTCTGAAAAGCATTAACCAGTGAATACCTTATGAATAGCAGCGGAACATTGTCTGATATAGTGCTGGAAGATGAGACCCCCAGGTTGGAAGGCACTCAAAAGATGACTGGGGAAGAGCTGCCTCCTCAAAGTAGAGTCAACCTTAATGACGTAGATGGAGTAAAGCTTTCGGGACCTTCATTTGCTGATGTGGCATGACTCAAAATGAGAAGAAACAGCTGCAAACATCCATTAATAATCGGAACCTGGAATGTATAAAGAGTGAATCTGGGAAAATTGGACTCGTCGAGAATGAAATGGAACACATAAACATTGATATCCTAGGTATTAATGAGCTGAAATGGAGTGGTTATGGCCATTTTGATTTGGACAGTCATATAGTCTACTATGATGGGAATGACAACTTGAAGAGGAATGGTGTCGCATTTGTCATCAAAAAGAACGTTTCAAGATCTATCCTGAAGTACAATGCTGTCAGTGATAGGATAATAACCATACACCTACAAGGAAGATCAGTTAATACAACTATTGTTCAAATTTACACACCAAGCACTAGGGTCAAATTTGAAGAAACAGAAGATTTTTATCAGCTGCTACAGTCTGAAATTGATCAAACATGTAATCAAAATGCATTGATAATTAATGATGATTGGAACGCAAATGTTGGAAACAAAGAGAAAGGATCAGTAGTTGGAAAATATGGCCTTGGTGATAGAAGCAATGCAAGAGATCAAATGACAGAATTTCGCAAGACTAATGACTTCTTCATTGCAAATACCTTTTTTCACCAACATAAACGGCGACTATACACACGGACCTCGGCAGATGGAAGGAACAGAAATCAAATTGTCTACATCTGTGGAAAGAGATGGTGGAAAAGCTTGATATCATCCGTCAGAACAAGGCCAGGGGCCAACTGTGGAACAGACCAGCAATTGCTCATATGCAAGTTCAAGCTGAAGCAGAAGAAAATCAGAACAATCCATGAGAGCCAAAATATGAACTTGAGTGTTGTTCCACCTGAATTTAGAGACAATCTGAAGAATAGATTTGATTCATTGAACTCTAGTTACCGAAGACCAGATGAGTTGTGGAATGACATCAAGGACATCATCCATGAAGAAAGCAAGAGGTCACTGAAAAGAGACAGGAAGAAAGAAAAGACCAAGACGGATGTCAGAGGAGACTCTGAAACTTACTCTTGAGTGTCGAGCAGCTAAATCAAAAGGAAGAATTGATGAAGTAAAAGAACTGAACAGAAGATTTTCAAGGGTGTCTCAAGGAGACAAAATAAAGTATTATAATGACATATGCAAAGAGCTGGAGATGGAAAACCAAAAGGGAAGAACACCCTTGGTGTTTCTCAAGCTGAAAGAGCAAAAGAAAAAATTCAAACCTTGAGTTGCAATAGTCAAGGATTCCATGGCGAAAATGTTAAAAGACGCAGGAAGCATCAAAAGAAGATGGAAGGAATACACAGGGTCATTATACCAAAAAGAATTAGTCAATGTCCAGCCATTTCAAGAGGTGGCACATGATCAGGAACTGATGGTGCTGAAGGAAGAAGTCCAACTGCTCTGATGACACTGGTGAAGAATAAGGCTCCAGGAATTGATGGAATATCAATTGAGATGTTTCAACAAACAGATGCATCACTGGAGGTGCTCACTCATCCATCTATGCTAAGAAATGTGGAAGACAGCTCCCTGGCCAACTGACTTGAAGAGATCCACATTTATGCCTATTCCGAAGAAAGGCTATCAAACTGAACGTAGAAATTATAGAACAATATCATTAATATCACATGCAAGCAAAATTTTGCTGAAGATCATCAACAGGGAACTGCCAGAAATTCAGGCCGGTTTCAGGAGAACACTTGGAACCAGGGATATCATTGCTGATGTCAGGTGGATCCTGGCTGAAAGGAGAAAATACCAGAAGGATGATTACCTGTGTTTCATTGACTATGCAAAGGCATTCGACTGTGTGGATCATAACAAACTAGGGACAACATTGCAAAGAATGGGAATTCCAGAACACTTGTGCTCAGGAGGAGCTTTTACATACACCAAGAAGTGATTGTTCAGACAGAACAAGGGGATCCTGATTGGTTTAATATCAGGAAAGATGTGCGTCAGGGTTGTATGCTTTCACCATGCCTATTTAATCTGTACGCTGAGCAGATATTACGAGAAGCTGTACCATATGAAGAAGAAGGGGACATCAGGATTGGAGGAAGACTCATTAACAACCTGTGTCATGCAGATGACACAACCTTGCTTGCTGAAAGTGAAGAGGACTTGAAGCACTTACAAATGAAAATCAAAGACCACAGGCTTCACTGTGGATTGCACCTCAATATAAAGAAAACAAAAATCGTCACAACTGGACCATTGAGCAACATCATGATAAATGGAGAAAAGACTGAAGTTGTCAAGGATTTCATTTTACTTGGATCCATGATCCACAGCCATGGAAGCAGCAGTCAAGAAATCAAAAGATGCATTGCATTGGGTAAATCTGCTGCAAAGGACCTCTTCAAAGTGTTGAAGAGCAAAGTCATCACCCTGAAGACTAAGGTGAGCCTGAGCCACGCCATGCTATTTTCAATTGCATCATATGCATGTGAGAGCTGGACAATTTTCCTAGATTCGTTCATTGTACGCTGATTATTCATGTACATTGTTATTATTAATGGATGTTTTCAGGGTTTCTTCCCATTTTGAATTGCATCACATGAGTAAATGAAGGCCCCCAAAACTTTTCTTCATCTTGTCAGTAAGGTTGACTCTACTTTGAGGAGGAAGCTCTTCCCCAGTCCTAGTCTGAGTGCCTTCCAACCTGATGGGCTCATTTTCTGACACTATATCAGACAATGTCCCTTTGCCCTTAATATAGTTTTCACTGGCTAATCTTTTGAGAAGTAGACCACTAGGTCCTTTATCCTAGTTTGTCTTAGTCAGGAAGCTCAGGTGAAACCTGTTCACCATGGGTGACCCTGCTGGTATTTGAAATACCAGTGGCAGAGCTTCTAGTATTACAGCAACATGGATGACAATATAGTATGAGAAAATAACACACGTGTGGGAATCATTGCCAATGTTGTTATTAGGTGCCTTCGAGTTGCTTCTGACTCAGAGGGACCCTATGCACAACAGCAAGAAACACTACCCAGTCTTACACCATCCTCACAATCATTGTTATACGTTAGCCCATTCCTGCAGACACTGAGTCAGTCCAGCCTGCTGAGGGTCTTCCTATTTTTCACTGGCCCTCTGTTTTACCAAGCACGATGCCCTTGTCAAGGGACTGATCCCTCCTGATAACATATCCAACATACGTGAGACGTAGTCTCACCATCCTCGCTTCTAAGGAGCATTCTGTTTGTACTTCTTCCAAGACAGGTTTGCTCTTTTGGCAGTCCATGGTATTTTCCATATTATTCATCAGCTCCACAATTCAAAATTGTCAATTCTTCTTTGGTCTTCCTTATTCATCACACAGCTTCCTCATGCATATGAGGTGAATGAAAACACCATGGCTTAGGTCAGGTGCACCTTGGTCTTCGTGGTAACATCTTTGCTTTTCAACACATTAAATTTGTATTTTGCAGTAAATTTGCTCACTGCATGCACCATTTGATGTTTGACTGCTGCTTCCATGGGTATTGATTGTGGATCCAAGTAAAATGAAATCCTTGATAAGTTCAATCTTTTCTCCATTTATCAGTTTGTTGTTTATTGGTCCAGTTGGAAGGATTTTTTCTTCATGTTGAGGTATAACCCATACTGAAGTCTATGATCTTTGACCTTCACCAATAAGTGTTTCGAGTTGTCTTCACTTTCAGCAAAATTGTGTCATCTGCATATCACAAGTTATTAATGAATCTGCATTGAATGAATATAGTGGAAAAATACAATCCTGACACACACTTTTCCTGACTTTATACCACACAGTATTCCCTTGTTCTTTTGAATGACTGTGTCTTGATCTGTGTACAGGTTCTTCATGAACACAATAAAGTGTTCTGATATTTGCAATGTTAGCCATAATTTTTTTATGATCGACACAGTTGGATGTTTTTGCCTAGTTACTAAAACACAGGTAAATATCTTTCTGGTATTCTCTGCTTTCAGCCAGAATCCATCTGACATCAGCAATGATATCCTGGTTCCACATCCACTTTTGGTCCTGGCTTGAATTTTTGGAAGTTCTGTGTCAAAATCCTACCGCAGCCTGTTTTGAACTATCTTTAGCAAAATTTGACGTGCATGTGATCTTAATGATGTTGTTCTATCATTTCAGAATTCAGTTGGATCATATTTCTTGGGAATAGGCATAAATATGGATTACTTCCAGTCAGTCGACCAGGTAGCTGTCTTCCAAATTTCTTGGCATTAAGGGGTGAACACTTCCAGTGCTGCATCCATTTGTTGAAACATACCAATTGGTATTCTGTCCATTCCTGGAAGCTTCTTTTTTGCCAATGCCTTCAGTGCAGCTTGGACACCTTTCTTCAGAACCATCAGATGCTAATCGTATGATACTTCCTGAAATGGTTGAATATCAACCAATTCTATTTGGTATAGTGACTCTGTGTATTCCTACCATCTTCTTTTAACGCTTCCTTCATAGTTCAGTATTGTCTCCACAGAATGCTTCACTATTGCATCTCAAGGCCGGAAAGTTTTCTGCAGTTCATTCAGCTTAAGAAATGTCAGGTGTGTTTTTCTCTTTTCGTTTTCTACCTCCAGGCCTTTGAACATGTCATTAAATACTTTACTTTGTCTTCTCCAGGCGCCCTTTGAAATCTCCTGTTCAGGTATTTTACTTCGTCATTTCTTCCTGTTGATTTAGCTACTCCGTGTTCAACAGCAAGTTTCAGAGTCTCTTCTGACATCCATTTTGGTCTTTTATTTCTTTTCTGTCTTTTTAATGACTTCTTGTTTCTTCATGTACAATATCGTTGATGTCATTCCACAGTTCCTCTGTCTTCATTCAGTATCATTCAACGTGTCAAATCTACTCTTGAGATTGTCTCTAAATTTATTTGGAATATGCTGAAGGTCCGACTTTATCTCAGGTGGACTTGTTCTAATTTTCTTCAGTGTTAATTTGTTCACGAGCACTTGATGGTCTGTTCCACAGTTGGCCCCTGGAGTTCTTCTGACTCATGATACTGAGCGTTTCCACCATCTCTTTCCACAGATAGAGTCAATTTAATTACTGTGTATTCCACCTGGTGAGGTCTCCATTTATGAAGTCGAGAAAAGGTATTTGAGATGAAGCACTATTGGTCTTAGCAAATTCTGTCATGCGATCTCCATCATTGTTTCTATCACCAACACCATATTTGCCAACTACCTATCCTTTTCTTTGTCTCCAACTTTCACGTTCCAATCACCAGTAATTATCAAATATCCTGATTGAATGTCTGATCAATTTCAGACTGCAGAAGCTGGTAGAAATGTTCAGTTTCTTCATTGTTGGCCCTACTGGTTTGTGCATAAATTGGAATAACAGTCATATGAACTGATTTGCCTTGTAGGTGTATGGACATTTTCCTATTACTGACACCATTGTCCTTCAGGATAGATCTTGAAATGTCCTTTTTGAGGATGAATGCAACACCATTCCCTTGCAATTTGTTGTTCCCAACATAGTCGACCATATGATTTTCCAATTCGAAATCACTAATACCAGCCCATTTCAGCTCACTAATGCTAGAATAGCAATGTTTACACTTTTCATTTCATTTTTGACAATGTCCAATTTTCCTAGAATCATTCCTCATACACTCCACATTCCAATCATTAATGGAGTTTTGGAGCTGTTTCTTCTCATTTTCAGTTGTGGCACATCAGCAAATGAAGGCCTTGAAAGCTTGACTTCATCCACATAAATGAGGTTGACTCAACTTTGAGTAGACAACTTTCTCCCTGTTGTATTTTGAGTGCCTTCAAACCTGAGAATCTCACTTTCCAGCACTATATCAGACAATACTAATCTGCTATTCATAAGTTTTTATGCGTGTGTGCATTAAAAGAAAGTTTACAAATCATGTCAATCTCTCATACAAAAGTTTATGTACACATTGCTATGTAATCCTAGCTGCTCTCCCCCAATGAGACAGCACACTCTTCCAGCCTGTATGCCCCGTGTCCATTCAGCCAGCTTCTGTCCCCCATTGCCTTCTCATATCCCCTCCTGACAAGAACTGCCCACATAGTCTTATGTGTGAACTTGAGCCAAAAAACTCACTCTTCACTGATATCATTTTTCTTTCTTATAGTCTAAAGAATCGGCTTTGGGATGAGTTCCTTCCTTGCGCTAACAGAAGGTCTGGGGAACATGACCTCTGGGGTCCCTCTAGTTTCAGTCAGACCATTAAGTCTGGTCTTTTTACAATAATCTGAGGTCTGCATCACACTGTTCGCTTGCTCCATCAGGGATTCTCTGTTGTGTTCCCTGTGAGAGCCATCATCGGTGGTATTGGGGCACCATCTAGATCTTCTAGTCTCATGCTGATGGAGTCTCTGATTTACGTGGCTCTTCCTGTCTCTTGGGCTCTAATTACCCAGTGCCTTTGATGTTCTTCATTTTCTTTTCCTCCAGGTGGGTTGAGAACAATCGATGATGCATCTTAGGTGGTGGCTTGCTCGTGTTGAAGACCGCAGACCCCACTCACCAAAGTCGGATGCAGAATGTTTTCTTAATACAGTTTGCTATGCCAGTTGACCAAATGAAACCATGGTCCCCAGACCCTCACCCCTACTACTCTGGCCTTTGAAGCATTTGGTATATTCAGAAAACTTGTTTCCTTTTGGAAAAGTCCAGTTGTGGTGACCTCTCCTGTATTGTGTGTTCTGTTTCCCTTCACCAAAATACTGCTAGTCTACTATCTAATTAGTAAATTCCACCCCCCACCCTGTAACCATCAAGGAATATTTTCCTCTCCATTTAAATTACATCCTGAGTTCTTATAATAGTGGTATCATGCAAAATTTGTCCTTTTACAACTGACTAATTTCACTCAGCACAATGCCTTCCATATTTCTCCACATTATGAAATTTTTCATAAATTCATCATTGTTTTTTATGATTGTATAATACTCCACTGCATGAATATACCGTAATTTAATTATCCATTCATCTATTGATAGGTACCTTGGAGTTTCCATCTTTTTGCTATTGTAAACAGTGCTGCAATGAACACGCGTGTGCATATACCTGTTTGTGTGAAGGCTCTTATTTCTTTAGGATAAATTCTGAGAAGTGGAATCGTTGGATCATACGCTAGATCTATTTCTAGCTTTTTAAGGAAGTGCCAAAATAATTTCCAAAGTATTCGTACTATTCTACATTCCCACCAGCAGTGTATAAGTGTTCTAGGCTCTCCATAACCTCTCCAACGTTTATTATCCTGTTGTTTCTTTTTGGCCAGCATTTTTGGAATGAGATAGTATCTCATTGTAGTTTTGATTTGTTTTTCTCTAATGGCTAATGATGGAGAGCATTTCCTCATGTATCTCTTAGCTGCCTGATTGTCCTCTTTGGTGAAGGGCCTGTCCATATCACTTGCCCATTTTTTAACTGGATTATTTGTCAGCAATCCTTTTAAATTGTACATGCAGAAACTATTGAATTGCTGTATATTTGCTGTGCATATTCTCAACAGCAGCATAATGACATAAAAAGAAAAACAAGGTTTGGAGAAGTTACAGAATGAAAGAATAAAGCAACTCTCAGCACCAAGTAGGTCAAATGCTTACGAAGGCAAAGACTCTGTTTCCCAGAGCCAACACTAAAAGTACTCAAACTCAGCAATGTCAAAGGAACGTATAAGAACAACAACAGGAAAGAATGCTAATTCACAGTGGCAAAATTGATAGAAACTCTGAGTAATTACAGATATTGAACTTACTGGAAAAATAAAAGAACTCTTAAATATGCTCAAATATGGACAAAGAACTAAAGAAACACAGAAAAAAATCTATGTATGTACAAAAAGAGAATACAAGTAAAGTGACAGAAAATATAAAAGGGAGATTTGGGAGCTAAAAAGTAAAATTGCTGAAGTGAAAACTTTAACAGGGAGTCTCAACAGACAATTTGAGCAGGAAGATAAAGCAATCAATACACTTTTAATGACAGAAAAATTAAAATTTTCTGCTCATAGAAAAAAAGTTAAAGCAAGTAGGAAGAATGCAATGCAGTGGCTCTGGCTTCGGCCAGAGAGTGGACGATCTGTAGTTTGAACTCACCATCTGATCTGCAAGAGTAGAATTGCAGCCTCCTTCCATAAAGATTTACATCTTTGGAAATCCTTTGGGGCTGTTATACTCTGTCCTGTGTATTCAGAATGAGTAAAAATTAACTTCACAGCAACTATTTTTTGTTTGTTTGTTTAAATGTTCTATGGATCAACATCAAGTGTACCAAAATATGACTTATAGGAGATAGGCCATTAAAGGAACAAAAGAAAATTTAAAGAAATAGTAACCAAAAAATCACATTTAAAGGAAGAAAAGAATACACATATTTAAGAAACTCAACACACTTTAAGTAACCTCAAAAGGGAACCGTACTGAAACTCATTATATTCAAATTGTGAAAACTCAGAGAGGGAGTTTTGAGTGCAGCATGGGAGAAGCAACTTGTCATGCAGAAGAGAGTCTCAATAAGATTAAAAACTGAATTTATCCCAGGGCCCACGGAGGTAAACAGTACAAGTGCATTTTGAGATGGTATATGTTTTGTCATGTGTATTTTTACCACAGACAAAACAAACAAAATTTAAAAACTTGGAAATGAACAGTCAGCAAGATGACAAAAGAAAATCAACACCAACAAATATGAGGAAAGGACAATATATAAAGAAAATCTACTCAGCACATAACATCAAGTGGGAAAAAGAAACTGTCAACAACACACGAAAAAAGACATGAAAATGATAGCACTAAATTCATACCTATCCATAATTACCCTGAATGTAAATGGACTAAATGCACCAATAAGGAGACAGAGAGTGGCAGAATGGATTAAAAACAAAATCTGTCTATATACTGCCTACAAGAGACACACCTTAGACTTAGAGACACAAACAAACAAAATCTCAAAGGATGAAAAAAAATATATCAAGCAAACAACAATCAAAAAAGAGCAGGAGTGGCAATAGTAATTTCTGACAAAATGACTTTAAACTTAAATCCATCATAAAGGATAAGGAAGAACTCTATACAATGGTTAAAGGGACAATACACCAAGAACGTATAACCATATTAAATATTTATGCACCCAATGACAGGGCTGCAAGATACATAAAACAAACTCTATCAGTATTGAAAAGTGAGATAGACAGCTCCACAATAATAGTAGACTTCAACACACCACCTTCAGTGAAGGCCAGAACATCCAGAAAGAAGCTCAATAAAGACGTCAAAGATCTAAATGCCACAGTCAACCACCTTGACCTCGTAGACATATACAGAACACTCCACCCAATAGCAACCAAGTATACTTTCTTTTCTAGTTCACATGGAACATTCTCTAGAATAGACCACATATTAGGTCATAAAGCAAGCCGTAGCAGAATCCAAACACTGAAATATTACAAAGCATCTCCTCTGACCGTAAGGCCATAAAAGTGGAAATCAATAACAGGAAAAGCAGGAAAAAGGAATCAAACACTTGGAAACTGAACAATACCCTGCTCAAAAAAGACTGGATCATGGAAGACATTAAGGACGGAATAAAGAAATTCGGAGAATCCAATAAGAATGAAAACACGTCCTATCAGAACCTTTGAGATACAGAAAAAGCGGTCCTCAGAGGTCACTTTATGTCAATAAATGCACATATCCAAAAAGAAGAAGAGGCCAAAATCAAAGAATTATTCCTACAACTTGAGAAAATAGAAAGAGAACAACAAAAGAAACCCACAGGCACCAGAAGAAGACAAATGAAAATTAGAACAGAATAAATGAAATAGAAAACAGAAAAACAACTGACAGAATTAACAAGGCCAAAACTTGGTTCTTTGAAAAAAATCAACAAAATTGATAAACCACTGGCCAAACTGAAAAAACAAAAACAAAACAGGAGAGGAAGCAAATAACTCAAATAAGAAATGAGATGGGTGATATTACAACTGACCCAAATGAAATTTAAAGAATCATATCAGATTGGTATGAAAAACTATACTCAAATTTGAAAACCTAGAAAAAATGAATTCCTAGAAACACACTACCTACCTAAACTAACACAAACAGAGGTAGAACAACTAAATTGACCCATAACAAAAGAAGAGATTGAAAAGGTAATCAAAAAATTCCCAACAAAAAAAAAGCCCTGGTCCAGTTGGCTTTACTGCAGAGTTCTACCAATCTTTCAGAGAAGAGTTAACACCACTACTACTAAAGGAATTTCAGAGCATAGAAAAGGACAGAAAACTACCCAACTCATTCTGTGAAGCCACCATATCCCTGATACCAAAACCAGGTAAAGGCACCACAAGAAAAGAAAATTATAGACCTACGTCCCTCATAAATATACATGCAAAAATCCTCAACAAGGAGGCGGGGCCAAGATGGCTGACTAGGTAGCCATGTTGACTTTGGATCCCTCTTGCAACAAAGACTCGGAAAAACAAGTCAATCGATCACATACACGACAACCTATGAACCGTGACCATCAAACACAGGTTTAAAGAGTTGACCTTAGTGACAGAGACTGAGAACGAACAACCACGGGGAAGCAACGACTGCTTTCAGAGCCTGGAGCCAGTGTCCCAGTCAGAAAACCTTGGCGCTGGACTTTGGACTGGGCACAGGGAAGCTGAGCACTGCATGCTGAGACGGCGCAAACACGGGTCACAGCCCTAGCCCCCAGAAGTGACCATGGGGGAACCCCAGCCAGTGCACACAGGCAGCGCAGCAAAGCGGCTGACAGGAGAAGAAGTCACCGGGAGGCAGCGACTGATTGTGGAGCCTGGAGTGCGGTGTCCCAGCCATGGAACCTTGGTGCTGGGCTTTGGATGGGGAGCGGAGGAACTGACCAAGGCTTCTGAGACAGCACAAGCGCAGGACACGGGCCTGACCCTCAGGGGCAATCTCGATGCAGCCAACGCACACAGGCTACACACGCCTCGGGAATCTCAGATAAAACAGTCATCACCAAACAAGATAAGTAACTTTGTCTATATTCTGGTGTGCTACTCTCACCTATTTATCTGATCCCTCCCCTCCCCTCCCAGGTGGCTTCATTAACATTGGAATTTCCTGAGGCAGAGAGTGAAGTGCTCTGCAGTTTTTCTTTTCTTTTCTTTTTTTTTTCGTCTTTTCCGAAACCATTTTCCTGGCCTGAGAGAAGCAGCTACAAAAAACCCGGGGACCAAAAATCCTTCCCTAATTGGACTGAAAATACTGAATCAGCTCCAGTCAAGCATATGAGATCCACTGTCTTTGGCTTTCATCTCTACAGGGAACAAGGTGACTATTATAATGCAAAGGCAATTCTGACAGGGATATGACTGTAATTGTCTTAGCTGATTACTGGAAAGACAAGTTTCACAGGTCTGATATCTCTGTGTATTCAACAGAGCCCTTACAGAACCACAACGGGAAACTGAGGGCTGAAGCTCCCCCAGACCACCTAGCCTCCTGCCATAGGGGTCTAAGGAGGGTGACACCTACCAATCTGTAGAGGTACTTGCATTGGGGGCCTAAGGTACAGCTGCTGAGCCCACCCACCAAAGTGCTTTAGGAGAAGAGACACACCTACCTCACTGGCACTTAGGGGAAGCCTGTCAGCATCCTGCCCCCCCCTGGAGTGTGACCGACTGCTGCTACTACAATCTGGTGCATACAAGTATCACCACTACTGCTCTAGGTAGATAGGTGACAGTCTGCACCACACACATGGTGACCCAAAATCAGATTCTACTCAAGAATAGTGAATGGACTCAGGCTTATATATCTGGTAACAACCCAAACCAGCTGGTAATAGGACATAAGTGATTCAAGGGCTGCAACAATCAAGACAGCACAAGCTGGTAGCCCATCTACATATGTTGAAAGAAAACAAAACAAGAGAAGACTCAGTGAGCAAATACAAAATAAATCACTACAATACCTTATAGATGGCTTGGAGATTGCAGTCGATATCAAACCACATAAAGAAGCAGACCATGATTGCTTCTACAACTCCCCAAACCCAAAATCAAAATCTTTCCCAAATGAAGATACAATCCTGGAATTGCCAGATGCAAAATATAAAAAACTAATTTACAGAATGCTTCAAGACATCAGGGATGACCTCATGAATGAAATAAGGCAAACTACAGAAAAAGCCAAGGAACACACTGATAAAGCAGTTGAAGAACCTAAAGAGATTATTCAAGAAGATAGTGGAAAAATTAATAAGCTGCAAGAATCCATAGAGAGGCTGCATTCAGAAATCCAAAAGATTAACAGTGAAATTACAGAATTAGACAACTAAATAGAAGTCAGAGGAGCAGAATTGAGCAATTGGAATAGGGTGGGGGAGATGGAGGATAAGGCAATTGACACCAAAAGAGTTGAAGAAAAATCAGATAAAAGAATTAAAAAAAATAAAGAAACCCTAAGAATCATGTGGGACTCTATCAAGAATGACTTTCGTGTGATTGGAGTCCCAGAATGGGGAGGGATAGAAGAAAATACAGAGAGAATAGTCAAAGATCTGTTGGCAGAAATCTTCCCTGACATCATGAAAGATGAAAGGATACCTATCCAAGATGCTCATCGAACCCCGCTTAAGATTGATCCAAAAAGAAAATCTCCAAGACATAATATCATCAAACTTGCCAAAACCAAAGATAAAGAGAAAATTTTAAAAGCAGCCAGGGATAAAAGAAAGGTCTCCTACAAAGGAGAATCAATCAGTTCAGATTACTCAGCAGAAACCATGCAGTCAAGAAGGCAATGAGATGACATATATAGAGCACTGAAGGAGAAAAACTGCCAGCAAAGGACCATATATCCAGCAAAACTCTCTCTCAAATATAAAGGTGAAATTAAAACATTTACAGATAAACACAAGCTTAGAGAATTTGCAAAAAACAAACCAAAGCTACAAGAAATACTAAAGGAAATTGGTTAGGAAATCAATAATATCAGATACCAACCCAACACAAGGTCACAGAACAGAATATCCTGATATCAACTCAAATAGGGAAATCACAAAAACAAATTAAGATTAATTTTAAAAAGAAAAAAATGCTCAAAACAGGGAATCATTGAAGTCAGTATGTAAAAGATCACAATAATCAAAAAGAGGGACTAAATACAGGAGGCCTAGAACTGCCATATGGAGAGGGAAACAAGGCGACATAGGACAATACAAGTTAGGTTTTTACTTAGAAAAATAGGGGTGAATATTAAGGTAACCACAAAGAGATATAATAATTCCATAACTCGAAATAAAAACCAAGAAAAACAAAATGACTCAGCAAACATAAATTCAACTACTATGAAAATGAGGAACACACAATTTACAAAGAAAATATCTCAGCACAAAAAAGTGGAAAAATGAAATTGTCAACAACACACAGAAGGCATCAAATGACAGCATTTATAAGTAATTAAAATGACAGCATTTATAGATAAGTAATTATAGATAAGTAATGACATACTTAGATAGAGTATGTCATTACTTATCTATAATTACGCTGAATGTAAATGGACTAAACGCACCAAAAAAGAGACAGAAAGTCTCACACTGGGTAAAGAAACACAATCTGTCTATATGCTGCCTACAAGAGACACACCTTAGACTTAGAGACACAAACTAAAACTCAAAGGTTGGAAAAAAAATATATCAAGCAAACAACAATCAAAAAAGAGCAGGAATAGCAACATTAATTTCTGACAAAATAGACTTTAAAGTTAAATCCACCACAAAGGATAAAGAAGGACACTACATAATGATTAAAGGGACAATTGACCTGGATGATATAACCATATTAAATACTTACGCACCCAACGACAGGGCTGCAAGATACATAAAACAAACGTGAACAGAATGGAAAAGTGAGATAGACACATCCACAATTATGGTAGGAGACTTCAACACACCACTTTCGGAGAAGGACAGGACTTCCAGTAAGAAGCTCAACAGAGATACGGAAGACCTAATTGCTAAAATCAACCAACCTGTCCTCATAGACTTGTACACAACACTACACCCAATAGCTGCAAAGTATACTTTTTTTTCTAGCACACATGGAACATTCTCTAGAATAGGCCACATATTAAGTCATAAAACAAACCTTTGCAGAATCCAAAACATCGAAATATTACAAAGCATCTTCTCAGACCACAAGGCCATAAAAGTGGAAATCAATAACAGAAAAATTAGGGAAAAGAAATCAAATACTTGGAAACTGAACAATACCCTCCTGAAAAAAGACTGGGTTATAGAAGACATTAAGGAGGGAATAAAGAAATTCATAGAATGCAATGAGAACGAAAACACTTCCTATCAAAACCTCTGCGACACAGCAAAAGCAGTGCTCGGAGGTCAATTTATATCAATAAATGCACACGTATATAAAGAAGAAAGAGCCAGAATCAGAGAACTGTCCCTACAATGTGAACAAATACAAAGCGAGCAACAAAAGAATCTTTCTGTCACCAGAAGAAAAAAATAATAAAAATTAGAGCTGAACTAAATGAATTAGAGAACAGAAAAACAATTGAAAGAATTAACAAAGCCAAAAGCTGATTCTTTGAAAAAATTAACAAAATTAATAAACCATCGGCCAGACTGACTAAAGAAATACAGGAAAGGAAACAAATAACCCGAATAAGAAACGAGGAGGACCACATCACAACAGAGCCAAATGAAATTAAAAGAATCATTTCAGATTACTACGAAAAATTGCACTCTAACAAATTTGAAAACCTAGAAGAAACGGATAAATTCTTGGAAAAATACTACCTACCTAAACGAACACATTCAGAAGTAGAACAACTGAATAGACCCATAACAAAAAAAGAGATTAAAACGGTAATCAAAAAACTTCCAACAAAAAAAAGTCCGGGCCCAGACGGCTTCACTGCAGAGTTCTACCAAACCTTCAGAGAAGAATTAACACCATTACCACTGAAGGTATTTCAAAGCATAGAAAAAGACGGAAGGAATACTACCCAACTCATTCTATGAAGCTACCATCTCCCTGATACCAAAACCAGGTAAAGACATTACAAAAAAGGAAAATTACAGACCTATATCCCTCATGAACCATAGATGCAAAAATCCTCAACAAAATTCTAGCCAATAGACTCCAACAACACATCGAAAAAATAATTCACCCTGATCAAGTGGGATTTATACCAGGTATGCAAGGCTAGTTTAATATCAGAAAAACCATTAATGTAATCCATCACATAAATAAAACAAAAGATAAAAACCACATGATCTTATCAATAGATGCAGAAAAGGCATTTGACAAAGTTCAACACCCATTTATGATAAAAACTCTCACCAAAATAGGAATTGAAGGAAAATTCCTCGACATAATAAAGGGTATCTATGCAAAGCCAACAGCCAATATCACTCTAAATGGAGAGAATCTGAAAGCATTTCCCTTGAGAACGGGAACCAGACAAGGATGCCCTTTATCACCACTCTTATTCAACATCGTACTTGAAGTCCTAGCCAGGGCAATTAGGCTAGACAAAGAAATAAAGGGTATCCAGATTGGCAAGGAGGAAGTAAAACTATCACTATTTGCAGATGACATGATCGTATACATGGAAAACCCTAAGGAATCCTCCAGAAAACTACTGAAACTAATAGAAGAGTTTGGAAGAGTCTCAGGTTATAAAATAAACATACAAAAATCACTTGGATTCCTCTACATCAACAAAAAGAACACCGAAGAGGAAATAACCAAATCAATACCATTCACAGTAGCCCCCAAGAAGATAAAATACTTAGGAATATATCTTACCAAGGATGTAAAAGACCTATACAAAGAAAACTATAAAACTCTGCTACAAGAAATTCAAAAGGACATACTTAAGTGGAAAAACATACCCTGCTCATGGATAGGAAGACTTAACATAGTAAAAATGTCTATTCTACCAAAAGCCATCTATACATATAACGCACTTCCAATCCAAATACCAATGTCATATTTTAAGGGGATAGAGAAACAAATCACTAATTTCATATGGAAGGGAAAGAAGCCTCGGATAAGCAAAGCATTACTGAAAAAGAAGAAAGTGGGAGGCCTCACTCTACCTGATTTCAGAACCTATTATACAGCTACAGTAGTCAAAATAGACTGGTACTGGTACAACAACAGGCACATAGACCAATGGAACAGAATTGAGAACCCAGATATAAATCCATCCGTGTATGAGCAGCTGATATTTGACAAAGGACCAGTGTCAGTCAATTGGGGAAATGATAGTCTTTTTAACAAATGATGCTGGCATAACTGGATATCCATTTGCAAAAAAATGAAACAGGACCCATACCTCACACCATACACAAAAACTAACTCCAAGTGGATCAAAGACCTAAACATAAAGACTAAAACGAGAAAGATCATGGAAGAAAAAATAGGGACAACCTTAGGAGCCCTAATACAAGGCATAAACAGAATACAAAACATTACCAAAAATGATGAAGAGAAACCAGATAACTGGGAGCTCCTAAAAATCAAACACCTATGCTCATCTAAAGACTTCACCAAAAGAGTAAAAAGACCACCTACAGACTGGGAAAGAATATTCAGCTATGACATCTCAGACCAGCGCCTGATCTCTAAAATCTACATGATTCTGTCAAAACTCAACCACAAAAAGACAAACAACCCAATCAAGAAGTGGGCAAAGGATATGAACACACATTTCACTAAAGAAGATATTCAGGCAGCCAACAGACACATGAGAAAATGCTCCCGATCATTAGCCATTAGAGAAATGCAAATTAAAACTACGATGAGATTCCATCTCACACCAGCAAGGCTGGCATTAATCCAAAAAACACTAAATAATAAATGTCGGAGAGGCTGTGGAGAGATTGGAACTCTTATACACTGCTGGTGGGAATGTAAAATGGTACAACCACTTTGGAAATCTATCTGGCGTTATCTTAAACAGCTAGAAATAGAACTACCATACAACCCAGAAATCCCACTCCTGGGAATATATCCTAGAGATACAAGAGCCTTCACACAAACAGATATATGCACACCCATGTTTATTGCAGCTCTGTTTACAATAGCAAAAAGCTGGAAGCAACCAAGGTGTCCGTCAATGGATGAATAGGTAAATTGTGGTATATTCACACGATAGAATACTACGCATCGATAAAGAACAGTGACGGATCTCTGAAACATTTCATAACATGGAGGAATCTGGAAGGCATTATGCTGAGCGAAATGAGTCAGAGGCAAAAGGACAAATATTGTATAAGACCACTATTGTAAGATCTTGAGAAATAGAAAAAACGGAGAAGAACACATACTTTTGTGGTTACAAAGGGGGGAGGGAGGGAGGGAGGGAGAGGGTTTTTTATTGATCAATTAGTAGATAAGAACTGCTTTGGGTGAAGGGAAAGACAACACTCAATACAAGGAAGGTCAGTCTAATTGGACTGGACTAAAAGCAAAGAGGTTTCTGGGATAAAATGAAAGCTTCAAAGGTCAGCGGAGCAGGGGCTGGGGTCTGGGGAACTTGGTTTGAGGGGACTTCTAAGTCGATGGGCAAAACAATTCTATTATGAAAACATTCTGCATCCCACTTTGAAATGTGGCGTCTGGGGTCCTAAATGCCAACAAGCAGCCATCTAAGATACATCAGTTGGTTTCAACCCACCTGGAGCAAAGGCAAAGGAAGAACACCAAGGTCACACGACAACTAAGAACCCAAGAGACAGAAAGGGCCACATGAACCAGAGACCTACATTATCCTGAGACCAGAAGAACTAGTTGGTGCCCGGCCACAATCGATGTCTGCCCTGTCAGGGAGCACAACAGACAACTCCTGAAGGAGCAGGAGACCAATGGGATACAGACCCCAAATTCTCATAAAAAGACCATACTTAATGGTGTGACTGCGACTAGAGGAATCCCGGAGGCAATGCTCCCCAGACCTTCTGATGGCACAGGACAGGAACCATCCCCGAAACAACTCGTCAGGCATGAAAAGGACTGGTCAGCGGGTGGGAGAGAGATGCTGATGAAGAGTGAGCTAATTAAATCAGGTGGACAATGGAGAGTGTGTTGGCAACTCTTGACTGGAGGGGGGATGGGAAGATAGAGAGAGAGGGAAGACGGCAAAATTGGCACGAAACCAGAGACTGAAAGGGCTGACTCAATAGGTGGAGAGCAAGTGGGAGAAGGGAGTAAGATGTATGTAAACTTACATGTGACAGACTGATTGGAATGGTAAATGTTCACCTGAAGCTTAATAAAAATTAATTTAAAAAATAAATAAATAATAAAAAAAGAAAAACAACCCATGAATTACTAAAAAAAAAAAAAAATACTAATGATCATCTAAAGACTGCGCCAAAAAAGTAAAAAGATTACTTACATACTGGGAAAACAGTTTCGGCTATGACAATACTGATCAGAGTTTGAGCTCTAAATCCTGTTATACTGCAAAAACTAAACAACAAACAGATAAGTCAGTTAAAAAATGGACAAGTGGTGTGAACAGGCCCTTTGCCAAAGAAGACAATCAGGCAGCTAATAGAAACATGAGGAAATGATCATGATCATTAGCTATTAGAGAAATACAAATAAAAACTACAATGAGATACCATCTCACTACAAAAATGCTGGCATTGTTCCAAAAAGAAACAACAAGATAATAAATGTTGGAGAGGTTGAGGGGAGACTGGAACACTTATATAGTGCTAGTGGGAATGTAAAAAGGTACAGCCACCTTGGAAATTGATTTGGCACTTCCTTGAAAAGCTAGAAATAGATCTACCATATGATCCAGCTATTCCACTTCTCAGAATATATCCTAGAAAAAAAAAAAGCCTTCACACAAAGAGATATATGCACACTGTGTTCACTGCAGCACTGTATACAACAGCAAAAAGATGGAAGCACCCAAGGCACCTATCAACAGATGAATGGAGAATTAAATTATGGTATATTCATGCAGTGGAATATTACGCAATTGATAAAAACAATGATGAATCCATGAAACATTTCATACCATGGAGAAATCTGGAAGGCATTATGCTGAGTGAAATTAGTCACTTGCAAAAGGACAAATATTGCAGGATATCACTATTGTAACAACTCAGGGTGTAATTGAAACTCAGAGGAAAATATTCTTCAATGGTTAGAGCATGGAGCGGGGGGGAGAGGCATTCACTAATTAGATAGTAGACAAGGAGTATTTTAGGTGAAGGGAAAGACAACATACAACATAGGAAAGGTCAGCAAAACTGGACTTATCTAAAAGCAAACAGGTTTCCTGAATACAACCAAATGCTTCAAAGGCCAGAGTGACAGGGGTAGGGGTCTGGGAACCACAGTTTCAGGGGACATCTAGGTCAATTGGCATAGCAAAATGTATTAAGAAAACATTCTGCATCCCACGGTCTGGGTCTTAAACGCTAACAAGTCGTCACCTAAGATGCATCATCAATTGGTCTCAACCCACCTGGAGCAAAGGAGAATGAAGAGCACCAAAGACACAGGGTAATTAAGAGCCCAAGAGAAAGGAAGAGGCACATAAATTGAAGATTCCATCAGCCTGAGACAGGAAGAACTGGATGGTACCCTGCTACCACCGATGATGGCCCTGACAGGCAAGACAACAGAGAATTCCTGATGGAGCAGGAGAACAGTGGGATGCAGACCTCAAATTCTTGTAAAAATACCAGACTTAAAGGCCTGACTGAAACTAGAAGGACACTGGAGGTCATGGTCCCCAGACCTTCTATTAGCCCAAGATAGGACCATTCCCAAAGCCAAGTCTTCAGACTATAAGACAGAAAAATGATACCAGTGAAGAATGAGCTTTTTGGCTCAAGTAGACACGTAAGACTATGTGGGCAGTTCTTGTAGGGAAAGGATGTGAGAAGGCAATGGAGGACAGGAGCTGGCTGAATGGACACGGGCAGTACAGGCAGGAGGAATGTGCTGTCTCATTAGGGAAAGAGCAACTAGGAGTACATAGCAAGGTGTACATAAATTTTTGTATGAGAGATTGACTTGATTTATAAACTTTCTTTTAATCCACACACACACGTTAAGCTTATGAATACCAGATTAATATCGTCTGATATAGTGCTGGAAGGTGAGATCCTCAGGTTGGAAGGCACTCAAAATATATCTGGGAGAGAGTTGACTCCTTAAAGTTGAGTGAACCCTACTGATGTGGACGGAGTCAAGCTTTCAAGGCCTTCATTTGCTGATATGCCAAGACTGAAAATGAGAAGAAACAGCTGCAAAAATTCATTAATGATTGGAGTGTGGAATGTATGAAGTATGATTCTAGGAAAACTGAACATTACCAAAAATGAAATGGGAAGCGTAAGCATTGCTATCGAAGCATTAGTGACCCGAAATGGACTGGTACTGGCAATTCTGAATTGGAAAATTATATGGTCGACTATGCTGGCAACAACAAATTGAAGAGGAATGGTGTTGCATTCATCGTCGAAAAGGACATTTCAAGATCTATTCTGAAGGGCAATGCTGTCAGTTATAGGACAATTTCCATACACCTACAAGGCAAGTCAGTTCATATGGCTGTTATTCCAATTTATGCACAAACCAGTAAGGCCAAAGATGAAGAAACTGAAGAATTCTACCAGCTTCTGCAGTCTGAAATTGATCAGACGTACAATCAGGATGATTTGATAATTACTGGTGATTGGAATGTGAAAGTTGGCAACAAAGAAATGGATAGGTAGTTGGAAAATATGGTGTTGGTGATAGAAACGATGCCGGAGATTGCATGACAGGATTTGGTAAGACCAGTGAGTTCTTCATCCCAAATACCTTTTCTCAACAACATAAACGGCGACCTCACCAGGTGGAACACACAGTAATCAAATTGACTGCCTCTGCAGAAAGAGACAGTGGAAAAGCTCGGTATCAGCAGTCAGAACAAGTCCAGAGGCCAACTGTGTAACAGACCTTCAATTGCTCATACACACGTTCAAGTTAACACTGAAGAAAATTAGAACAAGGCCACCTGAGCTAAAGTATGACTTTCATCATATTCCACCTAATTTTAGAGACACTCTCAAGAATAGATTTGACACGTTAAATTATAATGACTGAAGACAGAGAAACTGTGGAATGACATCAAGGATATCATACATGAAGAAACAAGAGGTCGTTAAAAAGACAGGAAAGAAAGAAAAGGCCAAAATGGATGTCAGAAGAGACTCTGAAACTTGCTGTTGAACACAGAGTAACTAAATGAACAGGAAGAGATGATGAACTAAAATAACTGAACAGAAGATTTCAAAGGGCGGCTCGAGAAGACAAAGTAAAGCATATAATGACACGTTCAGAGGCCTGGAGGTAGAAAATCAAAAGGGAAAATACACCTGACATTTCTCAAGCTAAACGAACTGGAGAAAAAAAATTAGGTCTCAAGGTGCAATAGTGAAGCATTCTGTGGAGACAATACTGAACTATGAAGGAAGCATTAAAAGAACACGGTAGGAATACACAGAGTCACTATACCGAATAGAATTAGTTGATATTCAACCATTCCAGGAAGTATTATTTGATTAGGATCTGATGGTTCTGAAGAAAGGTGTCCAAGCTGCACTGAAAGCATTGGCATAAAAAAGCTTCCAGTAATTGACATAATAGCAGTTGATACGTTTCAACAAATGGATGCAGCACTGGAAGTGTTCACCCTCTACGCCAAGAAATTTAGAAGACAGCTACCTAGTTGACTGACTGGAAGTAATCCATATTTATGCCTATTCCCAAGAAATAAGACGCAACTGAGTTCTGAAATTATCGAATAACATCATTAGTTTCAGATGCAAGTAAAGTTTTGCTAAAGACCATTCAAAACAGGCTGCAGCAGGATTTCAACAGGGAACTGCCAGAAATTCAAGCTAGGATCAGAAGTGGATGTGGAACCAGGATATCGTTGCTGATGTCAGATGGATTCTGGCTGAAAGCAGAGAATACCAGAAAGATATTTACCTGTGTTTTATTAACTATGCAAAGACATTCAACTCTGTAGATCATAAAAAATATGGATAACATTGCCAACTTCAGAACACTTTATTGTGCTCATGAGGAACTGTACACAAGGAGATACTGTGTGGCATAAAGTCAAGAAAACTGTGTGTCAGGATTGTATTTTTTCACCATATTCATTCAATGCATATGCTGAACAAAGAAGCCGAGAAGCTGGATGACATGAAAAAGAACAGTGCATCAAGATTGGAGGAAGATTCGTTAATAACCTGTGATATGCAGATGACACAATTTTGCTGACAGTGAAGAGGATTCGAAACACTTATTGGTGAAGGTCAAAGACCATAGACTTCAGTATGGGTTATACCTCAACATAAAGAAAAAATACTTCCAGCTGGACCAACAAACAATATGATAAATGGAGAAAAGATTGAACTTATCAAGGATTTCATTTTACTTGGATTCATAATCAACAATCATGAAAGCAGCAATCAAATGGTGGATGCATTGAGCAAATCTACTGCAAAATTTCAATTTCATGTGTTGAAAAGCAAAGATATTACCACGAAAACCCAGGTGCACCTGACCTAAGCCATGGTGTTTTCATTCACCTCATATGCATGTGAAAGGTGGATGATGAATAAGGAAGACCAAAGAAGAATTGACAATTTTGAACTGTGGTGCTGATGAATAATATTGAAAATACCGTGGACTGCCAAAAGAACAAACCTGTCTTGGAAGTAGTACAACCACAATGCTCCTTAGAAGCGAGGATGGTGAGACTACATCTCACATACATTGGTTATGTTATCAGGAGGGATCAGTCCCTTGACAAGGCCATTGTGCTTGGTAAAACAGAGGGCCAGTGAAATATAGGAAGACCCTCAACAGGATGGACTGACTCAGTGGCTGCAGCAATGGGCTCAAGTATAACAATGATTGTGAGGCTGGTGTAAGACTGGGTAGTGTTCAGTGCCACTGTGCATAGGGTCCCTCTGAGTCAGAAGTAACTCGAGGGCACCTAATAACAACATTGGAAATGATTCCCACAAGTGTGTTATTTTCTCATACTGTATTGTCATCCATGTTGCTGTAATGCTAGAAGCTCTGCCACCGGTATTTCAAATACCAGCAGGGTCACCTATGGTGAACAGATTTCACCTGAGCTTCCTGACTAAGACAAACTAGGATAAAGGACCTGGTGCTCTACTTCTCAAAAGATTAGCCAGTGAAAGCTGTATTAAGGGCAAAGGAACATTGATATAGTGTCAGAAAATGAGCCCCTCAGGTTGGAAGACACTCAGCATAGGACCGGGGAAGAGCTTCCTCCTCAAAGTAGAGTTAACCGTACTGACATGGATGAAGACAAGCTTTGGGGGCCGTCATTTACTCCTGTGACACAAGTCAAAATGAGAAGAAACCCCTGCAAACATCCATTCATAATAAGAAAGTACATTAATAATCAGTGTACAATGAATGACTCTAGGAAAATTGGAAGTTATCAAAAATGAAATGGAACACATTAACATCTATATCCTAGGCATTAGAGAGCTGAAATGGACTGGTAAAGGCCATTTTGAATTGACTATCGTATGATCTACTCTGCTGAGGATGACAAATTGAAGAGGAATGGCAATGCATTCATCATCAAAAAGAACATTTCAAGCTCTATTCTCAGGCACAACGCTGTCAATAATAGGAAAACATCCATAAACCTACAAGGAAGACAAGTTAATATGACTGTTTTTCAAATTGACACACCAACCACTAAGACAAAAGATAAATTGATCATTTGTACCAACTTCTGCAGTCTGAAATTGATCAAACATGCAATCAAGATGCATAAATAATTACTGGTGATTGGAATGCAGAGGTTGGAAACAAAGAAGTAGACACAGTAGTTGGAAAATATGGCCTTGGTGATATAAGAAAGGCCAGGGACCACATGGCATGACAGAGCTTTGCATGACCAACGACTTCTTCATTACGAGTACATTTTTTCAACAACATTAACAGCATCTATACACGGAAACCTCACCAGATGAAATACACAGGAATCAAAATGACTAAGTTTGTGGAAAGAGACTATGAAAAACCTCAATTCAGTCATAAGAAACACAGGGATGACTCTGGGAAGCACCACCGACTGCTCAAGAGCAAGTTTCAGAGTCTCCTCTGACATCCATCTTGGTCTTTTCTTTCTTCCTGTCTTTTCAGTGACCTCTTGCTTCCTTCATGGATGATGTCCTTGATGTCATTCCACAACTAGTCTGGTCTTCAGTCACTAGTGTTCAATGAGTCAAATCTATTCTTCAGATGGTCTCTAAATTCAGGTGGGATATACTGAAGGTCATATTTTGGCTCTCATGGACTTGCTCTGATTTTCTTCAGTTTCAGCTGGAACTTGCATAGAGCAATTGATGGTCTGTTCCATAGTTGGCCTCTGGCATTCTTCTGACCGATGATATTGAGCTTTTCCATCCTCTCTTTCCACAGATGTAGTCAATTTGATTTCTGTGTGTTCCATCTGGTGAGGTCCATGTGTATTGTCACCGTTTATGTTGGTGAAAGATGGTATTTGCAATGAAGAAATTGTTGGTCTTGGAAAATTCTATCATTCAATCTCCAGCATTGTTTCTATCACCAAGGCCATATTTTTCAACTACTGATCCTTCTTCTTTGTTTCCAAAGTTCACATTCTAATCGCCAGTAATTACCAATGCATCTTGATAGCATATTCAGTCAATTTCAGACTGTAGCAGCTGATAAAAACCTCTATTTCTTCATGTTTGGCCTGAGTGGTTGGTGCGTAAATTCGAGTAAAAGTCATATTAACTGGTCTTCCTTGTAGGCATATAATCATCCTATCACTGACATCATTGTACTTCAGGATAGATCTTGAATCGTTCTTTTTGACGATGAATGCAACATCGTTCCTCTTCGAGATATCATTCTCAGCATAGTAGACTATATGATTGTCTGATTCAAAATGGCCAATACCAGTCCATTTCAGCTCACTAATACCTAGGATATCGATGTTTATGTGTTCCATTCCATTTTTGATGATTTCCAGTTTTCCTAGATTCATACTTCTACAACCCAGTTTCCAATTATTAATGGGTGTTTACAGCTGATTCTTCTCATTTTGAGTCTTGCCACATCAGCAAATGAAGGTCCCGAAAGCTTTACTCCATCCATGTCATTAAGGTCAATTCTAATGACATGGAGGAGGCAGCTCTTCCCCAGTCATCTTTTGAGTGCCTTTCAACCTGGGGGGCTCATCTTCCAGCACTATATCAGACAATGTTCTCCTGCTATTCATAAGGTTTTCACTGGTTAATGCTTTTCAGGAGTAGACTGGCGGGTCCTTCTTCCTAGTCTGTCTTAGCCTGGAAGCTCAGCTGAAACCTGTCCTCTAAGGGTGACCCTGCTGGTATCTGAATACTGGTGGCATAGCTTCCAGCATCACAGCAACACACAAGCCCCCACAGTACGACACACTGACAGACATGTGGGGGTGTGTATGTATGTACAGTTACATATATATATACACACACACATAAATATACATGTCTTGGAATAAGTATAGCCACAATGCTCCTTAGAAGAGAGGATGGTCAGACTTTGTCCCAAGTACTTTGGACAAGTTATTAGGAAGGACTACTCCCTGGAGATGGAAATCCTGCTTGGTAAAGTAGAGGGGAAGCAAAAAAGAGGAAGCCCCTCAATGAGATGGATTAACACAGTGGCTACAACAATGGGCTCAAGTATAACAATGCAGGACTGGGCAGTGTTTCGTTCTGTTCTACATAGATTCCCTTTGAGTTAGAATCAACTCTACAGCACCTAACAAGAACAACAAAAACGTATATGTATATATGATATATGCGCTCTGGTAGTGCAATAGTTAAGCCCTTGGCTGCTAAGTGAAAGGTTAGCAGTCAGAGCCCACACAGGAGGCTCTGCGGGAGAACGACCTGGCAATCTGCTGCTGTAAAGACTACAGCCTAGGTTACCCTATGTGGCAGATCTACTAAGTCACATGGGATTGCTACGAGTCAGATGATCTAGATGGCACTCACAACAACAACGTGTGTGTGTGTATTTATGCATGGGGAGAAAAAAAAACACAAGCAAACCTCTTTGTTGTTAGTTGCTGTCTAGTCAGCTCTGACTCATGACACCCCTGTGCACACTGGCCAGTCCTGCACCATCTTCATGATTGTTGGTCAGCTTGAGTCCATTGTTGTGGCCGCTGTGTATTCTGATTGTCTTCCAGCTCAAGGGGCTCATCATCCAGTACTGTAGAGGTCAGTGTTCTGTTGGGATCCACATGGTTTTCATTGGCTGATTTTCAGAAGTAAGTCACCAGGTCTTTCTTCCTAGTCTTAGTCCAGAAGCTGCACTGAAACCTGTCCACCATGGGTGACCGTGCTGGTATTTGAAAGGCCCATGGCATTGCTTCCAGCATCACAGCAGCATACAAGGCACTACAGTACAACAAACTGAAAAAAAGAGACTAAAAATGGTAAAATATTAATAATTAGTGAATCTCCATGAAGGGTATACAGGTGTTCATGGTATTATTCTATTTTTCTCTAGGTTTGAATTTTTTTAATGGGCATTTGAGAGAGAAGTGAAAGAGGCCTGAAGCTAAAGGAGGAAAATATGAGTAAAAGTTAATAAGTACTTCCTGTAGCAACTTTCCCCATCCAGCCACCAACTATCCCTTGTGTTTTGCTTACCCCATTTGGTCTTTGTATTTTAATAGCATTGAAATTGCACTGAGAGACAACAGCTTATTTTTTTTCCTGTCTCAATGATGTGATATAGATTTTAAATCTCTGACAGTGGCTTTCAGTCCAGGAAATAACTAAATTTATGCAGAGCTAACTCCCATGAATTAGGTGGGCAATCCAAATGGTAGCATCACAGAGTAAGACAGAACAGGAAGTGAGCTGGAATATCGAATAAAGCCTGTGAGTTCAGGTCTAACTCAGAGAGCCACAATCATGGTGCCCCCATGTGTGTCAGAGTAGAACTGTTCTCCCTAGGGTTTTCAATGGCTGATTTTTCAGAAGTAGGCCACCAGTCCTTTCTTCAAAGGCACCTCTGGGTAGACTGCAATCTCTTGGGTTCAGTCCAAGCTTGTTAATTATTTCTACTACCTAGGGACTCCATACAGTTCAGAGGAGTGACATACATTAGCAAAGTGGGAAATACTGTCTTTGTTAAAATATAGGTACTTTAAAGCTATAAAACTGATTATTTTTTGTAGATAAAGTGTTATCTTTTCCAAACAATTTCTACCAAAGGAGTTGAATAAATAGTTTGAGTGATGACCTGAACATTGTGGAATAACATTTGGATTTTTAGGTTAGATCCATCAATTTAAAAGCACTGTATTAAACAATGAAACAGTAACAGGTATTTATGCAGGATTACATTTGTATGTTCATATGCAGTTAGGCACACAGTGATAAAAGCATCAAATGATATTCTAAAAGCTGCAATAAAGCAGGATATGTTCACGAAAAGGAATGAGATAAAATAAATGAGGACAAATTCTGATTCAACACGTGTAAAATGAAAGAGTAATATCTAGCAGACGGATTCTAGCAGAAGATAGGATTTAAAATAGAAATTGGTACGTGGAAACTGTTGATGAAAGCTGGCAGTCTCAAGAATTAAGAACTTCGAAAGAAAAGAAAATCACTTTTGCAGTTGTTAGGTGCCATCAATTTGGTCCCGACTTACAGGAACTATAAATACAGGAGAACTTCCCTATCTCGTTTCAAAAGCTGTGATCTTTACAGGAGGAGATCACCAGATCCTTTGCCCCTTGAGGGCACTGAGTGGGCTTGAACTATCAACCTTTTGGTGAACAGCCAAACACTTAACTACTTGCACTAATACAACTGTCATCTTTGATGAGTTGCTTTTCCGAGAGTTATTTTTGTACAACCACCATTAATACCTCTATCCCTGAGGCTCAGGAACTTAATGGATTACCTTTTTTTCTTGAGATATGAAAGACCAAACCAGACCCATTGCCAGTATAAATTCCGACTCATAGTGACTCTACAGGACAGAGTACGACTGCTCCATAGGATTTCTAACGCTGTCATCTTTATGGAAGCAGACTGTCAAATCTTTCTTCCACGGAGCAGCTGGTGGGTCCAGACAGCCAAATGTTTGCTCAACAACCAAGCACAGAGCCACCGACTTACCAATTGTAATTTCTCTATGTTGTCAATCACATTGTCATTTTCAAAAGCACCCCCCTGCCTTCACACTTGTCAATATCCGTGAAGCTGTAACAGCATATTTTGTTAAATTCCCCCTCCTGTAACATCTTCCTTTACCCAGATGCTGACTCCTGGGTGTGACACTCCCCAAGTTCGGTCTCCCATGGTCTGGTTTGGTGTTAACTGGTCCCCACCTCCAGGGAACTCACTGGCTACCCCAGCTCTGATGGTGACTTCCTTTAGTGAGAGGATTCTAACCAGTGTGATGGCCCAATGGATGGAAACCTGACCATAATTCATTCTGTTGCATGAAAGCCTTCCACCCACCAAGCCCCTCTGGGTTGCTTGCCCTGGGGACTGCTGAAAGCCATGGCACTAAAATCAGATAAAAATCCAAACCAGGTGGGGCCAAGATGGCTGACTAGATAGAAGCTACCCTGGGTCCCTCTTTCAACACAGACTTAGAAAAACAAGTGAATAGACCACATACATTACAATCTACAAACCCTGACCATCAAACACAGATCTAAAGAGTTGACCTGAGTGACAGAGACTCAGCCAGTGCAAGCAGACTGCACACTGACACCGATAACGAGAAACGAGCAACCACGGGGAAGCCGTGACTATTTTTGGAGCCTGGAGCTAGTGCCCCAGTCAGAAAACCTTGGCGCCGGGCTTTAGACTGGGCTCAGAGGAGCTGAGCATGTCATCCTGAGACAGCACAAACATGGGACGCAGCCCTAGCCCCCAGAAGTGTCCTCGGGGAAACCCAGCCAGTGCAGACAGGCAGCACAGCCACGAGGCTGACAGGAGGAGAAGTCACCAGGAGGTAGTGACTGATTATGGAGCCTGGAGTGTGGCATCCCAGCCGGGGAGCCTTGGTGCTGGGCTTGGGACTGGAAGCAGAGGAACTGACCAAGACTTCTGAGACAGCACAAGCACAGGACACGGGCCTGACCCTCAGGGGCAATTTCGACCCAGCCAACACACACAGTCTAAAACGCCTTGGGAATCTCAGATAAAACAGTCATCACTAAATGAGGTAAGTAACTTTGTCTATATTCTGGGGTGCTACTCTCTCCTATCTATCTGATCCCTCCCCTTCCCTTCCCAGGTGGCTTCATTAACATTGGAATTTCCTGGGCCAGAGAGTGAAGTGCTCGGTGGTTTCTTTTCTTTCCTTTCTTTTTTTTTGTCTTTTCCTAACCCATTCTCCTGGTCTGAGAGAAGCACCTACAAAAAACCCAGGGACCAAAATCCTTCCCTGACTTCCCGAAATTGGACTAAAAATACAGAACCAGCTCCATCCAAGCATATGAGATCCACAGTCTTCGGCTTTCATCCCTACAGGAAACAAGGTGGCTATTATAATGCAAAGGTAATCCTGATACTGATCTGACTGTAATCGTTTTAGTGGATTACCGGAAAGACAAGTTTCCCAGGTCTGATATCTCTACCTATTAAAAAGAGCTCTCACTGATCCACAATGGGGAACAGAGGGCTGCGGCTCCACCAAAACCACCTAGCCTCCTGCCATAGGTGTCTGAGAATAGTGACACCTACCAATCTGTAGAGGTACAAGCATAGGGTGCCTAAGGTACAGCTGCAGAGCCCACCCACGAAAGTGCTTTAGGAATAGAGACACACTTACCTCACTGGCACTTGGGGGAAGCTTGTCAGCATCCTGCCCTCCCCTGGAGTGTGACCCCCTGCTGATACTACAATCTGGTGCACACAACTATCACCACTACTCCTCTAAGTGAAGAGGTGACAGTCTACACCACACACTTGGTGACCCAAAATCAGATTCTATTCAAGAATAGTGAATGGATTCTTAGGCTTTTATATCTGATTATAGCCCAAACTAGCTGGTATTAGGACATAAGTGATTCAAAGGCTACAACAATCAAGACAGAGCAATCTAGTAGTCCATCTGTGTATATTGAAAGAAAAAAACAAGATAAGACTCAGTGAGCAAATATAAAATAAATCACTACAATATCTTATAGATGGCTCGGAGACCGCAGTCGATATCAAACCACATAAAGAAGCAGACCATGATTGCTTCTACAACTCCCCAAATTAAAGAATCAAAATCCTTCCCAAAATGAAGATACAATCCTGGAATTACCAGATGTAGAATATTAAAAACTAATTTACAGAATGCTTCAAGACATCAGGGATGACCTCATGAACGAAATAAGGCAAACTACAGAAAAAGCCAAGGAACACACTGATAAAGCAGTGGAAGAAATCAAAAAGATTATTCAAGAATATAGTGGAAAAATTAATAAGCTGCAAGAATCCATAGAGAGACTGCATTCAGAAATCCAAAAGATTAACAGTAAAATTACAGAATTAGACAACTCAATAGGAAGTCAGAGGAGCAGAATCGAGCAATTGGAATGCAGAGTGGGGGAGATGGAGGATAAGGCAATTGACACCAAAAGAGTTGAAGAAAAATCAGATAAAAGAGTTTTTAAAAAATGAAGAAACCCTAAGAATCATGTGGGACTCTATCAAGAAGAATAACTTGCGTGTGATTGGAGTTCCAGAACACGGAGGGGTATCAGAAAATACAGAGAGAATAGTTGAAGGTCTGTTGGCAGAAAACTTCCCTGACATCATGAAAGACCAAAGGATATCTATCCAAGATGCTCATCGAACTCCATATAAGATTTACCCCCCCCAAAAAAAATCACTAAGACATATTATCATCAAACTTGCCAAAACCAAAGATAAAGAGAAAATTTTAAAAGCAGCCAGGGATAAAAGAAAGGTCTCCTACAAAGGAGAATCAATAAGAATCAGTTCAGACTACTCAGCAGAAACTATGCAGGCAAGAAGACAATGGGATGACATATATAGAGCCCTGAAGGAGAAAAACTGCCAGCCAAGGACCATATATCCAGCAAAACTCTCTCTCAAATATAAAGGTGAAATTAAAACATTTACAGATAAACACAAACTTAGAGAATTTGCAAAAACCAAACCAAAGCTATAAGAAATACTAAAGGAAATTATTTGGTCAGAAAATCAATAATATCAGATGCCAACCCAACACGAGGTCACAGAACAGAACATCCTGATATCAACTCAAATACAGAAATCAAAAAAACAAATTAAGATTAATTTTAAAAAGAAAAAAATGCTCAAAACAGGGAATCATTGAAGTCACTATGTAAAAGATCACAATAAGCAAGAAGAGGGACTAAATACAGGAGGCATAGAACTGCAATATGGAGCAGAAAACAAGGCGATATAGGACGACACGAGTTAGGTTTTTACTTAGAAAAATAGGGGTAAATATTAAAGTAACCACAAAGAGGTATAACAATTCCATAACTCAAAATAAAAACCGAGAAAAACATAATGACTCAGCAAACATAAATTCAACTACTGTGAAAATGAGGAACATACAACTTACAAAGAAAAATGTCTCAGCACAAAAAAGTAAGTGGAAAAATGAAATTCTCAACAACACACACAAAAAGGCATCAAAATGACACCACTAAACACATACTTATCTATAATTACGCTGAATGTAAATGGACTAAATGCACCAATAAAGAAACACAGAGTCTCGGACTGGATAAAGAAACACGATCCGTCTATATGCTGCCTACAAGATACACACCTTAGACTTAGAGACACAAACTAAAACTCAAAAGCCGCAAAAGAGTTAAATAGGGAAAAGATAGTCTTTTTAACCAATGGTTCTGGCATAACTGGATATCCATTTGCAAAAGAATGAAACAGGACCCATACCTCATACCATGCACAAAAACTAACTCCAAGTGGGTCAAAGACCTAAACATAAAGACTAAAACGATAAAGATCATGGAAGAAAAAATAGGGACAACGTTAGGAGCCCTAATACAAGGCGTAAGCAGAATACAAAACATTACCAAAAATGACGAAGAGAACCAGATAACTCGGATGCCTTAAAAATCAAACACCTATGCTCATCTAAAGACTTCACCAAAAGAGTAAAAAGACCGCCTATAGACTGGGAGATAATTTTCTGCTATGACATCTCTGACCAGCACCTGATCTCTAAAATCTATATGATTCTGTTAAAACTCAACCACGAAAGAGAAACAACCCAATCAAAAAGTGGGCAAATTAAAACTGCGATGAGATTCCATCTCACTCCAACAAGGCTGACATTAATCCAAAAAACACAAAATAATAAAGGTTGAAGAGGCTGCGGAGAGATTCGAACTCTTATACACTGCTGGTGGGAGTTTAAAATGGTACAACCACTTTGGAAATCTATCTGATGTTTTCTTAAAAAGTTAGAAATAGAACTACCATACAACCCAGAAATCCCACTCCTCGGAATATACCCAAGAGAAATAAGAGCCTTTACACGAACAGATATATGCACACCCATGTTTATTGCAGCACTGTTTACAATAGCAAAAAGCTGGAAGCAACCAAGGTGTCCATCAATAGATGAATGGTTAAATAAATTATGGTACATTCACACAATGGAATACCACGCATCGATAAAGAACAGTGATGAGTCTGTGAAACGTTTCATAACATGGAGGAACCTGGAAGGCATTATGCTGAGTGAAATTAGATGCAAAAGGACAAATACTGTATAAGACAACTATTATAAGTTTTTGAAAAATAATATAAACTGAGAAGAACACATTGTTTTGTGGTTACGAAAGGTGAGAAGGAGGGAGGGTGGGAGAGGGTTATTTATTGATTAGTTAGTAGGTAAGAACATTTCATAACATGGAGGAACCTGGAAGGCATTATGCTGACTGAAATTAGTCAGATGTGAAAGGACAAATATTGTATAAGACCACTATTATAAGATCTTGAGAAATAGTATAAACTGAGAAGAACACATTGTTTTGTGGTTACGAGGAGGGGAGGGATGGAGGGTTGGAGAGGGTTATTTACTGATTACTTAGGTGAAGTGAAGGACAATACTCAATATAGGGAAGATCAGCTCAACTGGACTGGACCAAAAGCAAAGAAGTTTCCGGGATAAATTGAACGCTTTGAAGGTCAGCACAGCCAGGGCGGGGGTTTGGGGACTATGGCTTAAGGGGACTTCTAACTCAATTGGCAAAATAAATTCTATTATGAAAACATTCTGCATCCCACTTTGAATTGTAGCATCTGAGGTCTTAAATGCTAACAAGTGGCCATCTAAGATGCATCAATTTGTCTCAACCCACCTGGATCAAAAGAGAATGAAGAACACCAAGGTCACATGATAACTATGAGCCCAAGAGACAGAAAGGGCTACATGAACTAGAGACTTACATCATCCCGAGACCAGAAAAACTAGATGGTGCCCAGCCACAACCGATGACTGCCCTGACAGGGAGCACAATAGAGAACCCCTGAGGGAGCAGGAGATCAGTGGGATGCAGACCCCAAATTCTCACAAAAAGACCAGACTTAATGGTCTGACTGAGACTGGAGGAATCCTGGCAGTCATGGTCCCCAAACCTTCTGTTGGCCCAGGACAGGAACCATTCCCAAAGACAACTCATCAGACATGGAAGGGACTGGACAATAGGTTGGAGAGAGATGCTGATGAAGAGTGAGCTACGTGTATCAGGTGGACACTTGACACTGTGTTGGCATCTCCTGTCTGGAGGGGAGATGGGAGGGTAGAGAGAGTTAGAAGCTGGCAAAATGGTCACGAAAGGAGAGACTAGAAGGAGGGAGTGGGCTGACTCATTAGGGGGAGAGTAAATGGGAGTATGTAGTAAGGTGTATATAAGCTTATATGCGACAGGCTGACTAGATTTGTAAACTTTCACTTAAAGTACAACAAAAATTATTAAAAAAAAATTCAAACCAGTTAATGTCAAGCCCATTCCAACTCACGGCACCGCCGTATGTGTCTGAGTAGAACAGTGCTCCGTACGGTTTTCAATGGCTGATTTTTTAGAAGTAGTTCACCAGACCTTTCTTCCGAGATGCCCCTAGGGAACTCGAACCTCCAACCTTTTGGATAGCAGCCCCAAGCTTTGGACCATTCAGGGACTCCTCAATTCAAGTCAGCCCAAAAAACAAACAAACCAACCCACTGCCATGGAGTCAGTTCTGACTTATAGTGATCCCATGAGGTTTCCAAGGTTGTAAATCTTTAAGGAAGCAGGCTGTGACAACTTTCTGTCATGGAGCCGCTGATGGTTTTGAACCACAGAAATTTTGGTTAGCAGTTGAGCGCTTAACCACTGTGCGACCAGGACTTCAAAGTCAACAAAGAGTAATTTCTACTAAATAAAATACATCGTTGAAGGGGAAACCACACAGACATCCACCAGCAGATAAATGGATAAACAAAATGTGGTCTAGCCATACAACAGAGTATTACCTGGCCATAAAAAGATCACAGTACTGAAACATACACAATGTAGAAGAACCTTGAAAACATAATATTAAAAGATGTAAGGCAATCACAGAATAGCACATATGGTCTTTTTCCACGTGTACGAAATGTTCAGACTAGGCAAATTTATAGAGACAGAAAGTAGTTTGTTACTGCTGGGTGCTGTGGAGTCAATTCTGACCCCATGTGTTACACAGCAGAAGTGCCCCAGGGGGTTCCCAGGCTGTAATCTTTATGGGAGCAGGTCACCAGGTCTTTCTTCCTCAGAGCTGCTGTGCGATTGGAACCCCCAACTTTTTGTTTAGCACCTAAGCACTTAAGCAGGGCTCCCAGAAAATAGATTAATGTTTGCTTAGTGTTGGAAGCTGGGAGTCGTGGGGTGATAACTAACTGGTAAAAGGGTATGGGGTTTCTTTTTGGTGTGATGAAAATGTGCTGAAATTGATTGTGGTGATAGTTAAACAACTCTGACTATACTGAAAAGCACTGAAATGCACACTTCATATTGGTAAATTGTGTGGCATGTGAATTACTTCTCAACAAAGTGGGTGCTAAAAATAAAATAGCATTGAAAGAAAATTTGGAGACAATACAGGCCATCAAGCTGGTTCTGACTGAAAATGACCCTATGAACACAGCAAAAAACAACGCCTGGGTGAGGCCAATCCTAAGAACCGTTGCTATGTTTGAGCCCATATTTGCAACTACAGTGTCAACACATCAGACTAAGGGTCTTCTAGTTTTTACTGTTTCTCTGTCTTAATAATCATGATGTCATTTTCCAGGTACTGGTCCCACCCCTAATCATGTCCAAAGTGCATGAGACAAACTCTCTCTATCCTTGCTTTCAAGGAACATTCAGTCTGTATTTCTTTCCAAGACAGATTTGTTCAATCTTCTAGCCCTCCACAGAATATTCTATATTCTTTGGCGACTCTGTACTGCAAAGTTATCGATTCTTCTTCCACCTTCTTTATTCATTGTACGGCATTCTCATGTGTATGAGGCAAGTGAAAACATCATGGCTTGGTTCAGGTGCACCTCAGCCCTCAAAAATGACGTCTTTCCTTTTCAAAATTTTAAGAGGACTTTTGCAGCAGATGTGCCCAAAGCAATAAGCCACTTGATTTCCTGACTGCCGCTTCCGTGGGTGTTGACTGTGGTTTCAAATCAGAAACACATCCATCAAGGTTGTATCCTGTCATGATATGTATTTAATCTGTATGTTGACTAAACTGAGAGGATGGACTATGTGAACAAGAATGTGTCATCAGGATTGAAGAAAGACCCATTAACAGCCTGCAATAGCGGGAGAGCACAACCCGGCTTGATGAAAGCAAAGATGACTGGAAGCACTTACTGATGAAAATCAGAACTACAGCTTTTAGTATGAGCTACACATGAATTTAAGGAAAACAAAAATTCTCACAACTGGATTAATAAGTAACAACATAATAAATGGACAAAACAGAATTATCATAGCAAGCAGCAATAACACACCTAAGTATAAACTCTAAAGAAATGAACTGAAACACTAAAACAGGTATTTGTACACCAATGTTTATAGACGCATGATTCATGAGAGCCAAAGGGTGGAAACATTTAAGTGTCCATCAACAGATGAACTGATAAACAAAATATGACACTTACATACAATGGAATATGAGTCAGCCATCAAAAAACGGAGTTATACTGCATGTTATGACATGGATGAGTTACGAAAACATTATGTAAGTAAAAGAAGCCACAGAAAACCTGGTAACTGTTTTACACTTCATTTATACCAGGTATCTAGAATAGGCCAATGAGCTATTGTTTATTGGGAACAGAGTGGCTATTTGAGATGAGGAAAACATCCTGGAAATACATATTTGTAATTGTTAATCAAATACATATTTGTAATTGTTAATCACAGTATTATGAGTGTACTTAACATCGGTTAATTGTAAACTAAAAACAAAAAAGTTGAAGCGGTAAAAATTATGTTATGTATATTTTACCAGGATAAAATTAAAACAAAACAAAAACACATAGAAAGTTTGCTGAGCACTCTAGCCAACAACTCCAGTGTCTGATTAATTTAGTTTTGAATAAGGTTTTTCCATAATGCATCCATAAAGAGTTTGTTCTCATTACCCACTCTCCTTTGCTTTAAGTATTTATATGCTTTACATAAACTTTTTATCTCTACATTTGCCATACTAGAGTGTCCAGGATTGTCCAGATGACCTTCATGCTTGGCTATTAACGAAAAGTTTGGGGGATCACTTAGAAGCACCTTGGAAGAAAGGTCTGGCACTCTACTTCTAAAAAAAGCTGCCTTTCAAAACTCTTTGGAGCAGGTCTATTCTGACACACATGAGGTCACCACGAGTCAAAAGTGACTGGGAGGTAATTTTTTTCCTTTAAGTGGGTGGGCAAATGGCTTGAGAATGTGCAAAAGGACATCATGAGTATGACACGAGGGATCAAAGTGTTATGCGCAGTTACTTTGGCTTCCCCTTGGCTGTTTCTCTGTTCAGTGAAAGTCAGAGAGAATGGCAGAGGTTGGGAAGGAATCTGTGCAACTAGGTATGCCTACACCCAGCTTTTGAAAATATAGAGATTAAGCAGGAACCTGAGGAACATTACTTTACAGTCTTCCTATTACTCGGCAATAAAAAAAAAATGGGAAGACAAAAAGAAAGATAAATGAACTCGGACAAGAAAAGAAAATGAAAAGGGCAGACAGAGAAAACGAACAAGCATTCTAAATGCTAATATGGAAACCCAAGTCCTTCTAAGGGTTCTGACTGAAAGGTAATAAAGTGGTCCCTCTGGCTAGTTTTCCTGAGGATAATTAGCGGGGTGAGTTGATCCAGACTTCAAAATACTGGGCTTGCTGTGTCAGATCTAAGAAAGAAATATGACTGAGCTTCTCTAAGGTTTAAGGATTGAATCGACGGGACTTCAGGGGGTTTGGTTTGGGTTCTCAGCCACCTTTACTGCCACCATTTCTGTTTAACAAGCAGGCTGATGGCGGAGAGGCTTCACGGTCGCGGTAGGTGGTCTTGAGGCTCCAAAGGGAACACGATGGGGAGAGCTTGGAAAGAGGATGCTTCCAGCCACAGGCATTAACGCGAGATTGCCTGCGAGCAGTTTTCCTGGAGATCAGATGTGACCGGAGGGTTTCTGGCTGCGTGGAGTAAGGAAACGCATGGTGCGGGCCCCCCGCCATGGGGCATCGATTTCAGCCACGTCATGAGTTGTCCCCAACTGATGAGCCACGCACAAAACCTGTTGCCCTCCATTGATTTTCACTCATAGCGAACCTAGAGGACAGAGTAGAAATGCCCCATAGAGTTTCCAAGGAGCGCCTGGTGGGTTTGAACTGCCGCCCCTTTGGTTAGAAGCAGCAGCACTTAGACACCACGCCACCAGGGTATCCAACTGAGGACGGAGAGACAAATGAGTACCTCTGGAGGTAGGCACAGTAGAAAGGCGCCACCATGTGCCTGTAGGTGCAGCCTGGACCTCCTGCAGCGCTAATGACCAGGGTCCAGCCACGTTCCAGCTGGAAGGCCAAGATGGCCCCCTCTGTCCTGTGCAGGGCGCCCTCTGCAGGCTGGCCCCGGTAGTGCAGAGGCTGCCCTGGGTCTGAGTGAGGCAAGGGGCGGGGTGGGAGTAGGAGCCGTCTCCGCCCCTGGCCGTCATTGATTGGTTGCCTTTGGCGACGTCACCAGTGGCGCGACAAGGTCCGTTCCCGCCAAGTGCGGAGAGTCTCTCCAGAGAGACCTGCTGGCACCCAACGTCGCTGCCCACGAGCAGAGAATTCTGAGAAGAGGGAACGACCAGGGCCAGGTGCGTCTACTGTCCCCGGGAGGTCTCCTCCCCCAGCCCCCTGACACCTGCCCCAGCGGCCACCAGACCCGATGGCGAGTGAGGCGCGGCCTGGGGAAGGCAGGGCTGCCTGGGGAGGTTGGGAGGACAGCGGCCTGCGAAGTGGCCCTTTAAAAAGACGGTACCCGGGGTGTCCCGGGGAGCAGGCCCCGGAGAGCTGTAACGCCAAGATGGAGCAGGCCGCAGCGGGTGCGCGGTCGCAGGCGCAGGACGAGACGCCTGAGGAGGCCGCCATCTTCTGTGGGGTGCTGGTAGAGGAGAGCGGGGCCTGGGGGGGGAGAGCGGAGGCGCAGAAGCAGGAGGTGGTCGTGGTGGAGGACGTAATTGAGGAGGTGGAGGTCGTGACCGTGGGGGACGAGGAAGAACAGGAACAGGCGGAGGAGCAGGAGCAGCGCGAACAGCCCCAGGCCGAGCAGGCCCAGTCTTCGCCTGGACCCTTCAGCACCCAGCGCTTCCTGGAGGCCTTGGAGGCCCTGGAGGCCCTTCAAATGGAGATAGGGCCTATGAACGCCAAGGCCAACGGGGCCTACTTTCGCCTGAGGAGTAAGCTGGTGCAGAGTTGCAAGCCGCACCTGGACCGCAGAAGCGCCATCATCCAGGGCATCCCAGGATTCTGGGTCAAAGCAGTATCCTTTCAGTGGGAGCTCCGACGGGTGGGAGGTGGATGAGGGAAGAGGGTTAAAAGAGCAGAAAGGTGGGCGGGGAGGGTGCATGGTGTCCAGAGGGGACACAGGTAGTGGAATAGAGCCAGAGCAGCATCTACACTAAGAGAACTCTGAGGCGGGGACTGCAGGTAAATCTTTTGGCCCTGTCCTGAGCAGGGCAAACCTTCCCGGGGACTAGGACCAGAGGCCACAGGCAGCATAAGAATACCTTTGAGGACCTGAATGTCCATGCCAACCAGTCACTAAAAAACAAAAATAAAAAAACTGTCGGGGAGTCGATTCTTACACATAGGAGCCCTAGAGGACAGAGTAGAGCTGCCCCATAAAGCTTCCAAGGAGCGCCTGGTGGATTGGAACTGCCAACCCTTTGGTTAGGAGCCCTAGCCCTTAACCACCCCACCACCAAGTTTTGTAGTCAGCCACTACCAGTTTCTCATCTCCAAAAGGTGAAGTTCTTCTTACTCAGGTTTTCTTTGCTGAGCAGCTGTTGTTGTTTACATGACCGTAGCACCCCACCCCAGAACACACCAGCCAGCTCCAGCCTCTGCATCCACAGCCCCCTCTCCACAGCCACCACATATGTGCCCTCTCATTGCCTCATAGGAATCTGTCAGAGCTTCGTACAGAGCCAAGCACCCATGGATAGTGTCTGGGGCTCATCTAGGACACATGGTATCAAGGGTTTGCCCCCAGCATCCTGACATTACCAGAGGCAGCCACAGCAGAGCCAGGACACCCCACATGCAAACGATAGCAGTGTCAGGCTAGATCACAGCACATAGACAGGTATCAGGAGTCTCAGGAGACAGACTGTGTGAGCCTGCAGATAGCTTCACATGAGCACAAAGGCCAGGGCAACTCTAGGCCCCAAGATGCATATGATGCTGTTGAAGGGGAGTGTGGGTGGGTGTGGCAATGACACGAGGTCTGGGAGACTGCCTGCCTCGGCCACTGGTTGCTGGCCAGGTGTGTGCATCTGTTGTGACCTCTTCTGTGCCTGGCCTTGGAAAGCTCCTTGACCCCCTACAGATTGCGAACCACCCCCAGATGTCAGCCTTGATCAGTGAGAAAGATGAAGACATGCTCAGCTACCTGATTAATTTAGAGGTTAGACCCAGAGCTCAACTGGGGAAGGGGAACTAGAAAGGATTCATCCATAGAAACAGGCATGGGCTAGTCTCCCCAGAAGGGGAACTCATCTAAAAAAGACATCTCCCTTCCTCGTCTACTTATTTTTCCCAGGTGGAGAATTTCATCCATCCCAATAATGGCTGCAAAATCACATTTTTCTTTCGGAGGAACCCCTATTTTCGGAATGAAGTGATCATTAAGGGATATGACGTTACCATCACTGGTAAGAATTGGCTCCCTTGATGAATGGAGAGAGTGTCAGAGGTGTTTTGTAGGCCAACATGATCTAGGCCTTTCCCTCCATTCCTGTATTTCCCCAGGATATACGGCATTTTATTCCACTCCGATCCAGTGGTACCAGAATTATGAATGTGAGGCTCACAGCCGCAGGCATCACAACACCAGTGTTAACTTCTTCAGCTGGTTCTCTCTTCCGGACTTCTCAGGGTATAACAGGATTACTGAGGTACGTCTCTGTAGATAAGGTGAGAAATGGCCTCCATGTGTTCCCAGCTACTTTGGAAATGAGTGCTGACCCTGCAAGATCTTTCTCTTTGCACTACCAGATCATCAGTGAGGACCTATGGATTAATCCCCTGAAGTACTACCTGAGGGAGGACAGAACAATGATAGGAATGGGGAGAGACCAGGTGAGGACCGTGGTACGGGCCATTGATGTGAGTGTTATCTGGGGACCTAGGCGCATCTTCTAGAGACAGTCTGAGACAGGAACATTGGAGAAATGTAGTGCGAAATAGGCTATAGCTAGGGAAACTTAATCTCAGTGAGAAGTATAACTGCCCATGGACACTCAGAATTAAGGATGCATTATTGAAACTTAACCACAGGAAGGAGTATGTCTCCTCATGGCATCGCTCAGACAGGAATAAGGATGCATTATTAACGTGTCTCTGGACTATCATTTCATGGGTATAAAAGCACCCTCACCCCCCCCCACCTCTGAAAGTCTGGCTCATGCTCAGGTCCTCCTAGCATCCTCCCACAGATATCCATAGCTCTTTATCAATGAGTCATCCTTAGAATTTACGTTTCCATGAGGCAGTTGTGCAAGATTGTGGAGGATCGTTTTGAATTTATGTGGGAGGAAATGTAATAGATCACAAATACAGAAAGGACAGTCCATGAGGAGTTAACACAGTATATAATATATTTCAGTGAATATGTTGTGTGTGTGTATGTGTGTGTGTGTGCGTATGTGTCATCAAGGCCAATCCCAGCACTTGGCATGAACATGATGCAACATCAAACTTCACCTAAAGGAGGAAAAAAAAGAAAAATCCAAGAAGCCACTTTAGATTTGGAAATGAATAATCAGCATGGATCCTGTGAACAGGAGAGAAATGAAGAAGCAATTGGATGGTAGAAGATAAAAAGACGTTGATAAACCTTGAAGGATATTGAATAATAAACAATTCCAAGTGTCTTTCTGTGTCTAAGTGTGAGTCCACGTGCTAGGTAGATGGTGACTGAAGGAATAAAACAACTCCTGACATTGGACTTTTGAAATCACTGCTCAGGAGGTCTCAGTATATAGAGGGAGCCAGGACTATAAAGCTAGAGGGAAGGGATTCAACAAGCTTTAGGATACAAAATAAGGACACAATCCTTTCCACAGGACAGTACCAGGGAGTAGGCGGAGAAAGAGAGCAGTTTATTGGGGCCTTAAGGTTTTTTATTGAAAAAGTGTAGGTTGGGCTTAAAGAGCAGTCTCTGGCAGTCTGGTAACATTTCAGTGGTACCTCTTGGGTATATTCACGCACATTAAGGTGACAACAGGAAATTTTAAACTTCAGTTCATTGTTGAAAAAATGTTCTCCAAATTTAATGCAGAATCCTCTGGAGAGACTAATAACTAGTATATTACTGGCCGTGTTCCAAGAAGCAGTTGGAAATTTTAGGGATAAATTCTAAGTAGGGACTAGAGGAAGGGAGAGAGGGGTAGGAGGAGGTGGTAAAGCTGGGTCTTTTATGATATCATTTAATAGGGGTGAATGACAGCCATGGCCATTGCCATATTCAAATGGTTGTAAGGCAATCACATAACCCCTCCACATCAGGGACCCTGGACTACACACGGACAAGGACATAGGAGAGCAGGAACCAGAGGGCTTACCTAAGGGAGCGGGGCAACTGACCTTTGTGTCTGGGGAAATTCTTTTCTAAGCCAGAAAAAGTCATGCTTTCTCCATTTTCTCCTTAGAAAACAAAGTTCTCTCTAACAAAAGCCAGGCAGCCATCCCTTACAAGCAAGATACCTCCACTATCTCTGAACTGAATAATGCAGTCTCCATTTGTTAGGTGCCCATGAATCGGTTCCTGCTTGGAGGGACCCCAGACTACAGAGTAGGACTGCTCCATAGTGTTTCCAAGGAGTGGCAGGTGCATTCAAACTACTGACCTTTTGGTTAGCAGCCCAAGGCTTAACTACTCCCCCAGCGGGACTCCAAAGTTTGTTACGCCCCACATATTCTCCACCACACCCACCTTACACTTAAACATAGAGTTTGTTTCTTTTTTTGTCCTATTGTTTTTCTAAGGTTCAACATCATACAGTGTGTGGTATTCTCATCTGATAGTGGGACTGTCCTATAAATAATTGTGCAGACACCCAGAGCCACTGTACTACCTCAGAAGTGGAAGGTAGTCCATTTTGACAGATGCATACAGCCATTCTGGTCACGATACACCTTGTCAGATCCTACTCAAGATCACTCAGGACTTTTGGTGGATAACCACCAGCCCCATGCATTACTTTTGATCTGGGAGAACAAACAGCTTCTTGGATCACCCTCTGAGACTGGATCCTGCACAATTCCAGGTAAGTTCGAGGAGTCCTGATACTAGCCAGATGGTGACCAGAGAGTTGGGCGTGACACCAAGGACTTCAGGAATATGCCACAATGCAGCCAATGCTATAAGTGGTTACTTGGGCTCCCTTATGAACTTTTTAACAGACAATGGCACAGAGACTCAAACAAGACTGATAGATTTGTTGGTGCACACACTGGGGTTTCCCAGGAACTCCCATTTGCAGGCCAACAAGCAGAAGGGTTACACAATGGAGTCTATTATGGGCCTGCTTTAACCTTCCCTGGCAATAGAAAGAGCAAGAGAGGCAAACAGAGTCAGGCAAGAAAAAAACGAGAGATACACAGAGGGACACAGAGAAGGAACAAGTGTGCGAAATGACCAGCTTACTGTGGGACCCGAATTCTCTACGAATGATTTGGTCAGAGGACACCAAAGCTCCTCCCTGGGTACTTTTGCTGAGGAGCAGTAGCATGGCCTGGCGACTGAATCCTCTGAATTGCTGCAGTTAGGTTGTCAGATCAGGTGAGTCACTGGGACCAAGGTCCTGTCAGGTCTGACATTTCATTGATTGCTTCCTTCCTTCTCTCCTGTTTCTTGTTTTCTTTCGTTGCCACTCCCACCCCAAGACCTGCACTTTGCCTGTCTCTTTCTGTCGCACTCTTTTTCTTTATCCCACGCATTCTTTCTTCCTTGTCTCCCCAATGCCTCGCCGTCTGTTTCATTTCCGTGTCTCACTTCCTTCTTTCCTTGCTACCATTTCTGCTTAAGATTCAGTCTGTTGGAGCCAGGGGCTTCAGGGTGGCCTTAGGTGGGCCCACGGAGAAGTGTGTGGGAAAAGTAGGGAGAGGAGGAGGCTAACTTCAATGCCCCAAGGGACGTGTGAGGAAGAACCATGGTTGTGGGGTGGTAAGGGTGGGTGTGGCAATGATAGGAGGTGTGGGAGACTGTCTATCCCAGCCACTGGTTGTTGGCCAGGTGGGCTTTGACGGCTGCTAGCCCTTCTCTGCCTGGCCTCTGAAAGCCCCTTAACCCCATGCAGATTATGAAACACCGAGATGTCAGCCCTGATCAGTGAGGAAGAGGAAGACATGCTTGGCTAACTGATCGATTTGGAGGTCAGGCCAGAGGTCAGGTGGGGAGGGAAGTGGGAAAGGATTCATTTGTGAAAACAGGCAAGGGCAGGGCTCCCTGAAAGGCAGGTCTCCTAAAAAGATGTTTTTTGCTGTTCCCACCTACTCCTTTCTCCCTGGTGGAAAAGCTCATCCATCCTAATAACCAATGCAAAAGCCACATTTCTCTTTCAGAGCAACCCCTATTTTCAGAATGAAGTCATCATTAAGAGTATGGCCTCAACATCACTGGTAAGAAGTGGCTTCCTTGATGGGTAGGGGAGAGTGTCACCATGACCCAGCCCCTTCCCTACATTCTCCTTTTTCTCCCAGGTGTACACCATCTAATTCCACTCTAACCCAGTAGTTTCAGGACTGTCAACATGAGGCTCAGAGCTGCAGGCATCATGATAGCAGCCTTCACTTCTTCCACTGGTTTTCTAGTCTGAACTTCTCAAGGTATATCAGGATTGCTGAGGTGGGCCTCTGTAGGTAGGGTCAGAAATGGCTTTGGTATGTTCCTAGCTGCTTTAGAAATGAGGGCTGAATCTGGCGTAATCTGTCCTGTTTCTACTATCAGATCATCAGTGAGGACTTATGCATTAATTCCCTAAAGTACCACCTGAGGGAGGAAGGAAGCAGGACAGGTACTGGAGAGAATATGTGATGAGCAGGTGAGAATTTCATTCTGTTGTGCATGGAGTTGCCCTGAGGTGGGAGGGACACGAAGCCATCTATTGATCACACCATAAAAATTGGAGATTGAGTCCCTAATCAAAAACTGATCCACAAAGAAGAGCCCATGACCATAGGGCTTCATGGATGGATTCTACCAAACATTTAAAGAATTAGCACAAATTCTTCTAAAATGTTTCAGAAAACTGAAGAATTGGGATCCCTTGTCACCTTATTCCATGAGGCCAGCATTCCTCTGAAAAAAGAGCATAGAAAGACATTGCTAGTAAGTCAGGGACCAGTTTGTTTTATGCTTATGTAAATATAAAGTTATATTGTACTGAACTTTGAATCAGTTTTAAGTGCAAATGTTTTAATGATTTCCTTTCAGAATGTATATTACTGGTGCAGAGAAATACACTGGACTTAGCTCATTTTGATATTGTGTCCTACAATTTTAACTTATTTACTGTCTCTGATGCTTTTTGTTGTTTTTTTTTGTGGATTTTGTAGAATTTTTTTATCATAAGTTTATGTTATATGTGGAAGAAGATCGTTTTGCTTTTTCACTTCTGATTTGATGCCATCTGTATCTTGCTAAATTTCTCTGGCTAGAGCTCTGGGCGTACTGTTGAATACAAATGGCACAAGCAGGCGTCCTACTTTTGTTCTTGGCAGTAGTGGGGTGCTCCTAGTATTTCTGTATTGAATGCGATGCTAGTTTGGGGTTTTTAATAAATTTACTTTTGAGGTTAAGTATGCTTCTATTTCTAGTTCAAGGGTTTTCCTCATGAAAGGCTGTTGGGTTGTGTCCAGTTTGCTTCTGCACTGAGATGATGTAAATTTGCTCTTCATTCTCTCAATGTGCTGTATTATGCGTATGAATTTTTATATATTCAGCCAGCTTGTATGATGGGAATACCTTCTGTCTGAACGTGGACTATGATCCTTGTAATTATCTGCTGGATTTTGCTAGCATTCTCCTCAGGATTTTTGCGTGCATGCCCATGAAACGTATTTCTCTGTAGTTGTTTTGTTGTTTCCCTACTGGCGTATTTTTCTAGCTTTGACATCAAAGTAATGTTAGACTCATAGAATGAGATAGAAAGTGTTCTCTAAGGTGGTGCTTTTGGGAGACCTTTACTTTGCTTCCTCTCTTGGTGTTTTACTGTCTTTATCGCAGTGCAAGTTTCTAATTTTGTAACTTTTTTCTGCATTTTTTCATTTTCCTTCTTTATGGATTCACTTCAAATTATGTTAACACCTTAAGTTTAGAAAACATTCATTGTACCTTCATACCAATTTAGTGTTAGTACTATACAGTTGTCCATCTTTTGGGCATGTTGTTATTGTCACACATTACATCTGAACATAATGCAAGTCTAATACCATATGTATAATAATAGTTTTGTACAATTTACCTTAAATTATATAGGAATCAAAAGAATCATTTCAAAGGAACTACAACAAAATGGTTTTATATCTTAATTCCACTTATTATGTATAATTTATCCATACATATGTGTATTACATGTGTGTACATAAGTATATTGTTATTGTTATAAATGTACTCATATAATTATACTTCAATATTCTCATTTTATATCAGTTATAATCTTTTCCCCACTCACTTACTTTGTGCTGCCTTCGTCCACATATTACACATGTATTAACTTTGTATATAGCATAGGTTCAACAATGCATATCATTTCATATGATTTGTTTTAAAAGAAGAGGATTAAGCGAGTCGCACATGCATTTGTTAAATATGCATTTTTAAAGTGATCTTTGTCTGTATTGAGTTACTCTTTTACTCTTTCTCATGACAGATGAGCTGGAGACAAATTCTCTCCATCTTTCTTTACCTGGAAATTTTTTAATTTGCATTCATTTTTTAAATTATGCCTTTAACAGATAAAATGTCCTTGGTTGACATTTTTGTTTCCTTTCATAACTTCACAGATAACTGTCCCTCTGCCTTCTAGCCTCATGTCTTTCTCCTTAGAGATCATCTTTAATCCTACTGTGTTTCTGTTGTCAATGATGTATTTTTTCTTGCTGCTTTAGAGGTTTTCAGCTTGTATTTATCTTTTAGCATTTTTATTATGATACATTTATTTGTAGATCCCTGCATTTTACCTCCTGGGATATACTGGAGCTTCCTAGATGTACAGGTTTTTTTTTTTAATACATTTCTGTACTGTATAGAAATTATTCCTTTAATTCCTTCCTTTCTCCCTCCTTCCTTCCCATTGTCCTTCCCTCCCTCCCTCTTCTCACTCCTCTCCTTACGTTATTCTCATAACCCATTCAGTGATGTCCTTGATGGTGGCGCATATTTTTCTGAGACCTGGTTCATTTGTCTTCATTCTTTAGACACTGTACTTCAAATTCCATAACTTCTGTCCATCTAACTTTAAATTTTAAAGTTACTGGCAAATTATATCCACTGCAACTGTGTAATTTCCATTTTAAAAAAGTAATTTATATCTCCTCATTAATATTCTTCGTTGACATGACATTCTCATTACACCTTTCTTTGGCTGTTCGATCATGCTTTCCTGTAGTTCTGTGAAATTGTTCTCTGTTACAGTCAACTTTTGTTGGTTTCGCAGGCAGTTATTTTGCCTGCATTATTGCCGATATACGGGTCATACTTCTGTTTTCCTTTACATGTCTCATGATTTTCTTTCTTTTTTTCAATGAGGAGGAGCTATATGTTTTAGATAATGCTTTGTAGTAACTCTGGCTATTGTCCATTCCTCGCTGGCTTATTATTTATTGTTTGTATATTTGTTCAGTAACTGAATGGAATATTTTAGTGAAGTGTGTTCCTTACCTAAAGGTGTAAGACTCTGATGTTCCTCCTCAGGAAGCCATAAGTTTGGGTAGGTCCACAGTGACTGTGGAATGACACTTGTACTGGTAGGACTTTCTTTCACTCTTTTCCTGACAACACACCACACGTTTCAGTAAGCTCAGATTCATAGTGACCTCATATGTAAAGGAATGAAACTCCTCTTCCTGAACCATCCTCACAATAGTTGCTATATTTGAACCCATTGTTGCAGCCTCTGTGTTAATCAGCCTCACTCAGAGTCTCTCTCTATTTTGCTGACCATCTACTTTCCCAAGTATGTTGTTCTTCTCCAGCAACTGGACCTTCCTTATGATGTGTCCAGAGTTACTGACATGAAGTTTTGCCGTGCTTGCTTCTTAGGAGGATTCTGCCTGCACCTCCTGTGATACTAATTTGTTCATTTTTCTAGAAGTCGATGGTATATTCAACATTCTTTGCCAAACCTACAATTTGAATGCACCGGTTCCTTTTGGGTCCTCCTTTTTCATTGTTCACATTTTGTGTGTACATGAGGCAACTGAAAATAACATGGTTTGGGTCATTAGGCATCAATGTGACATTAAAGTGGCACCTATATTATTTCAGATTTAAAGAGGTTTTTTTTTTTTTCTTTTTTTGCTTTCTCAGTGAGATACTTTGATCTTGAGTGCTGCTTAGATTGGCATTAATAGTTAATCCAAGTAGAAGGAAATCCTTGGCAAGTTCAGTTCCTTCTCTGTTTATCAGGATGTTGATTATTGGCCCAGTTGTGAGGATTTTATTTTTCTTCATGTTCAAGTGTAATCCACACTGAAGACTGAGGTCTTTTATGTCTGCCAGTAAATGCTTACTCACACATTTTTGACAAGCAAATTGAATCACCCGAACGTTTGTAATATGTTGATGAGTCTTCTTCCAATCCTCGTGCCACATTCTTCTTCATGTAGTACAGGTACTTTTATTATTTGCTGAGCATGCAGATTGAATAATTAAGGTGAAAGGAGGCAATCTTATCACACATGTTCTCTAGTTTTAAACCATGCAGTATCCTCATGTTCTGTTTGAACGGTGGCCTCTTGTTCCATGTGCAGGTCCCACATGAGTACAATTAAGAGTTCTGGAATTCCCATTCTCCACAATGTTAACCATATATATATATTTTTTTTTTATGATCCACACAGCAAAATGTCCTTGCATAGTGGTTGGAACACAGGAATACCTTTTCTAATATTATCTGCATTTCTTAAGATCCATCAGACATCAGAAATCATATTCCTTGTTCCACATCCTCTTTTGAATCCGTGTTGAACTTCTGGCAGTTCCTGGGCAAAGTACAGCTGAAGCTGTTTTGAATTATCCTCAGAAAATTTTGTCTAGGATGTAATAATAATGATATTGTTCAATAATTTTCTAATTGATCACCTTCCCTTAGAATGGAGACAAATATGGATCTATTTTACCTGGCTGGCCAGATAGCTATCTTTCAAATAGGTTGGCATAGACAAATAAAGGCTTCTTGCATTTTATTTGCTTGCTGAAATATATTAAATACTAATCCATCAATTCCTGAAGGCTTGTTTGTGTCAATTTCTTCCTTCAGTACCAGCAGTTTTTCCTCATATGCAGCCTCCTGTTTGGTTGAACGTTGACTACTCCTCTTGGTACAGTGACTGTGTATTCCTGACATCATTTTTGTTGCTTCTTGTGCCATTCAGTTTTTACCCGTAGAATACTTTAATATTGCAACTCGAGTCTCCTTTTCTGTTTTTTCTTTTTAAGAAATGTGAAATGTGTTGCTTTTTTTTTTCCACTCTAGAACTTTGCATGTTTTGGAGCCCTGGTGGCTCAGCAGTAAAGACTCTACTGCTAACCCATTTCGAATCTACTAGCCACTCCCTGGAAACCATATGGAGCAGTTCTCATCTGTCCTATATGAGTAAGAATATACTCGATGGCAACAGGTTCGCACATTTCATTACACAGGAAAACCTGCAAAAGCCAGAACCTGGAAAAGACAGAAACTTTTAGAGAAGGAACACTCAAATATTTTCCACTAAGATGAACAGGAGAAAAGTGGTAAGACTGCACCTCAATGATAGAGTGGTCATAGCGGCCATCCTGTTCTCATTCCTGTTCTCAAGTGGGAGACTCTCAGTCTTCTCTATTCAGTGTCATGCTGGCTGTTGGTTTTCTATAAATCACCTTATTCGTGCTCAAGAATTTCCGTTCTACACATACACTGTTGACAGTTTTTATTAGCAAAGGGTGTTGTATCTTATCAAACACCTCTTCTTCATCTATTGAGATGATCATGTAGCTCCGTTACTTTGCCGTCATTGTGGTGTATTACACTGATAAATTATACAATGTTGAATTATCATTGTGTACCTGCAGTAAATCCAAATTGTTCATGTTGTATAATTCTTTTAATATGTTCCTGTTTTCTTCTCACCAGTATTTTATTCAGAATTTTTTTGTGTATATTCATGAGGGGTACTCGTCTATTTTTTTGTTTTGTTTTGTTGTTTCCTTGTCTGGCTTTGAAATCTGGGTAGTGATTCCTTTATAGAATGACGCGTGGAGTATTGCTATCTGTTCTATAGTTTAGAAGAGTTTGAGGAAGAAGGTGTTGCTTTTTCTATGAATATTTGCTAAAGTCCCCCAGTTAATTAATTTGTTCCCATGATTTCTTGTTGCTGGAAGGTTTTAGCTTCAATCTCTTTTCTCATGAGTTTGTTGAGATTTTCTACCTCTTTTTTGTTAGTTTAGGTAGGTTATGTGTTTCCAGGAATCAACCCATTTTATTTATGTTTTCAAATTTGTGGAAATACCACTTTTTATCGTGCTCCATTGTCCTTTTTTATTTCTGTTGTGTCCATTGTAATGTCTTTGGTTTCATTTCTCATTTTTATTATTTGCATCCTCTTACTTTTGTCAGTTTAGCTGAAGATTTGTAATTTTACTGATCTTTTCAAAGAATCAACTTTTGGCTTCATTGATTTTCTCTGTTGTTCTTCATTTCTCCATTCATTTCTTTCTGATTTGATCTTTATTTATCTCAATTGAAATGTTTTTTTTTTTTATCCCTGTCAAAAATTATTAGTGCCAGTGGGGTCAAGATAATGGAATAGGGAGATGCTGCCTGTGGTCCCACTTATAACAAAGACCTGAAAAAATAATTGAATTGAATATCTGTCACAATCTGGGAGCCCTGATCATCATACATAAAGCTGAGGAGTCAGATTGAGCAACAGGGGGAAGAAGTGTCAGTCGTGATGTATCCAGAAACCTGCGGGCTAAGTCGCCAGGCACCTGCAGGCCAAATCAAACAGCAGCACTCGGGACTTGTTTCTCCATGTCAGGCAGCGGAGAGTCTGCAGAAGCCTCCAGAGCTGAGGGGAAGCAGCACTGGACCTTTGAGAGTTCAGTGCAAGTGTATAACCTACTATGTGGCATCAAAATAGCCCCACCCCCTTCAGGACTTTGACAGCAGAGAGGTACTAATTTCCACTCACCCACCCCCTCCCAGCTCTGCTCCTACACCAGATCAGGCAGTATTCAACAAATGCCACACCCCCTAAGCCAGAACTGAGGGCTACCCTCATCAAAACCAGTCTTGCAGCTTCAGAAAAAATATCGGCAAGCTTCCTAAACCTGGAACTCAGGACGGTCTTTGCCAAAACCAGTCTTGTGCTTCAAAAATAGATATAACCTGCCAAGCCAGGAACCCAGGGCAGGCACTGCCCCTTTGCCTAGGCACTGGCATAAGGTGACTCTGTGAACTTACAACACCCTTAAACCCTGCCTAGACCTGTGTATGATGATTCAACACTGCAAACCCTCATTAATGCCAAGCACCCTAAGCTGGGAACTCCAAACTATCGACCTCTAAACGAGCCTAAGGCTTTAAAAAATGCCATGCTTCCTAAGCCAGATACTCAGGCCAGTCACTGTCCCTATGCCTAGGCACTGGCATAAGGCATCCATAGACTTGTACCACCCTTCATCCCGGCCTAGACCTGCGTGGGCTGATTCAACAGTGTAGGCACTCATTAACACAGAACAACAGGGCGTGTACCTGAAGCCTATTTTTACTGCAGAAGTCAAGGGAGAGTTGCAGATTTATGACATTTGACATCACCCTACCCATTAAAGAGGGTCCTCACCCACCCACATAAGAGTCCTGAGTGCTGGTGATATCACCCATTCCATTGAGCTATAAATGACAGGGGTCCAGGAAAAAGTGGTACCTCCCAGTCCTTATTGCCAACAGCACTGGGTACCCAAAGTCTGGTTGCACAGACCAACCAACCTACACACTCTAGGGAACAAGGATGTGCCTTCCACCCAGGCACTCAGGAACAGCTGTCAGCCCTGAGCCTTGCTGAGCGTATATGCCCCTACTGTAACCAGATGCCTGTTCCCACTCCAAACACCCTTACATATCTCTGCTCATCTAGAACTTTAGGTTAGAGCCTGCAACACGTACTTGGTGATTGATCACCTGGACACCTGAGCTGAATCTGCATAGGAAAAGTAAACAGACTCCTGAACTCACATACATAGTGACAGGACCTGAAACCTTCAAAGACACCCATAACAAAAATAGCTCTCATGCCCAGCCACCTACTTGGACATATCTGACAAATCAAAAAGCTAGGACATAGTAAGCAAACATACAATAAAAAATAAATATAATAACTTATTGATGGCTCAGAGACTGGAGTCAATATCAAACCACATAAAAAGCCAGGTCAAGATGGCTCCAGAAAGCGATCAAACAAAGAATAAGGAAATCTTCCAGATCAAGAGAAATTCTTGGAATTACCAGAGTTAGAATTCAAAAGATTACTATTCGGAGCTCTTCAAGAGATCAGGAAGGAAATCAGGCAAAACTCTGAACAACCCACGGAACGCACAGAAATAGCAATAGAGGAATTCAAGAAAGCAAGACAAGAGCAGAACAACAAATTTAACAGGCCGCTAGAAACCATAGAGAGATAGCAACTAGAAATCCAAAAAATTAACAATGAAATTTCTGAATTGGACAACCCAAGAGGAGGCACAAAATTTCCCTGGTACTGTGAAAGACAAGAAGTTATCTATCCGAGAAATTTATTGGACCACACATAGAGTAGATCCCAAAAGAAAGTCACCAAATTATATTCTATTCAAACTTGCCAAAAACAAAGATAAGATAGATTATTAATAGTAGCTAGGGATAAAGAAAAAGTCACCTGCAAAGCTGAGTCAATAAGATAAAGGGCTGAATACTCAGAAGAAACAATGCAAGCAAGAAGGCAATGGGATGACATATAAAAATACTTCAAGGAAAAAGAAAAATTGTCAGCCAAGATTTTATGTACCCAGCAAAACTTTCTCTAAAATATGGTGTCAAAATTAGGGCATTTTCAGATAAACAGAAATTAAGGGAATTTGTGAAAACAAGCATTCCAAGAAACATTATAAGGAGTTCTTTGGCTAGAGAACCAATAATATGAGACAGTAACCCAAGATTAGAACACAGGACACAACAACCAGGTATCCACCCAGATAGGTTAGTTGCAAAAATAAGTCAAACTCAAAAGACTGAAAATAGGAAACAGTGACATCAATATGTAAGTGCTAACAACATTAAAACAAAAAAAGGGGGACTAAATAGTGTAGTCATAGAATTTCCATGTGGAGAGAAATGTAAGGTGATATCAAGAAGTAAAAATGGGTTTAAAATTAGAAAAGTAGAGGTAAAGTTTGAGGTAATCACAAAGAAAAGTAACAAATATACCATTACAAATTAAAAAAAAGGAAAATGTAAAGAGTCAGCAAGCACAGAATAAACAATAGTGAACAAAATGAAAAGAAAATACATAAAGAAAACTGCCTCAGCACAGAATATTAACTGAAACAAAGAAACTGTCAACTCCACACACATTCAGACACACACACACAAATCAAAATGATATCACTAAATTCGTATCTATCAATAATTACACTGAATGAAAATGGATTAAATGCACCAATAAAGAGACAGAGTGGCAGAATGGATAAAAATCATGACTGTTCTATATGCTGCCTACAAGAGTCACACCTTAGACTCACAGACAAAAAAAAAAAAAAGATGGAAAAAAATACGTATATCAAACACCAAAAAAGCAGGAGGGGCAATATTAATCTCTGACAAAACAGATTTTAACATAAAATCTACTACAAAAGACAAGGAAGGACCCTATATATTGCTCAAAGAGTCGCTACACTAGGGGGGCTTAACCATAATAAATATATATGCACCAATGATAGGGCGCCAAAATACGTAAAACAAAATGGAACACCATTGAAAAGAGAAACAGAAGCTCCACAATAATAGCAGGAGAATTCAACACACCACTTTTGAAGGACAAGATATCTAGAAAGAAACTCAGTAAAGACACATAAGATCTAAATGCCACAAGCGATCAGTTTGACCTGATAGATGTTTACAGAACACTCCACACAACAGCAGCCAATTATACATTTTTTCCAATGCACATGGAACACTGTCCTGAGTAGGACACATTTCAGGCCACAAAGCAAACCTTAACAGAATCCAAAACATCAAAATATTACAAAGCATCTTTTCTGACCAAAAAGCCATAAAAGTAGAAATCAGTAACAGAAACAGCAAGGGGAAAAAAAAACCAATCCATGGAAAATGAGCAACACCTACCTCAAAAAATACTGGGTTGTAGAAGAAACCAAGGATGGAATAAAAAAATTTGTAAAATCAAATGAGAATGAAAACAAATCTTACCAGAACATTTGGGACACAGCAAAAGCACCACATAGAGGTGAATTTTTTGAGATAGGTGAAACCACAGCAGACTCAACTGAAATGAAAATACTCGGAAAAATTGTATTCCAGCAAATTTGAAAACCAAAAGGAAACAGACAAATTTTAGAAATACACATGTAACTAAATTAACACAAACCCGTGTAGAAAAACCAACTTAACCCAAAATAGGAGAGACTGAAGAGGTAATAAAATCCTCCACTACCTACCCCCTCATCTCCCCTTTCCCAGCCCCCCGGCAAAAAAAAAGCCCTGGCCCTTATGTGTGCACTGGAGAATTCTACCAAACTTTTGCAAAAGAGTTAATACCAGTACTACTAAAGGTATTTCAGAACATGTAAACAGAAGGAACACTCCCAAACACATTCTATAAAGCCAGCATAACCCTGAAGCCAAAGCCAGGTAAAGACACCAGAAAAAAAGAAAATTACAGATCAATATCCCTCATGAGTATAGACACCAAAATCCTCAACAAAATTCTGGCCAATAGAATTCAACAACATATCAAAAAAATGAATCTTCATGACCGTGTGGGATTCATATCAGGTATGCAGGGTGGGCTCGACCTTAGAAAAACAATGTCATCCATCACATAAATAAAAGAACCATATGATCCTATGAAATAATGCAGAAAAGGCATTTGACAGTCTAACATACATTCCTGATTTAAAAAAAAAAAAAACTCTCAGCAAAATAGGAATTGAAGGGAAATTCCTTGACATAATAAAGGGCCCTTATACAAAGCCAACCACCAATATCAATCTAAATGGAGAGAGTCTAAAAACAGTCCTGCGAGAACATTAACCAGATGAGGATGCCCTTTATCAGCACTGTTATCCAACATTGTGCTGGAGGTCCTAGCCAGAGCAACAAGGCAAGAAAAAGAAATAAAGGACATCTACATTGGTAAGGAAGAAGTAAAAGTATCCCTATTCGCAGATGATATGATTTTATACACAGAAAACCTCAAAGAATCTATGAGAAAACTACTGGAACTAATAGAAGGTTTCAGCAAAGTATCAGGATTTAAGATAAACATAGGAAAATAAGTTGGATTTCTCTATAGCAACTAAGAAAACTTTTAAAAGAAAATCACCGAATGAATACCATTTACGATAGTCCCCTAAAAGATAAAGGACTTAGGAATAAACCTACCCAGAGCTGTAAACAAAGAAAACTACAAGACGCTACTGCAAGAAACCAAAGGAGACATACATCAGTGGAAAAACATACCATGCTTGTGGAGAGGAAGACTCAACATTCTGAAAATGTCCATTCTACCCAAAGCGATCTACAGATACAAGGCAATCAGGATCCACATTCTAATGGCATTTTTTATCAAGATGGAGAAACAAATCACTAACAGCGTATGGAAAGAGAAGAGGACCCAGATAAGTAAAGCATTACTGAAGAAGAGGTTCAAAGTGGGAAGTCTTCCACTACCCAACTTTAGAACCTATTATACTTCCACGGTAATCAGAACAGTCTGGGACTGGTACAAGTACAGATACACAGACCAATGGAACACAATTGAGAACCCAGATGTAAATTCAGTCATCAATTAGTGGCTAATATTTGACAAAGGCCCAAAGTCTGTTAAATGGGAAAACATCTCTTTAACAAATGGTACTGGCATAATTGGATACCCATCTGAAAAAAAAAAAAAATGAAACAAGAGACATACCTTACACCATGTAAAAAACTAACTTAAAATGGATCAAAGACCTGAACATAAAATCTAAAATGGTAAAGATTGTTGAGGAAAAATTAGAATACTAGGAGCCCCAATACATGGCATAAATAGTATACAAACCATAACAATGCACAAACACCATATACACACACAATATTATACTAAAGAAAAATAAAATCATTATTCCACACAAAAACTTGTACATGGCTATGTTGTTCATAATAGATAAAAGGTAGAAACAACCCAAATATGTATAAATGTCTCATTGAATTAAAAAAAAGTGACAGTATGATGTAGTGATTCATGGCACAGCATGGATGAGCCTTGAAAATATCATGGTAAATTAAAGAAGCTAGTCACAAAAGACTGTATACCATATTACTACTTTTATTTGAATATATAGAATAGGCAAACCTATAGGGAGAGAAGGTCCCCTGTAGTGCAAACGGTTTTCATTGTGCTCATGAGAAACCTTTACATAGATCAAGAGGCAGTAGTTGGGCAGAGCAAGGGGATAATGATTGGCTTAAAATCAAGAAAGGTGTGCGTCAGGGGTGTACCCTTTCACCATACCTATTCAATCTCTATGCTGAGCAAATAATCCGAGAAGCTGGAGTATATGAAGAATAACAGGGCATCAAGATTGGAGGAAGACTTATTAACAACCTGTGTCATGCAGATGGCACAACCTTGCTTGCTGAAAGTGAAGAGGACTTGAAGTGTTTACTAATGGAGATCAAAGTCCACAGCCTTCAGTATGGATTGCACATCGACATAAAGGAAACAAAAGTCCTCACAACTGGACCAATAAGCAACATCATGATAAACGGAGTTAAGAGTGAAGTTGTCAAGTATTTCCTTTTACTTGGATCCACAATCAACACACATGGAAGCAGCAGTCAAGAAATCAAAGGATGCATTGCGTTGGGTAGATCTGCTGCAAAGGACCTCTTTAAAGTGTTGAAAAGCAAAGATGTCACCTTGAAAGGTAAGGTGCACCTGACCCAAGCCATGGTATTTTCAATCACATCATACGCATATGAAATCTGGACAGTGAATAAGAAGACTGAAGAAGAATTGAAGTCTTTGAATTGTGGTATTGGAGAAGAATATTGAACATACCATGGACTGTCAAAAGGACGAACAAATCTGTCTTGGAAGAAGTAAAACGAGAATGCTCCTTAGAAGCAAGGATGGTGAGACTGCATCTTACATACCTTGGACATGTTGTCAGGAGGGATCAGTCCCTGGAGAAGAACATCATGCTCGGCCACTAATAGGGTCAGCGGAAAAGAGGAAGGCCCTCCAGGAGGTGGATTGACATAGTGGCTGCAACAATGAGCTCAAGCCTAGCAATGATGGTAAGGATGGCGCAGGACTGGGCAGTGCTTTGTTCTGTTGTACATAGGGTTGCTGTGAGTTGGAACAGAGTCGACAGCACCCAACAACAACAACTAAGCTAAAGGTTCTTGTTTCTAACCCATGCCTTGTCTCTGCAGAATAAAGACTTGGAAATCTGCTTCTATAAAGATTACAGCCAAGAAAACCTGACTCTGCACAGTTCTACTTTGAAATGCTTGTGATTGTCAGGAGTCAGAATCCACACAATAGGGACAGAAAGTGGTTAGTTTGAGCTGGGTGTGGGGATGGAACGATTGGTAGTTGAAGTGTACATGTTTATTTTTAAGATGATAAAATGACTCTAAAATGGAACTGATAATATTTGTAGAGTCCTTGGGTGGTACAAATCTCTAATGTACTTGCTATCCAGAAGGTTAACAATTTGTGTTCACCCTAGAGGTATGTTGGAAGAAAGGCCTTGTGATCTACTTCCAAAATATCAGCCACTGGGAGCCCTGTGGAGTCCCCTGACATGCATGGGGTTGTGCTGAGTTGGAACGAGTGTTAGAGTACTGGTTTTGTCATGTCTGCAGACATCTGTGAATATACTTAAAAAAACTGAATTGTACTTTATACACGGAATGTATAAATTACATCTCAATAACGCTGCTAAAAATCAGTTGCACGTGTTTGTGTAGTTTTATTTCTAGTCCTCTGTGCTGTACTTTTGATCAGTGTACCCCGTCCTTCACAGATACCACACTATTCGAGTACTGTGGCTATTTAGGGAGCAACAATCGAGGATGGCACTGGACCAGGCAGTGTTTTGTTCTGTTGCACATAGGGTCGCTATGAGTGAGAACTGACACAAGGGCACCTAACAGCAACAACATGTATATATATGTATGTGTGTTTGCTGTAAATGGCAACTCCATGTACAAATGAATGAAACAATGCTCAGTCCTGCGCCATCTTGGTGATCATCGGTATGCTCGAGTTCATTGTTACAGCCACTGTGTATTTTTGTATCGGACAGCATTCTGCTGCGATCCACAGGATTTTCCATGGCTGTTTTTCAGAAGCAGACTGTCAGGCCTTTCTTCCTCATCTGTCTGAGTCTGGAAGCTCCACCCAAACCTGTCCACCGTGGGTGACCCTGCTGGTATTTGAAATACTGGTGGTGTAGGTTCCAGCGTCACAGCAACATGCCAGCCACGACAGTAAAGCAGACAGATGAGTTGTGCATATGCATACATACACATCCACAAAAATATACACCTACGAACACGTGTACACACAATAAGAATGTATGAAGAATATGAAAATAGTTCTTGGTATAAGACAGAGTTTTATTCTTCATTGCATATCTCTTCTGCCTTTTGAGTTCCCTCCCAATGTATGAGTATTACTTTTGTTTTTTCTAACTAAAAAGCAAATTAAAAAAAAAATTAATGTCTTTTATACATAAAAGACATTCAAATCACTTTACTTCTATCATTATTCTCCTTTACATCTTTCTACTCAAAGTCACTCAATTTTGAGAGCCAAGCAAAGGCTGACAACTTTTGAAATTTTTACTTTAGTGAATAAATACAGATTACTTACTGGGCTATAAGCTAAAATTAATCTCAGTTTTGTCCTGAATGCATTCATAATTTAAGATTTCTGCGACAAATCCGAAGATGTACTGGGAATTCACTGAGCCTCAGGCTCACGTGCAGGGCTCTCAGTTACTGTTGTGCATTGGATGTGCTGACGTCTAGGTCAATAATAAGAGGAGTGCCTTTTGAGAGAATGCTAGTTAAGCTACCCTTCCCTGACGTTCTTGTTTTTCTCTTCCTGTTCCCATTGATGATCTCTTTTTGCTTTATCTTTCCCATCCCGTGATGATCTCCATGAGTGTAGCACCATAGCCAGCCTGTTGTCCTTGTTGTCATCAGTCGCTGTCAAGTGGATTCCAACTCAATCCGACCCCATGTGTGCAGAATGGAGCTGAGCTGCTCCATAGGGTTTTCAAGGCTGTGACACTTTGGGAGCAGATCCCCAGGCCTGCATCCAAGACACCTCTGGGTGGGTTTGAATAGCCAAATTTGGGCTAATAGCTGATCACTGAGTTGTTTTCACAACCCATGGACTCCTATAGCCAATCTCCACCTAGTACTTTGGGGTATGAAATACTTAATAAACATTTGCCAAATGATTAAAAAGTAAACACATAAAACAGTATTCTTGGTAGTAATGATCGTTGTTGTTAGTTGCTGTTGAGTTGGCTCCAACTCATGGTGACCCCATGCAGAACGGAGTAAAACGTAGCCTTGTCCGGCGTTATATCACAGTCACGGGTGTGTTTGAGATCATTGTTATAGCCACTGTGTATTTTGAGTGCCTTCCAATCTAGGGGGTTCATCTATATCAAACTATATTCTGTTATCATCCTTCAGATTTTCACTGGCCGGTTTTCATTAGCAGGTAACCAGGACTTCTTTCCTACCCTGTCCTAGTCTGGAAGTGTTGTTGAAATCTGTCTGTGATGCTGCCGGTATTTGAAGTACTTGCTGGCGTAGCTTCAAGAGTCACAACAACACTCAAACCACCAAAGAAGACAAACTGACAGATGGGTGGTGGAATAATGATTCCTGTTAAAAACCCATTGTCATCGAGTTGATCCTGACTTATAGCGACCCTATAGACAGAGTAGAACTGCCACCATAGGGTTTCCAAGGAGTGGCTGGTAGGTTTGAGCTGCCGACCTTTTGGTTAGCAGCCATAGCTTGCCGCGAAGCTCTTGAATTGTATTGTTTTCTTTCCCTGACTCTATGCCAGACTCCACTGGAGCTCAAACCTAATGACCACTGGCTGTTTTCATTGTTGCAGGATTTTTAGACATCCTCGGGAATTTAGACAGTGACTGGTCATTTTCTTTAGATAAAACGTTTTCTTTTGATGTAATAACTCCAACAGAAACATTCTTTCAATTTTCCTAATAATGCAACATGTTTATTTGTGTATTTTTTAAGTATTACTTATCAGTAAACCAGATTCCAGCTTAAATGATTCAGCACATTGATGAAATATTTAGAACCCTTCTGCTTGGAGATATGCACTTCTGTAGTCATCGGTGATGATCAAAAGCAAACTAAATTGCTTAATTTTCTAACGGAAAAAATTGGTGCTTTCATGACTATTAAGGAACTCTATCAATCTTAATTACTTACTCTACACTAATCAAGTCAGTTGCTAATACCTTAAATTGGAGAAAAAGAATGCATTTGGGAGACGACGTTTACTTTGTCCCAAACTGAACATCAAGACTGCACCCAAAGTATATAATATCCATCAACATTGTTTGAATATCTGACAGCTTCAAGTTTGGTGGTGATATGCCAAGAATGCTTAATGCTAATATACAGCCTAAATATTTATGAAATACATATTAAAAGTATATACAACATAATTCTCGTTAACATGGTAAAGACACATTTTACTTCAACTCCTCTCTCAAAATAAGTGAAAGAAAACTTCATCTTCAATGTAAATAAGAAATGAAGCCAACTCCAGACCACTGTACCAAGCCCCTTCCTGTCTAAGCATGAAGCCTATCCAAGAAGGAGGCACTGTCAAATAACATGTCATTATTGTCCTTTAGTAGAACAAATGTTTCTTAGAGAAAAAAGTGTCATAGATCTGAAAAGGTACCCCATAATTAAGGTGCCACTGGATATATATAAAACCTGAATCCTGTCTCTTGATAAAGCCTGTCTATCATGACTATATTGTTTGGTGTACAGATAGATGTTAGACAGATATATGGATGGCTAGATAGATGGACAGATGGACAGACAAACTGATGCAAGGATGGATGGATGGGTGATGGATGGGTGAAGGGTAGATAGTGGATGGATGGATGGACGGATGGATGGATGGACGGGTGGACAGATGGACGGATGGACGGATGGATGGATGGGTGGATAGGTAGGTAGGTAAGAGTAACAGATAGCTGCTCTTGAGTTGACTCCAACTCAGTGAGAGTTATGTACAACAGAACTTTCTGGTCCTGAGTCATCCTCATGATCACTAGCATTTGCAAGTCCATCCTTGCAGCTGTTGTGACAATCCATCTCACCAAGGGCCTCCCTCACTCTTGCTGGCCCTCTGCTTCACCAAACACAATGCTGTCCTTCAGCCATTGATCCCTCCTGACAATGTGTCTAAAGCAAGCTAGTTGGTCAGTGTTCTGTTGTGATCCATCTGCTTTTCATTGGCTGATTTTCAGAAGTATCTTACCAGGCCTTTCTTCCTAGTCTGTCTTAGTCTGGAAACTCTGCTGAAACCTATCAACCATGGGTGACCCTGCTGGTATTTGGAATACCAGTGCTGTGGCTTTCAGCATCACAGCAACATGCAAGCCACATACAGTACAACACATTGAACACATGGGTGCTGGATTTTGCATGTCAAAACCTGACTATAAACTTCCCTCCAACTCATTCCAGTAGACAGATGCTTAGAGCTGACTCAGGACACAGCCCTACTGAAGGGAATAAAAGTGACAAAAGCACTTGGATTTTTTTCCTTTTATTTCTGAACCCTCACTCCCATTATTTTTGTATGAAGTACAATCCTAACTCTATGGAGCTACCTGTTGCCAAGCAAGTTAAACTAATTTGGGAGGCAGTTGTCTCAAGATTACAAGTTTACTCACAGAACAACTATGAGTTAAGGCATTTTGCTGTAATCTATACCAACTCTTTGAATTCGTGAATTGGAAGAGATACATACTCCTCAGGGCAAAGGATAACTGATTTGACGAGACAGTTTAAAGTAAGGTGTTTCAAAGCTACAGAGCACATCTCAGCATTTCATCCTTTGTGCATTGCCAAATATCTCTTCAGGGATAAGTACATATAAAGAAGGAGCCACCAGAAAACTGTTGCTTAAAAACTGGAAAGGAAGCATGTGGGAGCAGGATGGGAAGAAGGATGTAACAAAAAAAGAAAATCAAGAATAAACTTCACATAAGGCAACCAAGTTTTCCCATAATTGATTCTTCATAGTGTGCAATAAATTTTCAATGCGTTGTCTCTCCTTCAAAATGAGTTTAAAGAAAATTTCTCCAGAAAAGAAAAAAGTGATTATAAAACAGCAAAACAAAATGTAAATTATTGGAAAGCTCCTGAGAGAATTGGAAGAGGGAAAATAAGGAATGAAAGTGTTGCAAATGACCTCAAATGGGATTAAAGTCAAGGCTTCAAACCAGTTCCAACCAGTTCAGTCATGAGTGACAAAGCAAAATCAGAACAGACCCAAATTTTCACAATTTGGGTGATCCCGAATGGTAACCAGAATGGGAAACATTATAGGCCCAAACCCTGGACTGAGAGACGTGGAAAGAGCCCTTTCAAGAGACTGATGCCTGTGATTGGATTATTGACAGGACTGTGAATAGCGGCACACATACAAAGCATCATGGTCAGCAGCCATCTTTGATCAGGGCACCGTTGTTTCCACCTCTCCTCAAAATCCTACAAGCAAGAGATTTGGTTGCTATGTGATGTATATGTTGCCCTTCTTTCTCTAAGAGGGAGATTAGATTTCTAGCAGTGCTTTAACCCATAATTTTTCCCATTGTAATAATTTTTCCGGTTCATTCAAATTTCAGAAATTGAGTCTGTTCCAGTCTCTCTTCCTATGATTGAACTGGGAACAACCAGTTTGAAGCCCTGATTAAAATGGTGAAAAAACTATGAAAAACATAATGGATAGGTTTGAAGAACTCAGAATGAAATGAAAAAAAAAATGATAAAGATGTGTAGATGCAGGAAGATGGTACCAATGAAAGACAAAGCAGATAAAATGTTTGCATAATTGGTATCTCTGAAGATGAGAAAAGAAGGTCAATTCAAAGAGAGCACAGAAGAGAAATTTCTTGAGATAGAGCAAGATTTGAATCTAGTAATCAATACTTGGGTCTGGTTAAAATTATACACAATAAATGTCTTATCAAGACATACAAAACAAACCAAACCCATTGCCATCATGTTGATTCCAAATCATAGCAACCCTATAGAATAGAGTCGAGCTGCCGCATAGGACTTCCAAGGACCGGCTGGTGGAATTGAACTGCTGACCTGTTGTTTAGCACTCAAGATCTTAAACAGGGAGCCACCTGGGCTCCCACTGAGACACAGACAGAAGAACTGCTGCATTTGCACATCGTGTTGATGAAGAATATAAAACATACCGTGGACTGCCAGATGAACGAAAAAATCAGTTTCAGAAAGAAATACAACCAGCACGCTCTTTAGAAGTGAGATGGAGAGACTTCGGCTCAATTACTTTTGACATGTCATCAGGAAAGTCCAGTCACTGGAAAAGAACATCCTGGTTGGTAAAGTACAGGGTCAGCCAAAAAGAGGGAGACCCTCCATGAGATGGGGTAATACAGTAGCCTTCACGTTGGACTCCAACATACCAGTGATGATGAAGGTGGCACAGGAATGGGCAGCGTTTCATTCTATCATACGTGGGGTCACCATGAGTCGGAGCCAGCTCAGCAGGAACTAACAACAAAAACAACGGAATCACGTTATTGCCACCTAATGAAGCTTTCGCTGAATGTTCAGCTAGATACATGGAAAGCGACAAGACAGTTTACTCACTCAGCTCAATTAGTGATATCACAATCTCAGTAGGAACTTGGAGGCCGTGAGACACCCCCACTTCCCTTGCCCAGAGAGCATGCAGTGACTACCTCTGGACAGATGTATTTCCAGCTGCTGTTCCAGGAGTCAAAGTTTACACCCTTAGACCCATTTGTTGGTGTTCCCCATTCACCACCCCTTGTCTTGCTGTAATGAGCTTGCCCTCACTGGGGCTCATCTCGCTTCCCTCAATATCACATTTTCAACCATATAAAAACCCCATTCTGAGTGGATTCCGACTCATAGTGACCCTGTAGGACAGAGTAAAACTGCCCCATGGAGTTTCCAAGCAGTGGCTGGTGGATATGAACCACGGACCTTTTGGCTGGCAGCTTAACCACTGTGCCATCAGGGCTTCCCCTTGTGCCCTACGATCTTGCTTCTCAGGGTTTGCATGTGAGGTTTCCTAGCATGCAATCATTCTCACCTTATCCCTGAGACAGCTCTCCTCTTCCCCTTCTTCCTTCCCATAACTCATGTTCACCCTGAGCTTGTGTGGATGTTTCTCCCTTGCCTGTGTCCAGTGTGAGCATCCTTTGCAAGCTTCCATGGATGCTCCCTGCCCTTATGTCTACCACAGCATCGCCCTGCATTGTCGTAGCAGCTGGATTATTTCCCTGTTCCTCCTTGTCTTAGTCTCTGTGTGGTGCTGTAACAAAAATACCACATGTGGGAGGCTTTAACAAACAGAAATTTGTGTTCTTACAGTTCGGGAGGCTAGAAGCCCAAATTCAGGGCACCACCTCTAGGAGAAGGCTCTCTCTGTTGGTGCTGGCGTAGGTCCTTGCCTCTTTCAGCTTCTGTACCTAGTTCCTTGGGGATCTCCATGTGACATGTGTCTTTCCTCATCTGTGCTTGCTTGTTTGTGTACCACACCTACTCTTTTTAAGAGTGATTGGTTTAAGACACACCCTACACTGGTATGACCTTATTCATGTCACAATGAAAACTCTATTATCAGACGAGATTTCATTTACACGCATCAGGGTTAGAACTCACAACACATACTTTACTTTGTCTTCGTGAGTCATCCTTTCGAATCTCCTTTTCGGGTCTTTTTGTTTTCCCCCACTTGTCAGTTTGTCATTCTCTGGGGCTTGTGTGTTGCCATGATGCTGGAAGCTGTGCCACTGGTATTTAGATACCATCAAGGTCACCCATGGCAGATAGGTTTCAGATGAGCATAGAGACTAAGACAGACTAGGGAGAAGGACCCAACAGTCTAGTTATGAAAAGAATTAGCTAGTGAAAAACTTATGAATTGCAGCTGAAACATTGATATAGTGCTGGAAAAAGAGCTGCTCAGGTTGGAAGACACTTAAATAAATGGATGAAGTCAAGCTTTTGGGACCTTCATTTGCTGATATGGCATGACTCAAAATGAGAAGAAACAGCTGCAAACATCCACTAATAATCGGAACTTGGAACGTATGAAGTTGTGAATCTAGGAAAATTGGAACTCTTCAAAAATGAAATGAAACATATAAATATTGATATCCTAGGCATTAGTGAGCTGAAATGGACTGGTATTGACCATGTTGAATCGGACAATTATATAGTCTACTATGTTGGGAATGACAACTTGAAGAGGAATGGTGTTGCATTCATCATCAAAAAGAAAGTTTCAAGATCTATCCTGAAGTACAACGCTGTCAGTGATAGGATAATATCCATATGCCTACAAGGAAGACCAGTTAATATGACTGTTATTCAAATTTATACACCAACCACTAGGGCCAAAGATGAAGAAATAAAAGATTTTTATCAGCTGCTGCACTCTGAAATTGATTGAACATACAATCAGGATGCATTGATAATTACTGGCGATTGGAACGCAAAAATTGGAAACAAAGAAGAAGGATCAGTAGTCAGAAAATATGGCCTTGGTGATAGAACTAATGCCAGAGATTGAATGATAGAATTTTGCAAGACCAATGACTTCTTCATTGCAAATACCTTCTTTCACCAACATAAACGGCGACTATACACATGGACCTCACCAGAAGGAACACACAGAAGTCCCGTTGACTATATCTGTGGAAAGAGACGATGGAAAACTCAATATCATCCTTCAGAACCAGGTCAGGGGCCAACTATGGAACAGACCATCAATTGCTCATGTTCAAGTTCAAGCTGAAACTGAAGAAAATCAGAGCAAGTCCACAAGAGCCAAAATATGACCTTGAGTATATACTACCTGAATTTAGAGACCATCTGAAGAATAGATTTGACTCATTGAACACTAGTGACTGAAGATCAGTCTAGTTGTGGAATGACATCAAGGACATCAGACATGAAGAAAGCAAGAGGTCATTGAAAAGACAGGAAAGAAAGAAAAGACCAAGACGGATGTCAGAGGAGACTCTGAAACTTGCTCTGGAGTGTCGAGCAGCTAAAGCAAAAGGAAGAATTGATGAAGTAGCAGAACTGAACAAATGATTTCAAAGGGCTTCTCCAGAAGACAAAACAAAGTATTATAATGACATGTGCAAAGAGCTGGAGATGGAAAACCAAAAGGGAAAACACGCTCAGCATTTCTCAAGCTGAAAGAACTGAAGAAAAAATTCAAGCCTCAAGTTGCAATGGTGAAGGATCCTATGGGGAAAATATTAAATGACGGAGGAAGCATCAAAAGAAGATGGAAGAAATACATAGGGTCATTATACCAAAAAGAATTAGTCAATGTTCAACGATTTCAAGAGGTAGCATATGGTCAGGGACTGATGGTACTGAAGGAAGAAGTCCACGCTGCTCTGAAGGCATTGGAGAAAAACAAGACTCCAGGAATTGATGGAATATCAATTGAGATGTTTCAACAAACAGATGCAGCACTGGAGTTGCTCACTCATCTATGCCAAGAAATATGGAAGACAGCTTCCTGGCCAACTGCTTGGAAGAGATCCATATTGATGACTATTCCCAAGAAAGGTGATCCTACCAAATGTGGAAATTATGAAACAATATCGTTAACATCACATGCAAGCTAAATCTTGCTGAAGATCCTTCAGAAGCAGCTGCAGCAGTATATCGACAGGTAACTACTGGAATTTTGGGCTGGATTCAGAAGAGGACGTGGAACCAGGGATACGATATCACTGTTGTCAGATGGATCCTGGGTGAAAGCAGAGAATACCAGAAGTATGCTTACCTGTGTTTCATTGACTATTCAAAGGCATTCGACTGTGTGAATCAGAACGAATTATGGATAACATTGCGAAGAATGGGAATTCCAGAACAATTCATTGTGCTCATAAGGAACCTGTACATAGATGAAGAGGCAGTTGTTTGGACAGAACAGAACAAGGGTATACTGAATGGTTTAAAGTCAGTAAAGGTGTACGTCAGAGCTGTATCCTTTCGCCATACTTATTCAATCTCTATGCTAAGCAAATAATCATAGAAGATGGACTATGTGAAGAATAACAGGGCATCACGATTGGAGGAAGAGTCTTTTACAACCTGTGATACGCAGATGAAACAACTTTGCTTGCTGAAAGTGAAGAGGACTTGAAACACTTACTAATGAAGATTAAAAACCACAGCCTTTAGTATGGGTTGCGCCTCAACATAAAGAAAACAAAAATCCTCACAAGTGGACCAGTAAGCAACATCATGATAAATGGAGGAAAGATTGAAGTTGTCAAGGATTTCATTTATTTGGATCCACAATCAGTACTCATGGAAGCAGCACTCAAGAAATCAAAAACACATTGCACTGGGGAAATTTACATCAAAAGACCTCTTTAAAGTGTTGAAAAGCAAAGATGTCACCTTGAAGACTAAGTTGGGTTTGACCTAAGCCATGGTATTTTCGATCTCATCATATGCATGTGATAACCGGACAATGAATAAAGAAGACCAAAGACGAATTGAAGCTTTTGAATTCTGGTGTTGGAGAAGAATATTGAATATACCATGGACTGCCAAAAAAAATGAACAAATCTGTCTTGGAAGAAGTACAACCAGAATGAACCTTAGAAGCAAGGATGGCGAGACTGCGTCTTAGATACTTTGGACGTATTGTCAGGAGGGACCAATCCCTGAAGAAGAACATCATGCTTGGCAAAGTACAGGGTCAGTGAAAAAGAGGAAGACCCTCAATGAGGTGGATTGACACACTGGCTGCAACAATGGGCTCAAGTATAATAACAACTGTAAGGATGGCACAGGACTGGCTAGTGTGTTTGGTTCTGTTGTGCTTATGGTCACTATGAGTTGGAACCGACTCCACCACACCTAAAACAGAACAGCAACAATGATGATTTGATCACGTCCATGATCAGATTTGATATCAAAGATAATCTAAGAATTTCTGTCACTTAGTAGATTAAGTTTTAATTGAACTATCGGTGGTTCTCGTCTTCAGGGATGCTTAATGAGGTTAAGTAGTAGACAAAAGTGTTTAAGAGTGCAGATGGTAATTACCAACTCTATTAGTGTGATGGTTAAAGTTGTGTTTCACCTTAGCTGGTCCATGACTCTCAGTGGTTTGGCAGTTATTAGGTAGCTGGGCAGTCATACGATGATGTGATCACCTCCATGATGAGATTTGGTATAACGTGATCACCTCCATGGTGGGATCTGCTGTGAGTAGCCGATCAGTTGAAAGGGAGTTTCCTTGGGAATGTGGCCTGCATCCAGTATAGGTAGATTTTCTGGCAAGTCTCAAGGTTTTTCACTTGCTCTGGATCCTGCATCTGACTCCTGTTGGTCTGATCTCTGGTTCTTGTGACTTCAGCTAGCAGTTTACCTGCCGTGTTGCCTGCTGATCTTGGCATTCATCAGTCTCTGTCACCTGTGAGCCAGAGCTCTGCTCTCTGGCCTTTCGATCTTGAGTTTGCCAGCCCATGCAGCTATGTGAATCAGAAGAAGCCTGTATCCTGGCCATTAGACTTATAAGATTTGACCAATGAAAAACATTGTTTTATGAAGTCAGTGAACAACGAATGAAATGCTGTTTAAATGCTGTCAGAAGAAGAAGTAAGCCAAGACTAGAAGCTGGGACAGAGAGTGCTCGGTGTGAGTAAGATGGTATGTCCGAGTGAGAGGTGTACCATACAGACAGAAGACTAAATTTGGGGAGTACTGGCCCAGGGGTTAACAGCTTAGCTGTTAACCAAAAGGTTGGGTGTTCAAATCCATCAGCCGCTCCTTGGAAACCATATGGGACAGTTCTACTGTGTTCTATAGGGTCTCTACAAGTTGGAATTGATGCCCGCAGGTGTGTGTGTGTATGTGTAAGTAGGCTAATTGCTATGAAGTCATTTCCAACTCATTGTGACCCCATGTGTTTCAGAGTAGAACCACATTCCATATGGTTTTCGATAGCTGTTCTTTCAGAAGTAGATTGACAGGTCTTTCTTCCTAGGTGCCTTTGTGTGGATTTGAACCACCAATCTTCTGGTTAGCAGCTATCTCAGTTATCTAGTGCTGCTACAACAGAAATACCGCAAGTGAATGTCTCTAATAAAGAGAAATTTATGCTGTCATAATCCAGGAAGCTAGAAGTTTGAATTCAGGTCTAGGGGAGGGATTTCTCTCTCTGTTGCCATATCATAAAATAACCATTGCAAGGCCACCTAACTCTATATAACCCAGTCCCTAACTGAGGATGAAAAGAACAGGGTTATTAAAATTATTCTTTATAAATATATTAGGTTATGGAGGGCCAATAACATCTTGCAGAAGTTCTTAGACTGCCTTTCATATATGAAACCTGAGCTCCAACCAGGAGGATATCTGTGGTAATCAAATAATAAATCTGGTGTTGCTCCAGAAATTTAGAGAAAGACAGTTGGCCTCCACCTTACACAGAAATGAATCCTGACATTTGGCTCAACTTCTGGTGAGGAATTAACCTTGGAAGTCATCCAGGATGTAAACTCAGGTTTTATTTGACTACAGGGTGACTGCTTCCTAGTCATCATCACCACCATCATCACCACCATCAACATCACTACCACCATCATCATTCCCACTACCATCATCATCATCAAAATCATCACCATCACCATCATTATCACCATCATCATCACCTTCATCACCATCACAATTATCACCACCGTCATTATCACTATCATCACCATCATCATCTTCATCACTATCACCATTATCACCATCATAACCATCACCATCATCATTGTTACCATCATTACTGCCATCATCATGAGCTTCATCACCATCGCCATTATCACAACCATCACCATCATCATCACAATCATCATCATCACCATCTTCATCCTCACCACCACCATCACCTTCATCACCATTGCCATTATCACCACCATCACTATCAGTATCATTACTATCATCATCATCATCTTCAAGATTATTACCATTATCACCACCATCACCATCACCGCCATCATCATGACCTTCATCACCATCACCATTATCACAGCCATCACCATCATCTCCACCATCACCATCAACATCCTCATCACCAACATCATTGTCATCAACACGTCCACCATCATTCGTCTGATCTTTACTGTTGAGAATGTGATTTCTTGTTAGATGTAAATGGCATGGCTGATTTCTGTTTTCAAGAGCAGTAGGTAAAATGTGTGCGAAACTTGAGACTGATTAACAGTGAACAAAAGTTAAGTGCGTGCATAATTACAATATATAAACACCCAGGAATTTATAAGGGAAAGTGCCTTAGCTCTGAAGAAAAATGAAAGATGTTAGGAGCAAACTTCTTCGAGAAGTGAGACAGTAAAATGCATTTTGGCTTCTTTTAGACATGTTGGCAGAAAAGAACAATCACTAGAAAAAATATCATGTTGGTTGAGGGTCAGCAGAAACAAAGGAAGCCCTCTATGAGATGGACTAACACAATATCCACAAAAACGAGCCCAAACAACAATGGGCTCAAACATACAGACAGTCATGAAAATGACATAGGATTGGGCATTTTGTTCTCTTTGTTATATATAAGGTCGCTGTGAGTCTGAGCTGGTTTCATAAATTTTCTTTATTTAAATGTATTGGCTATGGACATGTTATCAGGAGGGATCAGTCCCTTGAGAAGCACATCTTGCTTGGTAAAGTTGAGGGTCAGCAAAAAAGAGGAAGACCCTCAACGAGATGGATTGACACAGTGGTTATAAAATGGGTTCAAGGGTACAACGATTGTGAGGAGGGCACAGGATTGGGCAGTGTTTCATTCTGTTGTACTTAGGGTCACTTTGAGTCAAAACTTAATCAAAAGTACCTAACAACAATAGTGGTAGAATCAATTTTTTTTTTAAGTGCCATAACATGGATATACCATGTAAAATGAAACAGCAACATCTAACTAGAGTACAAAAAATGAAAATCTGAAGAAGATAAAAAGAAAAGGATATGTGAATCCCTAAAGACAATTCCAGAATTAACTTCCTTTTTAAAACATAATGAATAAGAAGATATTTCTTCCATTGAACACTCGAGTTTAGTGGGTGCAGATCATTGTACTAGCACCAAGAGTTCTGAAATTATGAATACCGATATGAATTTGACAGAATTTGTTCCAAATTCTGCTTCCATTCCGTGAGGTAGTAAAAAATTAATAATCGTGTAGAAAGTGAAATGATATTAGGATCTGAAATTGTTGCACCTGCAGACCTCGTAAATAACAGAAACACAGATCCTACTTTGGGGAATAACTTTTCTTCTAATGATGTAAATTATTGAATCAAAAGAAGGCCAAGTGATTGTCATATTCACAGTGAACCATTTGGAAATTCATGTCAAAATTTTCTGGATGGTAAACAAACAAAATTCTGTAGCCAGCAGATATTTCTAGGGTGCAAAGCTATCGGTGGAAATTATGAGAGGGAGTGGCTACCATCTTCTCCATCAGAGGGCTCTGCATATTGTTTTGATTGACAGCTATTCAGTCCTAAATTATTTAATTCTTGGTTTGCTAAGGGTGGATTTAGGAACTAGCACAACTCAAATATGATGGATAAACATGAAAACAGTTCAATTCGCAGAGATTGTATGTTGTCATATTTAAAATGGAGACCTGGTTTTGGCTTAACTTGTGAACTAGAAACACAAATTAATGAAGATTGTCAATACTGGAAACTCATTTTGCAGTGCATTATTGCTGTCATTCTAACAATCACTGAATGCGGACTACAGTTTTGTGGAAGAAATGAAGTGTTTGGGTTACCACAAAATGGAAATTGTGGGGGTTTACTTGAACTTGTTGCTCAGTTTGAGCCACTTTTAGCAGGTCACATCTCAAAATATGATAACACAGGAAAGCAACCCATCGTATGTCTACAAAAACGTGTGAGAAATTAATAAACGTAAAAAGGGACAAAGTTTGATCAACTATTTTCAGCAAAATAAGTATAGCTCAATCCTTCAGCTTATCTGTAGATTCCACGGATGATCTTTCTCATATAGAGCAGCTAAGTATTGTGTTAAGATACATATCTACAACAGATGGAAAACCCTGTTGTGTGATTTGTCACAATTACTAGCTTAAAAATTCATACCAGTGAAGGAGTTAGCAAATCAAGTACTTCACTATGTATGCGGTTTACAAAATCAGTTTTTCTAAGTGCACAGGCCAGTCTTATGACTATGCTGTCACTATGTCAGGGTGTTATAAAGACATGAACAGAAAATTTTAGAACATAATGAATATGCCATTTTCTTGCCACATGCTGTTCATTCACTTAATCTTGCAGGACATAGCTCAGTTGATTGTTGTCCAGGAACAGTTGAGTTTTTTCTACTGTTCAGTTACTCTACACATTTTTTGCCACCTCTACTCACCATTGGGCAGTATTTAAAACGTATTTAGGCAATGACTGAGGATTGAAACATCTTTCTAATACTTGTTGCAATGCACATATTGTAGCAACAAGCGCAATTCTGAAATCCTACACTAAGATTCTAGATGCCTTAGAAAGTATTGTCGAAGACCAGACACAAAAAAAAGGATTCCAAAAGAGAAGGAGAAAACATTGCCAACAAAATGCAAACAATGGAGTATGTATTTATGATGGTTATGTAGGATAATACATTGAAATACCATGGTTTGGATCAGGTGTACCTTAGTCCTCAAAGTGACGTCTTTGCTTTTTAACACTTTAAAGAGATCTTTTGCACCAGATTTGCCCAATGCAATGCGTCATTTGATTGTTTCATTTCTGGACTGCTGCCTCCATGGGTGTTGATGGTGGTGCTTCCCCAAAATATGTGTGAAATTGGCTAGGCTGTGGTTCCTAGTATTATGTGATTTTCCACCATTTTATCATCTGATGTGATTCTCCCATGTGTTGTAAATCCTACTTCTATGATGTTAATGAGGGAGGATTAGAGACAGTTACAATAATGAGGCTGGACTCAATCTACAAGATGAAGTTGTGTCTTGAGTCGATCTCCTTTGATATCTAAAAGAGAAAAGTGAGCAGAGAGACAGGGGGACCTCATACCACCAAGAAAGCAGAGCTGGGAGCAGAGTGTGTCCTCTGGACCTGGGGTTCCTGTGATGAGATGCTCCTAGACCAGGAGAAGGTTGATGAGAAGGACTTTCCCCCAGAGCCTACAGAGAGAGAAAACCTTCCTCTGGAGCTGATGCCTTGAATTTAAATTTATACTTTAATAGACTGTGAGAGAACAAACTTCTCTTTATTAAAGCCATCTTCTTTTCGTATTTCTCTTATAGCGCTAGATAACTAAGGTAACCTATAAAAACAAAAACCAAACCAGTTGCCATGGAGTCGAGCCTGATTCATGGTGACTCCATGTGTGTCAGAATAGAACTGGGCTCTGTAGGGTTTTCAGTAGCTGGTTTTTCAGAAGTAGATTACCACTCCTTTTTCCTAGGTTCCTCTGGGTGGACTCAAATCTCCAGCCTTTGGTTTAGCATCCAACTTCCTTAGCTGCTTAAACCATCCAGGGACTGCATAGCCATCAGGAATCAACAAAAAAAAAATCAAAACTCATTACTTTCCAGTGGATTCTGATTCATGGTGCCCCCATGTGTGTCAGAGTAGAACTGTGCTCCATACAGTTTTCAATGGCTGGTTTTTCAGCAGTAGATCGCCAAGCCGTTATTTCAGGGCATCTCTGAGTAGGCTTGAATTTCCCACCTTTGGGTTACCAGCTGAATGGTTAACCATTTGCTCCACCAAAGGACTCACTTCGAGCCACTAAGTGGGTGGTCATTTGTTATGACAGCAATAGAGAATGATAATACCCAGCATGCACAGTTTATGAAGCCCTTCTGGTTGTTCCCATCAGATCAATCCAAATCAAGGTGAAGAACTGGGCTTAAGAGGCATTTCAATGGCTGTGACCTTTTAGAGCAGATTGCCAGGTCTTCCATGCAAGGCACCTCTGGGTTGGTTTGAACCACCAACCTTTCAGCCACTAGTCAAGAATTTCACTGTTTGCACCACCCGGGAACTCCTATGAAGCCCTTGACATAACGAATTAATTGGTAAACTATGGAGGGATCTGAGATTCTCTTCTTTCAATGCTGGAAATGTCAACATTTACTCCTGGAAATTTAAGCAGGGAGGAAGGTTATGAAAGGCCAATTTAGAGAACCAACCTGGAGTTATTCCAAATGGTTTTTATTGCCCTTGTAAGCAACTCTTCTGGATAAAATACTACTTTTGTCAAAGATCCAACTCAAAACCAGCCAGGGTGGTGTCCAAGGACAATTTCCAGACCTAATTTACCCACAGAGCCTTCATCTTAGAGAATGTTATAAATCTCCCCCATCCCCAAAGGTCCAAGGTTCTAGTGGAAGTCCTTTGTGCTTACCGTTGCTATTGTAATTCACAGTATCACTTCCAGAAAATTAGCTGAACCTCTACAGACTGGAGGGTTGATTTTTACTCCGCCCTGGGGTTGCCTTGTGCTTCTCTCAGCCCATCCTTTTCTGCCTGCTTAGGCTCAGCAAGTTAACACCTCATCAATATTTAAATTTCATTATATTTTTCTGCTTTCGATGTCCACAGAATCCTTCAGCCCCAGGAAAATGTGCTCAACTTTTGGTTCACTGCTAAGCTGTTGTTATTGGGTGCTTTGGAGTCGACTCCAACTCACAGGAACCCCATTTGACAGAATACAACTGCCCCATAGGGTTTCCTAGGCTGTCATTTTACCTTTGGACATGTTATCCAGAGAGGCCAGTGCCTGAGGAGGATATGTTTGATAAGGTAGAGGGTCAGTGAAAGAGAGGAAGGCCCTCAATGAGATGGGCTAACATAGTGGCTGCAACAACGGGCTCAACCATAACAACGATTGTGAGGATGGTGCAGGACCAGGCAGTGTTTCTTTCTGTTGCAGATAGGGTCACTATGAGTTGGAAGTTCCTTGATGGCACCAAATAACAACTGTCTTCACAGGAGCAGATAGCTAGGCTTTTCTCCCTTAGAGCCACAGGGTGAGTTTGAACTACCAACCTTTCTGTTAGCAGCCGAGTGTCTAACCCTTATTCCAGTAGAGGTCTTTCACTGCTAACCAAAAAGAAACCAAACCCATTGCCATCGAATCAGTTCCAACTCATAGCAACCCTGAGGAACAGAGTAGAAATGCCCCATAGAGTTTCCAAGGAGCACCTGGTGGATTCGAACTGCTGATCTTTTGATTAGCAGCTGCAGGTCTTAACCAGTACGCCACCAGGTTTTCCAAACATAGTAATTATATAAGTTTTTCGCTACTGACATTCAACAGCACGATTTATCATCAATCTGCTATTTAATTTGTATTAATACTTCTTCATTCTACAAACGTTGACTTAGCACCCATCATATTCTGGGATGCACTAGAAGACTGTATGGAAATAAAGAGGAAGGGGTAACAGTGTAGTAGGGTAGCTAGGCTTTCCAAAGGCACAGTGCATGCTACCTGGAATACAGGCGTGCCATCCACAATGTGCTACATCTTCTGGGGATGGTCAGAAAGGTGTCCTGGAAGGGAGATCATGCAATGGGTGTAGAGAAGAGAGCAGGAGGTTCCCAAGAACATGCCAAGGGGAAGAACAAAAGCACTCAGAAAGAATAACAAAGGAAATGCTGGAAGGTTCATCAATAGGTAGTATAGTTTGAAGAAGGTTGTGTGTAGAGAACAGTCCACTAAGCATCTGTCAGTCTGTCCTACTGTAGTGGCTTGGGTATTACTGAGATGCTGGAAGCTGTGCCACTAGTATTTCAAAAACCAGCAGGGCCACCCATGGTGGATAGATTTTGATAGAGCTTCCAGACTAAGACAGACTAGGAAGAAAGGCCTGGCCATCTACTTCTGAAAATGAGCCAGTGAAAACCATATAGATCAACACAGAACATTGTCCAATTTGCTTGCCTTGGACACGTCATCAGGAGGGGTCAATTGTTGGAGAAGGACATCATGTTTGGTGAAGTAAAGGGCCAGCAAGGGCAGGAGAGACTACATTTTGTTTTTCCATTCATCTGTTGATGAACATGTAGGTGGTTTTCGTGTTTTGGCTATTATGAAAAGTGCTGTAATGAACATTGTTGTACAGGGTTCCGTTTGCATTCCTGTTTTCACTTCTTCGGGGTGTATACCTAGGACTGGGTTTGCTGGATCTCAGGGTCATGTTTGTTTTACTTTTTGAGGCATGGCCAAAACTGTTCTGCACAGCAGCTGTAGCATTTTATACTCCCGCCAGCAAAGGAGGAAGGCCTGTTTGCTTTAGGATCTGCTACAGCCATCCACACAGGGAAAGCAAGATTCAAAGACTATGAAAATGTCTGACCAACAAGGAAATTTATATGTGCAAGTGAGGAGTATATATTTGTGTGTGTCAGTGCATAGAGAGAGGGAGAGAGAGAGGCAGAGGTTGGGGTTTACTCATGGTGGAAAAATTAAACATGATCTGCCAGGTCATTTTAATTCTAAGTGAGCAAATTGAATTTCCTGTAGAAAAATTCTACAGCCAAAATGAAGAAAAGCATATCACCTGCTGCAGAAGTGTTTTGCGACATTTTCTGTTATCATGGGCTTCACAGTTACAGGCCATGTTCCTGAGAGGTGAAATAAAAATGTTGCCATTAGGAATGGCATATCTAGGGGACTTTTTGAGAAAACAGGAAAGTAAATGTCTGTAAAAGGAAACAAGAGACAGTTCTTGTACAGACTTAAATATAACCGTGGCCCCCACCTCCCCGGCCACCCGAGAGGGCCGCTTGTTCACTGTATTCCTGTGGTTGTAGACAGAACATTCTCTCACCTTCTCTTCCCACCTTGCTCAGAAGAACAATGATCAGAATAGACCCTACGTTCTCAAGATGCTTTTATCAATGCAATTCTTTGTTTCTAAAGAAAATTTTCATCAAATAACAATAGAATTATGTTAATTTTTTATGTATAAGTTTGGATTAAAGTTTCCTTCTGGCACAACCTAAAGGTTTGTGATTCAAGCCCACCCAGCAGTGCTGTGGAATAAAGTCCGGGCACTCTGCTTCCAAGAAGATTACAGCCAAGAAAACACTGTGGGGCAGCTCTACTCTGCAACACATGGGGTTGCTAAGAGTCAGAATCAACTGGCAACTGTTTTTGTTTTTGTTGTTTTAGGTGACATAGGTGGAATTCCTGGGTGATACAACAGGGTATACATTTGTGTGTATGTATATTATATGTACATGTATATATATACACGAATATGTATAAGGAGCCCTGGTGGCACAGTGGTTAAAGCACTCAACTGCTAACTGAAAGGTCAGTAGTTTGAAAGCACCAGCAGCTCCTTGGGAGAAAGGCATGGCAGTCTGCTTCAGTAAAGATTTACATCCTTGGAAACCCTCTGAAGTCACTATGAGTTAGAATCGATTAAACACCAGTGTTTTTTTTTTCTTTTTTGTATATGTATGTATACATACAAATCAATTTATGTATATGTATGTGTTGTTGTTAGGTGCCATTGTGTCAGTTCGAACTCACAGCGGCCCTGTAGGACAGAGTAGAAGTGCCCCATAGGGCTTCCAAGGAGTAGCTGGTGGATGTGAACCGCCCACCTTTTGGTTAGCAGCTGAATGCTTAACCATGGCCCCACCCAGGGCTCCATGTATATGCATATGCACATGCTTGGCTCCTAACCAAAAGGTCTGCACTTCAAATCCACTGGCCACTCCTTGGAAGCCCTATGGGACAGTTCTGCTCTGTCTTATGACTGAGAATTGACTTAACGGCAATGGGTTTGGCTTTTTTCTGTTTGTTTATACGTACACACACACAGAGAGAGAAGTTTATATGTATACACACAGATTTATTTCTACATAATATTTAAATATATATATCTGTATATATATATATATACATTCAAAAAAAAAACACAATGTGCTGCTGTCAAGTTGATTCCAATTTATAATGTCCCTACAGGACAGAGTAGAACTTCCCTATAGGGTTTCCAAGGCTGTAGTCTTTCTTCAGCTGAGCTGCTGGTGGTTTTGTATTGACTTTTCAGTTAGCAGTGCTTTAACCACTGTGTCACCAGAGCTCCTCATATACCTCCATCCATCCATACATGAATATGTACACTCAGATTTAGGACTGGAGTTTCAAACACCAGGTCAACACACCAGAAACAGACTCATTTTACAGACAGCGAGCCTGAAAGCCAGTTATTCAGGGTTAAGTGATGATTAGGTCAGTTAGAATAGGTTTCTTCCCACTTATTTCCTGGAAAGCCTTGCTTTAGGAAGATATTTCAAATACCCTAAAAGCCTTTGATTCAAATATGTGGATACTGAGGTTAAAAGGAGTTTGTACCTGCCTCCCGTGTATTCCAACTTCCAATTCTCATATTTATTAAAGCAGCCGTATTGCTTTTTATGGATTGATCTTGAAAGAACCAAAAACCCCAAACCAATGGCTGCCGCATCAATGCCAACTCACAAGGACACTACGTGTGCAGAGCACAGCTCCCTAGGGTTTCCAACGTCTGTGACATTTTCGAAGTAGACTCCCAGGCCTCGTCACCCCTGGGTGGGCTTGAACCACCAACCTTTTGGTTAGTAATTGAACACTGTTTGCTCCACTCAGAGGCTTTATGACATCATAAGAAACAGCTACAAATTTAAGTTAAAAAAAAATCACATACTGCGTTTACTATTTCATATATAGAGTTTGGGAGCCCTGGCGGAGCAATGGTTGAGTCCTCGGCTGCTAATCAAAAGCTCGTTGGTTTGAACCCAGCCAGCAGCACTGTGGAATAAAGACCTGGTGACGTGCTCCCATGAAGATTACAGCCAAGAAAACCCTATGGGCAGTTTTACTCTGTCGCATGGGGTTGCTTTGAGTTGAAAATGGCCTCAGCACCTAACAACAACATTGAGTTTCTGAAGGTGGTTTCATTTTAGGGGCAAGTGGGGGATGGAGGGAGTTGCTTGGCAACTTTCCCTGGCGGCAATGCCCCTGGCTCTTCTGGGGTTTCCAAGACAATAAAGTGCAGTGTTTGGCTCTGTTTGGGACAGTTGTCAGCACAGAACTACCCCAGGTCCATTTGTGCCATGTCAAAAACACCTTTTATAAGCCTTGGAGGTGTGTGCTTGGCAGGTGTGTTAACACACCAAGTCCCTGGGTACAAAAGAAGAGAAAAACTCAGGGACAAGGAACATCACCAATTCCTGCTCTCCATGTCCCACCTGTATTGTCTCAAACCTTTCTTTCAACGCGATTTTATTTTTGGCACCCACTTTGTTGAGTGATAATTCACATGCCATACAATTTACCCATTTGAAGTGTGCTTTTCAGTGCTTTTTAGTATAGTCAGAGTAGTTCAGCCATCACCACGATCAATTTCAGCATATTTTCATCACCCCCAAAAGAAACTCCATACCTCTTTAACCTTTAGTTATCACCCCACGTCTCCCAGCTTCCAACAGTAAGCAAACACTAATCTTTTTTCTGGGAGTCCTGCTTAAGCCCTTAGCTGCTAAACAAAAAGTTGGAGGTTCCAACCGCACAGCAACTCTGAGGAATAAAGACCTGGTGACCTGCTCCCATAAAGATTACAGCCTGGGAACCCCCCTGGGGCACTTCTGCTGTGTAACACTTGGGGTCAGAATTGACTCCACAGCACCCAGCAATAACAAACTACTTTCTGTCTCTATAAATTTGCCTGTTCTGGACATTTCACATGCATGGATACAGACCATGTGTGGTATTCTGGGATTGCCTTCCTTCAGTTAATACTATGTTTTCAAGGTTCTTCTACGTTGTGTATGTTTCAGTACTGTGATCTTTTCATGGCCAGGTAATACTCTGTTGTATGGCTAGACCACATTTTGTTTATCCATTTATCCACCGATAGACATCTGTGTGGTTTCCCCTTCAAGGATGTATTCTATTTAGTAGAAATTACTCTTTGTTGACTTTGAAGCCCTGGTGGCACAGTGGCTAAGCGCTCAGCTGCTAACCAAAAGGTCTGTGGTTCAAAACCATCAGTGGCTCCATGAGAGAAAGATGTGACAGCCTGCTTCCTTAAAGATTTGCAGCCTTGGAAACCCCATGGGATCAGTATGAGTCAGAATTGACTCCATGACTGTGGGTTTGTTTGTTTGTTTGCTTGTTTGTTTGATTTGGACTGACTTGAATCAAGGAGTTCCAGAATGGTTCAAAAGTTTGGGGCTGCTATCCATAAGGTTGGAGGTCGAGTCTACCCAGGGGCACCTCGGAAGAAACGCCTGGTGATTTACTTCCAAAAAATCCGCCATTGAAAACCCTACGGAGCATCGTTCTACTCACACACAGGGGTGCCATGAGTTGGAATGGGCCCAACAGTAACTGGTTTGGATTTTTGTCTGGTTTTAGTGCCATGGCTTTCAGCAGTCCCCAGGCCAAGCAACCCAGAGGGGCTTGGTGGGTGGAAGGCTTTCATGCAACAGAGTGAATTAAGGTCAGGTTCCCATCCATCGTGCCATCACAGTGGTTAGCGTCCTCTCACTAAAGGAAGTCGCCATCAGAGCTGTGGCGAGTTCTCTGGACATGGGGACTGGTTAACACCAAACCAGATCGTGGGGGTCAGAACTTGGGGAATGTCATACCCAGGAACCAGCATCTGGGTGAAGCAAGATGTTACAGAAGGGGAAATTCAACAAAATATGCTCTTACAGCTTCACAGATATTGACAAGAGTGAAGGTGGGGGGGTGGTTTTGAAAATTACGATGTGATTGACAATGTAGAGAGATTACGGTTGGTGGGTCAGTGGCTCTGCGCTTGGTTGCTAAGCAAACATTTGACGGTCTGAACCCACCAGCTGCTCCATGGAAGAAAGATGTGGCAGTCTGCTTCCGTAAAGATGACAGCCTTGGAAACCCTATGGAGCAGTTGTACTCTGTCCTGTAGAGTCACTGTGAGTCAGAATTTACTCCCTGGTGATGGGTCTGGTTTGGTCTTTCATATCTCAAGGAAATAAAAGTTAATCCATTAAGTTCCTGAGCCTCACGGATAGAGGTATTAATGGTGATTCTAGCAAAATAACTCTCGGAAAAGCAACTTATCAATGAAGATGACAGTTGTATTTGTGCAAGTAGTTAAGTGTTTGGCTGTTCACCAAAAGGTTAATAGTTTGAATCCACCCAGTGCCATCAAGGGGGAAAAGATCTGGTGATCTCCTCTTGTAAAGATTATAGCCTATGAAACCCCATGGGGCAGTTCTCCTCCTTCGTATTTATATTTCCTGTAAGTCGGGACCAACTTGATGCCGCCTAACAACAGCAGAAGTGATTTTTTTTTTCTTTCAAAGTCCTTGATTGTTGAGCCTGCCAGTTCTCACCAATATTTTCTATGGACCAACTTCTATTTTAAATCCCATCATTTACCTGAGCCTGCCAGTTCTTACCAAGAGTTTCCATGGACAAATTTCTATTTTAAATCCCATCATCTGCCTCCATCTTTCTGCTAGAAATTACACTTTTCATTTTACACCTGATGAATCAGAATTTGTCCTCATTTATTTTACCTCATTCCTTTTTGTGAACATATCCCCCTTTTTTTTGCAGCTTTTAGAATATCATTTGACGCTTTTATCACTGTGTGCCTAACTGCATATGAACATTCAAATGTAATCCTACATAAATGCCTGTTACCTGTTTTTCTCGTTAATACAGCACTTTTAAATTGATGGATCTAACCTAAGAATCCAGGTGTTATTCCACAATGTTAATGTCATCATTCAAACTACTTCTTAAGCTCCTTTGGTAGAAATTGTTTCGAAAAGATAATATACAACCTACAAAAAATAATGAGTCTTATAGCCTTAAAATGTCTAGATTTTAACAAAGACAGTATTTCCCACTTTGCTAATATATGTCACGCCTATCAACTGTATGGAGTCCCTTGGTGGTACAAACGATTAACAAGCTCAGCTGCAACCCAGGAGGTTGGCCTCTACCCTGAGGTTCCTTGGAAGAAAGGCCTGGCGACCTACTTCTGAAAAATCAGCCATTGAACACCCTAGGGAGCACAGCTGTGCTCTGACACACGTGGGGGCGCCATGATTGTGGCTGTCTGAGTTAGACCAGAACTCACGGGCTCTGTCTGGTATTGCAACTCACTTCCTATTCTGTCTCACTGTGATGCCCACCTCATTCACAGGAGTTGGCTCTGCATAAATTTAGTTATTTCCTGGGCTGAAAGCCACTGTCAGAGGTTTAAAAACTACATCACATCGAGATAGGAAAAAAAAAATGAGTTGTTGTCTCTCAAAGAAATTTCAATGATATTAAAACGAGGAGACCAAATGGGATAAGCAAAACACAGGGGATAGTTGACGGCTGGATGGGGAAATGTTGCTACAGGAAGTACTAACTCACTTTTACTTGTATTTTCCTTCTTTAGTGTCAGGCCTGTTTCACTTCTTTCTCAAATGCCCATTAAAAAAAAAATTCAAACCTAGAGAAAAATAGAATAATACCATGAACACCTGTATACCCTTCATGGAGATTCACTAATTATTAATATTTTACCTTTTTTTGGTCTCCTTCATTAGTTTGTTGAACCATAGTGCCTTGTATGCTGCTGTGATGCTGGAAGCAATCCCATGGGCCTTTCAAATACCAGCAGGGTCACCCATGGTGGACAGGTTTCAGTGCAGCTGCTGGACTAAGACTAGGGAGAAAGACCCGGCGATTTACTTCTGAAAGGCAGCCAGTGAAAACCCTGTGGATCCCAACAGCACACTGTCCTATACAGTACTGGATGATGAGCTCCTTGGGCTGGAAGCCGATCAGAATACACAGTGGTCACAGCAATGGACTCAAGCTGACCAACAATCATGAAGATGGTGCAGGACTGGGCAGTGTGCATAGGGTTGTCGTGAGTCAGAGCTGACTAGTCAGCAAGTAACAACACGGAGGTTACTTGTGTTCCTTCTCTCTCCCCATGCACAAACACACACACACACGATGTTGTTGTGAGTGCTGTCCAGATCCTCTGACTCATAGCAATCCCCTGTGACTTAGGAGAACTGCCGCATAAGGTGTCCTAGGCTGTAGTCTTTACAGCAGCAGATTGCCAGGTCTTTCTCCCGCAGAGCCTCTTGTTTGGGTTCTGACTGCTAATCTTTCACTTAGCAGTCAAGGCCTTAACTATTGCACTACCAGAGCACATATATCATATATACATATATATTTCGTTGTTGTTCCTGTTAGGTGCTGTAGAGTTGATTCCAACTCAAAGGGACACTCTGTAGAACAATGAAACACCTTCTTGTCCTGTGCCATCCTCACAATTGTCATTATGCTTGAGCCCGTTGTTGCAGCCACTGTGTCAATCCATCTCATTGAGGGGCTCCCTCTTTTTTGCTGTCCCTCTTCTTTACCAAGCATGATGTCCTTCTCCAGCGTCTGGTCCTTCCTGATAACATGTCCAAAGTAGTTGGGACAAAGTCGCACCATGCTCTCTTCTAAGGAGCGTTGTGGCTATGCTATCCAAGACATGTGTGTGTATATATATATATATGTGTGTGTGTGTGTGTGTATCTATGTCTATGTCTATGTCTATGTCTATGTCTATGTCTATGTCTATGTCTTGTGTCTGTGTCTGTGTCTGTGTCTATGTCTATATGTCTATGTCTACATGTCTATGTCTACATGTCTATGTCTATATGTCTATGTCTATATGTCTATGTCTTTATCCATTTTATCTGTATCTATATCATCTATATCTATATTTATCTATCTATCTCTCTAATCTATATACCTACATACATACACATATATACAGTGGTGTAGGAAAACCTGGTAGTGTAGAGGTTAACAGCTACGGTTGCTAATCAAAAGGTTGGCAGTTCAAATCCACCAGGCACTCCTTGGGAATCCTACCAAGCAGTTCTGCTCTATCCTATAGGCTCGCTAGGAGTCAGAACAGAATCAATGGCAATGGGTTTTATACATACTTCTGAATCATTTAAAAGAAATGCACCAAGACGTGTTAAATACTAAATCCTTCAGGGTGCGTCTCCTCGTAACAAAGACATTCTCCTACATAAACGTAGTAAAATTATCACAGTCATGTCTAAGATATTTAAAAGTTGACACAATATTGTCCTTTGATGTACCATCCCATGTTAAAAATTTAACGTTGTGTCAAAATTGCCCTTTATAATTGTTTATATAAACTCAGGCTCCATTAATGATTCTGCCCATCTTTTGGTTGTCCCATCTTTTTATTCTCTTTTAATCTGGACCTGTGCCTCTGCCTTTTGGGTTTGTTTGTTTCACAGATTTGACAAGTGTAAAGAGTTCATGCTGGCTATTGCATAGAGTTTCCTTCACCCTGAATTTGTTTAATGGCTTTCTCTTGAGTAGATTCCATTTAAGCTTTTTTGGAAATGATACTACATAGATGATTTTGAGCACATCATTTCAGAAGTCAGATAATGTTAATTTCTGCCTTTGCTAATTCATTCTTTTTATAACCCACCCAAAGCAAACCCGTTGCCGCAGAACGGATTCTGACTCAACAGGTATGTATATATTCAGAGAGCTCTGGTGGCACGATGGTTAAGTGCTCCACTGCTAAGTGACAGGTTGGTGGTTTGAACCCATCCTGTGGCTCTGCTGGAGAAAGATCTGGGGATCTGCTCCTGTAAAGATCACAGCCTAGAAAACCCTACAGGGCAGTTCTTCTCTGTCACATGGGATCACCCTGAGTCAACATGGACTAGACCGCGCCTAACAATAACAACACATATATATTCACCATACAAAAAGGGATACTGGAAAAAGTGGGCTCCAATAAAAACACTTGTTCTTTTTTCCTTTTTTTTACTGTACTTTTTTTTTAGATGAGTGTTTATAGAACAAACTAGCTTCTCATTAAACACTTAGTACACGTATTGTTTTGTGACATTGTTTCCCGACCCCATGACATGTCAACACTCTCCCATTTTCCACCTTGGGTTGCCTATTGCCAGCTTTCCTGTCCCCTCCTACCTTCTAGTCCTTGCCCCAGGGCTGGTGTGCCCCTTTAGTCTTGTCTTGTTTTATGCGCCTGTCCGTTCTTTGGCTGAAGGGTGAACCTCAGGAGTGATTTCATTACTGAGCTGAATGGGTGTCTGCGGGCCATACTCTATGGGTTTCTCCAGTCTCTGTCAGGCCAGTAAATCTGGTCTTTTTATTTCTGCTAGAATTTTGTTTTAGAGCTGATGGAGCAGTGGTTAAGCATTTGGCTGCCAACCAAAAAGTTGGTAGTTTGAATCCACCAGCTCCTCCTTGTAACCACTATGGGGCAGTTCTACTCTAACCTATAGCATTACTCTGAGTTGGGATCAACTCAAGGGAATGGGTTTTTTTTTTTTTTTTTTTTTGGTATAGTATACCCCTTTACTTTTTCTGTGTTATTTGATTTTTCCAGTGGCATTCTGGTAGTGGGATTTTTCATTCTTTGTTGGAGGTCACATTCATTTTAAAATTAAATAACCAAAGAAGTTCTTAGTACATTTGTTTTAAATGAAGAACACTATTTGTTAAGTCACAAGATCAGAATTACCTTTTGATATTTAACCCATGGGTCTTCATCTATATCAACTATAAAAAATAAACAGTTGCCACGGCGTCAACTCTAAGCCTTGTGTGTCTGGGTAGAACTGTGCTCCATAGGGTTTTCAGTGGCTGATTTTTTCACAAGTAGATCTCCAGGCCTTTCTTCCAAGGCATCTGTGGGTGGACTCGAAATTCCAACCTTTAGGCTAGCAGCCAAGCATGTTAACTGTTTGCACCACCCAGGGACTCCCTTATATACCCAAAAAACGAAGCCTGTTGCCATCAAGTCAATTCTGCCTCATATACCAGGTTATTATTGGCTGTACTTATCCAGCTTTGAATCTTTCCTGGGACCAAAACCCATCTTTGGCTGTGGGGAAAATGCATTCTTTTGGTGCTTATAAGCCTTATGCTTCCCACAATTAGTTTGTCCCCACTTTGGACTTGTTTTCAATGCATTTTAATAGGAATTTTTCATCATTTTAGTCTTCATGTTTGTGTTCCTAAGAATTTTTCATCAAGTAAGATAAAAATTCCTCCATTATCTGAAATGAAACTTTTTCAATTGCTGATTCAAAGATTTCAAACTTTCAGAACAGAACTTTTTTATTCCTATACCATTAGTAGTGAATGCTTTCACACAAAAAATAAAATTTTCTATTAACTGAAAGTTACCCTCTAAAACCAAAACCTGCTGCCATTGAGTGGATTCTGACTCACAGCGACCCTATAGGACAGAGTAAAACTACCCCATAGGGTTTCCAAGGAGCAGCTGTTGGATTCGAACTGCTGACCCTTTGGTTAGTAGGCATAGCTCTTAAGCACTACACCACCAGGGTTTCCTTTAGAGGGTTCTTTGTTTTTGGCCATGGAGTCAACTCCAAGAAGAACTGTGTTGCATAGAGTTTTTAAATGGCTGGATATTGGAAGTATTTTGCGAGGCCTTTCTTCCAAGGTACCTCTCTCTGGGCAGACTGGAACCTCAAATTTTTGATTAGCAGCCAAGCGCGTTACCCATGTATACCACCCTGGGACTCCTTAAAGTTCTTAAGGAAACGTTTAGCTGTGTTTTTGATAGTTACTCCCAATATTATCTTTATCTAAAACCCAATTTGCTATACTCTTAACATTCATATCCCTGTGTGCCTCTAACCTAACCTCTGATTACACTCAACACAGATCTTGCATCCAGCCACTCTGACCGGTTTCCAGAACCTTCCATATGCTTTGTGTTTTCCCACCCCACTATTTAATGCTCACGTTCCTAATACCCCACTCTTCATCTGTTACAAGGAATCATCTCAGTATTGATGTCTCCCTATCTTTCACTGAGTGCCAGTTCAAATAGCGACACCTCCACAGCCCACCTGTTGTGGACTGAATCGTGTCCCCCCAAAATGTGTGTCAACTTGGCTGGGCCATGATTCCAAGTGTTGTGTCATTGTCCACCATTTTGCGATCTAAAGTGATTTTCCTCTCTGTTGTAAATCCTACCTCTGTGATGTTAATGAGGTGGAATAGGCAACAGTTACGATACTGAGGCAGGACTCAATCTCCAAGATTGGATTGTGTCTCGAGCCAATCTCTTTTGAGACATAAAAGGAGAAACAAGCAGAGAGACGTGAGGCCCTCATATCACCGAGAAGGCAAATCCCAGGAGAAAAGCATGTCCTCTGGACCTGGGGGTTCTTGCGTGGAGAAGCTCCTAGTCCAGGGGAAGACTGATGACAAGGACCTTCCTCCAGAGGCAAGAAGAGAAAGCCTTGCCCTGGAGTTGGCACCATGAATTTGGACTTCTGGCCTACTAGAGTGTGAGAAAATAAATTTCTCTTTGTTAAAGCATCCACTTGGGGTGTTTCTGTTACAGCACCATTAGATGACTAAGACACCACCCAGCTGGCAGCCCGTCTCTTGTGCTTGGTATTTGTGTGTGTGTGTATGTGTGTGTGTGCAGTGTACATGTCCACCATATATGTGTGCACACACACACACACGCTCACACACGCACACACACATATTTTCCTGTGTACCTTGAAGGCGTGTGGTATAGTGCAAGGCACGTGGATTCTGGAGTTAGGCAAGCCTAACCCACATCACAACTCTGTTACCATTTGGTAACTATGGCCTTCACCCCTTTTGCTGTCTCCTCTCTCTAACAGTGGGTCTCTATAACCGACCTTAAGGGGGCAGTGGTGGGTCAGCGGTAGACTCCTCACCTTCCAGGCAAGAGACCGGGGGTCCATTCCCAGCCAAGGCACCTCATGTGCACCCACAACCCGTCTGTCAGCGGAAGCTTGTATACTGCTGTGATGCTGAACAGGCTTCAGTGGAACTTCCAGACTAAGACTGACTAGTAAGAAATGCCTGGCAATCTATTCTGAAAATCAGCCATTGAGAACCTTGTAGATCACAACAGTCTGATCTCCACCTGTCTTAGTTATCTAGTGCTCCTATAACAGAAATGCCACAAGGGGGTGGCTTTAACAAAGAGAAATTTATTTCTTCACAGTAATATAGGCTTAAAGTCCAATTTCTCGGTGTCAGCTCCAGGGGAAAGCTTTCTCTCTCTGTGGGCCTTCTCATCACTCTTCCCCCAGACTACGAGCTTCTTGGTGCAGGGACCCAGGGTCCAAAGGATCCAGCACTGCTCCCAGCACTGCTTTCTTGGTGGTATGTGGTCCCCCTGTCTGTCTGCTCACTTCTCTCTTTTATATCTCAAGAGTTTGCCTCAAGACACAATCTGATGTTGTAGTTTGAGTCCTGCCTCACTAACACAACTACCACCCATCCTCCCTCATTAACATCATAGATGCAGGACTTACAACACATAGGAAAATCACACAATGCTGGGAATCATGGCCCAGCCCAACTGATACACACATTTTTGTGGGGACATAATTTAATCATGACACCAACCAAGCATTGGGATGGCACAGGATCAGGTAGTGTTTCTTTCCATTGTGCACTGGGTCACCATGAGTCTAGGCTAACTCCACAGCACCTAACAATAGTTCTCATGACTCATATAGAAACTATAGGGAGGGGTAGAGCTGCCTCATGAGGTTTCCTAGGCTGTACTCATGACGGAAGCAGACTGCCATATCTTTCTCTTACAGAGCAGCAGGTGGCTCCGAACCGCTGACCTTTTCCTTTAGCAGCCAAGCACTTAACGATTGTGCAACAGAGCTTCTTAACAACATTACCTTCCTAATATGGCTGCTGTCGAATAAATAATACGTGTAAGGGAAGTCTCAGTGCACAAAGCATGGGCCATCCCAGTTCTTCCTCTTTCTGGGGATAAGCTGCACCCTCCCTGTGTTTTGCACAGTGCTATATAGACAGAAGGAGCTCAATTATATGTTGTTGTTGCACTCATTGATTTTAAAATTATGCCTTATCAACTTTCAAATTGCATGAAATGAAATATCAGTCTCATCTCCTTTGTCGATGGTGAGACCCAGGTTTAGAGCAGAACACATTACACTGTTTACGCCATCTTGTCTTTTCTTTTTTAAATAGTTTATTTTACTTTTGCTGTTGAGAATATACACAGAAGAACTTCCACCGATTCACCAGTTTCTGCACATACCATTCAGTGACATCGATGACATTCTTTGAGTGGTGCAGCCATTCTCACCCTCCTTTTCTGAGTTGTTCTCACCCCACTAACAGAAACTTACTGCCCCCTAAGCTTCCTGTCCAACCTTCTAGTTGCTGTGGTCAATGTGACCCCATATTAAAAACAAAAAACTCTGTTGCTGTTGGGTTGATTCCAACTCGTAGCCACGCTATAGGACAGAGTAGAACTGCCCCACAGGGTTTCCAAGGAACAGCTGGTGGGTTCAAACTGCTGACCTTTTGGCCAGCAGCTGAGTACTTAACCTCCATGCTACCAGGGCTCCATCTAGACAGTTCTTAAAAGAGCATAATGCTCAAGGCAGACAGTCTTTACTAGTTAACTATTGTTTGTTTGCTTTTTTAAATACAGTTTTTTTGTTGTTAATGAGAATATACACAGAAAAACATAGACCAATTCAACGGTTTCTACAAGCACATATTCAGTGACATTTTTTACATTCTTCAAGTTGTGCAGCCACTCTCACCCTCCTCTCCTGAGTTGTTCCTCCCCCATTAACACAAACTCACTGCCCCCTAAGCTTCCTATCTCATCTTTCAACAGTTGCTCTTGTCAGTTTGATCTCATATAGAGAGCTCTTTAAAAGAGCACAATGCTCAAGGCAGACATTCTTTACTAGTTAAGCTATTCTTAGTTTAAAGAAGATTTCAGGGGATATTTTTGTTTAAGATTTAAACATGATCTCTGGCCAATTTATTCTGGGGTTCTTAAAATAACTTTTGACATTTCCTTTAACACTACTTTAATACATTTCAAGCCCAAAATGTGTCATCTCTCCTTTTCCATAACCAGCCCTGGAATTGCTCATTCATTCTTAGCATGCTTGAGATCACTCTGAGTCCCATCTCCTGCCTGGCTACCTCCCCTCCCCGTTTCTCCTTAAGGCGCATTGTTCCATTAAGTAAAAGCTCCTCAAGTGAGGAAAGAGAAGCTGGTTCCTCTGCCAAGGAAACACCCTGGCTGCTAGAAAAGCTGTCAGAGTCTCCCAAGTGCGTGCAAATAAATTAATTCACCTTATGGGTATGGAAAACCGTCTGGGAGGCTTGTTTTTTCACCAGCCCTGAGAGGCACTTAATGTCAGCTCACCGAATTGAGCATTGGATCTTGCTAAGTGGTGAAGCGCAGCTCAACTTCGGGGCTTTTCTTAACAAGTAACTCTTCTACAGAAACTACAGGTAATTGGAAGGAATGGATTTCGCCTGATTGCCTCTTTGGCCCTGAAAGCAGCAGAAGCCCCCGAGAAGGCATTCTTGACTCCCTGCTCCTTGCCCCAAAAGGCACCCAGAACATAATGGGAGTGACAGGCTACACAGATCCATTATGGACACACTGCCAGGGCGCAGCCCCACAAAGACTCCGCAGAGACAGACATTGTGTTTGTGAAGGCACTTTTTAATTCGCAGTTTGCTTGTATATCAAGTCAAGGAGGAGACAGCCGTGGGGGTGTACGTCTGGTATCTGCTCCTGTAAGGCCTGTCGCTGCTGAGAGGGGTGGAGGGGTGGCTGGAGGTGTTTCAGACCTGCATGCCTAGGCCATCCCCCAAGGAAGGGTCCAAGGGGGAGAGGATGGCCTACATGGAGGGGTGGCTACAGAATCCTTGCCTGTGGTCAAGTCTGGGGCTGCGGTCCCTGCCCCTGCGCCTCTCTGGCCCTGCAGGGGGACCTGGGGGGTAAGGTGGAGAAGCCCGGTGAACCACGCGGCGCTGGTGAGAATCAGAGGCCCTATGTATTCGGCCGTGGCGGGGCTGCCGGCCAGTGGTCGGGTTTGCGTCTTCGCCATATCTAGTGTGCTGCGCATAGGCGTCGCCAGAGCATGGCTGGCGCTGCAGGGATTGGTCCCACGGCAAAGTGGAGTCATGGCCGCTGGGCTGGCAGCGCCTGCGAACCTGGGGCGGGGATACAGGGGGTCTCTGGAACTGAGCGATTGGGCGTGCGGGCCTAGGTGGGCGTGAAGGCGGGGCCTCCTCACCAGATTCCCCTCCGCGGCGCTGGAGCAGCCTGTAGCTCCCGGGCGCTCTGAGAAGGCTCTCGGGGTCTTCCCAGATCCACCTGCCCACGGGGTCATCTCAGGGCAGGTCCACGCCCCAGGCGTCGGCCAGGTGGGCCAGCAGCAGCTGCGAGAGCCTTCGGTGAGCGTGTTGGTTCCAGTGCACGCCATCTGGCTGCCGGTGCTGCCAGGAGTGCCGGAAGTGGAAATGCAAGTCCAGCACGTCGAAGCCGAGCCTGCTGGCCTCAGCGGCGCTGTAGAAGTTGGCCTCCACCACATTATCCCGAGGCACGCGGTCGGGGGCATGCCCTCAGGCGGCAGGAAACCCCCCGAGACCGTCTCAGCCACTGGCATGGCAGTGTTCCACACCACGAGGCAGGACTCGGGCAGCACCTGGCGAAGGCGCCAGAACAGTGTCTCCAGCTCCCTCCTGTAGCTCCACATGGAATCCTGGCCATACCTGGACAGGTCCCAGAGGCAGGAGTTCATGATGACCACGTCTGGGCCGTGCTCGCCCCTCAGCAGCTCCAGCAGGACTTTCTCCACGTACCGGGAGTAGGCGCGCGTGAGGAAGTAGAAGCGCACAAGGTGGTGTGTGGAGCAGAACTCGCGGACTTCGCGGTAGTGGGTCCCGTTGTGCATACGGCCTCACCAGCCGCCGTGCAGCAGCCTGTCCTGCTCGAAGCTCATCTCGCCCTTGGCCTTCAGCTGACTGCTTGAGAGCAGGCAGTCCTTCTGCAGCAGGAGCACCAGGTCCTTGTACACGGCCCTCTGCACCGAGTCCCCCATGACGACCACGAACTTGTTGTGCAGCAGCTGCCGGACTTCGGACGCCCTCAGGTGGACCATGGTGGCTGGGCGAAGGTGGCCTAGCTCCTGCCTTCCCTCAGGGCGGGTCCCGAAAGAGCTCTGGACCGAGGGCTGAGCGGCTGCTGCCAGAGACGGAGAGAAGGCAGGCTGGCTGGCTGGCTGGCGGTTGTCGGGGCGGCCGGGCGGGCAGACGGGGGGCTGTTTAATGCAGCTGGACTGGCCTGGGCCTGGGCGGGGAGGAGAAAGGGGGCAGCATCCGGGGCCCTGAAAGCCGTCTCGCCAATCCCGAGGCCCACGGTGTGATCTCTGAACCCACGGCCCTGCGCCCGTACCCGGCTTGGCTCCCCCTGGTGGAGGGCAGCGGTGCTGACACTGATGCTGTTGGTCTGGAAGGATGTAGGCGGTTCCCTCCTCAGCCACCACCTGTGCTCCAGGCACTGGGACAAGGTCTGTCCTGTGGGAGAACCAGGCCACTTCCAGGGCCGTGGCCCAGTCGGTGGTGGATCCACATTCAGGATTTCCAGGCAGCGTTGGCGAGAATACTCAGGAAAACATACTCATCTTAGTTCCACAATTATTTTGTCTTTGTTTTCATTTTGTCTCTCCTTCCCAATCCCATTGTGAGTATCCCTGCCCGTCTAAGAAATGACAAGAACACATCCCATGACCGATCACTGTCTTTGTCCCAGGGTAAAGTCTGGAGACCACTTCTAACACAGTGTCACAACAGGGGTGTGAGAAGCCATACCCACAAGGTACGGGCCATGATGGTGTCCCCAAGGAGCCCATCCTTCACCCTTCCATCTGCACACCCAGTGCTCCTGAGCTGAGGCCTGGCCACCACACATCCCCTCTGCATTTACCCAGCGTTGCCCTTTGGAGAATAGATGCAAAGGAACCCTACGGTATGTAAAGTGGGTGGATGGTTTACCCTTCCTGGACACCTTCTTCTGGGCAGTCATTCTGCCTGTCTGGGGATTCCCCCGGGGTGTCCAGTGTAGAACTCCTGCCGTCCACCACCTTTTTGCACTAAGAAATGGCCTCTGGTGTGGTTCAAGCAGGGTGAGCTTCATATCCTACTTCTCGCTCTTACAAATTAGGCTGCTATTACACTTTTGTAGGTGGACTTGTGCAAAAAGAGAGCTCCAGCTCTCAGTAAAAGCCCGGAGCTGCACTTGTCTGCTGGTGTGGTGGTAGAACAATCGTTGCTTTGAGAAATGCTCAGACCCTTTTCCACAGTGGCTCCGCCAGCCATTGGATCTGTTAATCTTAACACCTTCCCTCCTTAAATTATGACACTATCTTCTGGGTGGACCAAACCATTAAACATATGACTGCTAACAGAAGGATTGACAGTTTGAGTCCACGTAGAGGCCCCTCAAGTGAAAATTCTGGCTATCTACTTCCCAAAGGGCACACACTTAAAAAACAAAAAACAAAAAAACCTGTGGAGTACATTACTACTCTGCAATATCTGGGGTTGCTATGAGTCAGATTCAACACGATGACAACTGGTCAGTAGTTGTTCCACGTACAATGACTTCCTCTCCCTTGAATATAAATGTTGACGTCCTGGCTGAATGCACCATTCCTAATTCTTACAAAGATGCAACATGATTTCCTTATCCCTTGCATACTGGTGATAGATTCCTGGCTGAAATCCAAGGCCCAATTCTCAACAGGATATCGATATCAACTTCGATAAAAGAACCCTTCCCTTCCCTCTCTTTAATATAGATGCCAGTATAGGGCATGGGTCTGTAACAACCATGCCCTGTAACTTAACAGCGTGTTGATTTAGCCTCTTGGTTCTATGGATCATGAACTTCTCTATTAGCAGATTCTGGCTGTAATACTCATGTCATATTTCTTATTAAAAAATGTGTGCATGTATCAAGCTCTATGAACCCTGACCTCTTGTCTACTTGAATAGGATGCTAGCTTTCTAACCACACTGCCTTTGACTATTTCATTACCAGAATATGGTTCAAGCTCCTGGCTCTATGAAACCTGATCTTTTTTGTTATTCTTTTTCCTCTTAGATATAGTTGCTAACTTCCTTTTTGTAACAACCATGGCATAATCCTTACTATTATGTCAATATCTTAGTAAAGACATAGATATTATTTTAAGGCTATGGATATTCCCTTTCTAGCTTTGTTAAAAATGACCTTTTTTCTCACTACTACATACATGATGGTTCTTCTCTATGAATCCTGCCTTCATGTTTCTCTGAGTATAGATGCTAATTTCCAACCCTCACAAGCCATGTGTCTTTTTTTTTAAGTAGGTATCAATGCAGATTTCCTTTCATATGGACTCTGAACATCTTTAATCATGAATATGAATACTACCTCTCTGGCTGTACTTTGGCCCCCTTTTCCCTTGTCTATGGATGCATTTTTCTTGCTCAATGAACCCTGACCTTCAGTCTCCCAACATATGAGTTTCTTTCTTGACTCTAACAACCACGGCCTGTTTAATACTCAGATCCAGTTTCAGGTTTTTACTCAGATTTGGATTCTTTAAACTCTGTCTTTACATTTCTTAGGATATGGATTCTAGCTCCCTGGCCATGAGAACCGTGGGCTATTTTCACTAGAATATGGATGTAGGCTGTTAGATTTATGAACCCTAATCTGTTTTTGTCCATGAACGTGGTTGCTACTTACCTACTTATAGCAACCGTAACACAATTCTTAGCACAATCTGAGTCAGACCAGGGCTTTGTGAACCCTGATCTTCTCTTAAATAGTATGTGAATGTAGCTTTCTGGCTTTAAGAAGCATGATGTAGCTCCTACTAAAATATGATTTCAGGCTCATGATTCCTTGAACCCTAACCTCCTTTCTCCTTGTATATTGAGGTTGCAACATTGTGCCCCACTTTATGTTAGGATATGGATGAGTTCCAGGTTTTATTAGTGCTGACCTCTTATTTCACTGGCTATGAGTGCTAACTTTATGGCTGTAATGACCTTGACGTTAGTATTATTACTATTTTCTAGGTAAATACTTAGTCTAAAAGCTTGTTTTAACCCCTCATGTTTTTCTTTGGGCATGCATGCTAACCTCTTGACTGTAATAAATACACCATATTTACTACTACCCATTACTCATTGCCATCGGGTGGATTCTAATGCACAGCAACTCTATAAGGAAGGAGTAGAACTGCCACATGGTTTTCAAAGGATTGTCTGGTGGATTTGAACTCCCGACCTTCTGGTTAGCAGCTGTAACTCTTAAACACTGTGCCACCAGGGTTCCTATTGGGATGTGGATTTAGTTTCCAAGTATACATATCTTGAGTTCCTCTTCAGCTGGATGTAGATGCTAATTTCCTGGCTGCAATAACCATGCCTGTTTCTTGCTATGATATTAATGCAGGCTCCTGCTGGTATGAACATTGGCCTCTTATTTTCCCTTGGATAAGTTTTCCTGCTGTCTGATTGTAATACTCGTTGAAGATTACATAACAGGATATGTATGTACATTATCATCTTCGTTATTGTCATTGTTTGGTGCCATTTAGTCCATTCTAACTCATAGTGACTCTGTGTACAGCAGAATGAGACACTGCCTGTCCCTGCACCATCCTCACAATGGCTGCTATGTTTGAATGCATTGTTTGCAGACACTGCGCTAATCCATCTGGTTGAGGGCCTTCTTCTTTCTTGCTGACCCTCTACCAACCATGACGTTCTTCCTTCCTGATAACATATCCAAAGTGTGTGAGGTGAAGTCTTTCCATCCTTGCTTCCAAGGAACACTCTGACTGCACTTCTCCCAAGACAGATTTGTTCGTTCTTCTGGCAGTTCATAGGATATTCAATATTCTTCTCCAACACCATAACTCAAAGCCATCAGTTCTTCTTCATACTTCCTTACTCATTGTCCAGCTTTTGAATGCTTATGAGGCAACTGAAAACATCACGGCTTGGGTCAGGTGCACTTTAGTCCCAAAACTAACATCTTTGCTACTCAACACTTAAAAGAAGTCTTTTTGCAGAAGATTTGCCCTGTGCAACACATCATTTGATTTACTGACTGCTGGCACTGATGGTGTATTGAAGTAAAATGAAATCCTTGACAACTTCCACCTTTCCTCCATTTATCATGGTGTTGCTTGTTGGCCCAGTGGCGAGGATTTTTCTTTTCTCTATGTTGTGGTGTAATTCATACTGAAGGCTGTAGTCTTTGATCTTTACCAGTAAGTGCTTCAAGCCCACTTCGCCTTCAGTAAGCAAGGCAGTATCATCTGCCTCTCTCAGATTATTAACGAGTCCTCATGCAATCCTGATGGCACATTTTTCTTCAGATACTCCAGCTTCTCACATTATTTGATCAGCATATAAATTGAGTATGTATGGTGAAAGGTTACAACCCCAATGCATACATTTCCTGGTTTTAAAGAACACAGTATTCCCTTGTTCTATTTGAGCAACTGATTTGTGGTCTATGTACAGGTTCCATATCAGCAAAATTAAGTGTTCGAAAATCCCCATACTTCACAATGTGATCCATCATTTGTTATGATGCACAAAATTGAATGCCTTTGCATAGTCAATAAAACACACGAAGATATCTTTCCTGTATTCTCTGCTTTCAGCCATGACCCATCTGACATCAGCAATGATAACACTTTTTCTGTGTCCTCTTCTGAATCCACCTTGAATTTATGGAAGTTCCCTATTGATATACTGCTACAATCATTTTTAAATTATCTTCAGCAAAATTTTACCTGCATGTGATATTAATGGTATTGTTTGATAATTTCTGCACTCTGTTGGATCACCTTTCTTTAGAATGGTATCAAATACGGATGTCTTCCAGTAGATTGGCCAGGTTGCTGTGAGCACTTCCAGTACCACATTCATTTGTTGAAGCATCTCCATGGGTATTCTGTCAATTCCTACGTTTTTGAACAACACCTGCAGTGTAGCTTCAGGTTCTTCCTTCATTCCCATAGGATCTTGCTCATAGTGTAACCTACAAGCCTTTTAACCTTTATCTCCTCTGGAAACAAATATGCACGCTGAATACCTCCCACATATGAGAATTATTAGTTCAATTTAATTGAGAAGGAGTTAGCATAAGTGCTTCACATTCCTTCCCCGAACAAAAATTCCAAGAAAAAGCTAGTAGAAGCAACCTGTCAGAAATCTGAAAGATAATCAAAATTTATGGCAGTGAAGAAGCTGTTGAATGAAGAAAAGGTAACATAAGAAAGGTCAGAAAGATGACTTCCAGTGTGTAGGCAGCATGAATATGGTACACTTGTGACCCCCCACAACAATGAGAGAAAAAACAAGATTGATGAATATGGCGATCTCAGAACTCTCTCCAAGGCAGGACTGGAGAACTAGCCTGATTACCAAATTAGGAGAGAGTGGTAGCAGGGACAGTGGGAAGGATATTTGTAGAACTTCCACACTCTACTCACCAACCCAGCTAGTATGGCCATTTTAAGAAGGCTGGGGGTGGCATTTCCAAATGAAACAATACCCAGGGCAGGAGCAAAATGGAAAACTCAGACTGAGACCTAGATGCTGAATAAACAGACATGGAAAGGTTTAAAGAGATGGGAAAGGCATACACTGCAGTTGGCCAGACCTGACAGAGAGTAATGCTTGAATGCAGCATAGAATTGAGTTCCAGGAACTCCATGAAAATACAGGCAGAGTAAAGTGGTGTGGAAGGGCCTGGGTAAAATACATGAGCAGAATGTAGGAATGGCAGAGAGCGTACCCGTAACGAGGGACGCAGGATAGGAGCAACAATGTGGGTGTGTCCTCCAAAATGTGAGGTGAGGGTGTTGGTAGGAGAGTCCAGGATTAGTACCTGGGGCCATTTACCAGCAGTAGGACAGCAACTCTTCAGACAAATCCTAGTACCCCATTACCTACTACCATAGAAGTGAATCAGGACCCTTGGTCCCAGAGTTGAAAGTTTCCCGTACCATCCTCCAGCATTGCCTCCTCTTAAGCCATGCCTCTACCACAGGCAGTGCAGCCCAATGAGCCAGGGACCTGCCACTGGCAGCAATGGCCTGCCAGCCAGTAGTACTGATTCACATGGTAGAGCCCCACAATAAGCTACACTCTGAAGGGCACTGCCCCCATCACCACACAGCCTGTGATGAAAGGGTCCCTAGCTCTATGCCTCAGCCCTTCTGTGGGAGCCTGAACCAATTCACTTCACACACCTGTGACAAAATGGCACACCCAGTCAACTGGCATTTCCAGTTCCTTTAGCAAACCTCTTGGGCATAATGTCAGGAGAAACTCCACCCTTACCCCTTCCAGCACAACAGAAAATCCAGAAAACTCCAGACACATCTGATACCTTTCCTGGGATGTAGCATAGACCAGAGTATGTTGACAATTTTCCCTGACATAGAGATGACTGGTGACATGGGCTCACATCTCCCTAGAACAGATGCAGGAAATGTGCCATCCTAGATGTAATATAGAAAACCAAATACCACTACCACTGGCCTTCTGGCACAACAGAGAAAGACTAGGAAACACCTACCAGTAACCTGACAGCTTACCAAGAACAAAAAGAAAGATGGAAGAGTAGAACTGTCAGCCCCAAAAACAAAGAGGTAAGGTTGACAAAGTTTGGGCCAAGACATCTGAGCAACCTGTCTTGCGACAGTATGGCTGAGTGACCACGGCTAAGATGAAAGTTTCTTTGAACCACCAGAGGAAACAATGAGGAAAAAGAGCAACCTAAAAAAAAGGGGAAGAAGCCACTGTCCTGGTCTATTAATCAAACAAATGAAATATTAAATAAATCAGTAAATCTTAGTGTCTCTAATACAATAGTCAGTTAGAAAGCATATGTGGAGACAGGAAACCATATCTCATACACTGACCAAATTAACAGAAAATAAATTGTCCCTGAGAAAAGTCACATAATGGAAATACTCAACAAGGATGGTATTGTTAGTATTACGTATGTTCAAAGAGATAATGAAAAGTACAGAAAAAGATCTAAAAAAAATCAGAAAAACAATAAAAAAAGAACTTTAATAAGAGAAAAGTGAAAAAAGCAATCTATATATAGAAATACTAGAGCTCAATAATGAAAGAGATGATCTGCAAAATGGAAGGACATAAAAGTAGAAATGACAGAGACGTCCAGTGAACATAAAGACAGAATATTGAGAAAGGTTAGTCTGAAGAGCAACAGGAAAAAAAAAAAGGAATGAAAGAAGACAAACAATGCCTAAGAGAGCTGAGAGAGACCATCAAGAAAAATAACTTACACATTATGAGGGCAGCAGGCAGAGATGAGAGTGAGAGGGCCAGAAAGAAATTTTAAAGAAATGATGGCAGAATACTTCCCATACATCACAAAGAAAGGAAATATAATCTCCAAAAACTTCAGTGAACTACATGTAAGATAGAATATAAAAGAAATTCGCCAAGGCATTTCAAAATCAAACTTCTGAGAACTAAGAACAAAGAGAAAATTTGGAGAGAATGAGAAAAGAGAACTGTTATATACAAGTTGTCCCAAGTAAGTCCTGACTTATCTTCATAAGGTACCCGGATGGTACAGTGGTTCACTGTCCAAAAGGTGGCAATTGAGACCCACCGTTTGCTCCTTAGGATCCCTATGAGACAGTTCTACAATGTCCTGTAGGGTCACTATGAGTCTAAATTGGCTTAGTGGCAATTAGTTTTAGTTGTATCTTCAGAAACCACAGAAGCAAGAAAGCAATGGATGGCATATTTAAAGTGCAGAAAGAGAAAAAAAGTGGCAAGAATAATATACACAGCAAAAATATCATTCAGAAACAAAGCAGAAATTAAGGCATTCTCAGATAAGCAAAAATGAAGGGAATTTGTTAGCACCAGATCAGCCCTACAAGAAGTACTAAAAGGACTCTTCCACAAAGAAAGGTAATGGCACTAAAGAGAACCTGAAGGGGTACACGCACAAAAGCACTGTCAGTATAAACATGACACCTATGACACTTTTGGATGGCGAATACTTAACTAAGGTAAAGTTATATGCAAAAAATAGGAGCTAAACACATACAACAATAAAATAATTTACATTAATATTACGGGAAAGTGAAGCAACTAAGACGTAATTGATAATAGCACCTAAAGAACAGGGAGGATGAGTGTCAACATAGAATTTTTTTATGTTAAGGAAGTCAAGGTGTAATCTAGATATATTAGTTTGTTATAAATGTGAGGTGTTAAATACGAATCTCAAGGAAAGCAAAAAAAGTAAATAAAAAGAAATCATTCCTGAAAATAAATAGTAAAGCAAACAAAATGTCTCAGTATTCACAAGAAAATAATAAATAAGATGAAGAAAAACTCATATTCATAAAGAATTCAGCACTGAAAGTAAAGAACAAAGAAATCATAAATTTCATTAAAATTAAAACAAGAAAAAAGTAAAATGTCAGAAGTAAATCCACCCATACTGTTAACCACCGTAAATGTAAATAAATACTCCTATCAAGAGGTGGAGAGCAACAGAATGGACTTAAAAAATAGAAAACACACACAAAGAAGATAAAAAAAAGCATGATACGTCTATATGCTCTCTACACCTTAGGAACAAGGACATACATAGTTTAAAAACAAAAACATGAAAAAAAAAGTTAATGCAAGTAGCAACCGAAGCAAAACGCGTGATAATATCTGAAAAAATTAGATATTAAATTAATATTATAAAAGATAAAAGAACAACTATGTCGATTCAAGAAGACATAATAATTACAAATATGCATCTAACATCAGAACTTCAAAATATATGAAGCAATCTCTGACAGAATTGAGTAGAGAATGGAAAGGTGTGCAATAATAGTTGTTGTTTTCTGCAGTTGAATCAATCCCAGCTCCTAACTGTGCTACAGGACAGAGTAGAACTGCCCTATAGAGTTTCCTAGGCTAAATTTTTAAGAGAATAAAATAGGTAGTCTTTTTTTGTGCAGAGTTGTTAGGTATTTTTGAACTGCCAACGTTTTGGTTAGCAGCCAAGCTCTTAATGATTGTGCTACCAATGTATGGAAAGTTACAATAGTAGGAAACTTTAATACACCATTTTCTGTTATGAAAGGAACTAGAGAGCAGATCAATAAGGAAACAGAAGACTTAAATATCACTATTAAACAATTGGACCTAACAGGCATTCATGGAACACTCTACCCCACAGCAGCTCTGCATACATTCTTCTCCAATGAACTAATATTATTCTTCAATAAAGACAATATTTTAGAGCTCAAAGCAAACTTTAATAAACATAAAGAAACTGAAACCATACAAAGCATCTTTTGAGACTATCACAGAATCAAGTTAGAAACCAAAACCAGGAAGTAAAGGGGCTTGATAACTAAGGAAATTAGTGGCACACTACTAAAGATACAAAGGATTATAGAAGAAAAGAGGAGAGAAATTTTTTTTAAAAAATTAGAATTAAATAGAATGAAGATACATTATACCAAAATATATAGGACATAGTGAAGGAATTCCTGAGGGAAATTATTAGCATTCAGTGATTACATTATGAATGAATGAGGATCCCAGATTGATGGTTTAACTCTCCACCATGAAGAAATAGAAATGGAACAGCAAAAAATACCAAACTATCAGAAAAAAAGAAAAAAATAAACACCCTCGGAGAAATAAATGATCTTGAAAATAGGAAAGAATTGAAAGAGTCAATGAAACCAGAAGTTGGTTCTTTAAAAGAATCTATAAAATAGACAGTCCACTACCTAAACTGATAAAAAAAAAATGGTGAAAATGCAAATAACCAAAATAAGAACTTAGAGACATTACAACAGATAAATGAAAAGGAACATAAGAGAATGCTATGGAAAGTCACACTTCAACAAACTGGAATGCTTACATGAAATGCACATACACCTAGAACATAACCTACTGCTACTAACACACATATACACACAAATAAAAAAATATCAGGCTAGCCCATAAGAGGAGATTCAATCAGTCATCAAACACATCCCTCTCCACTAACTAGAAAAAGAAAAAAAGCAGATGACCAGATGGCCTCACTGGAGAATCTAGCAAACATTCAGAGAAGAAATGACATCGATCCTACTCAAACTCTTCCAACATATAGGACAGAAAGGAATGTTTCTTCACTCATTCTACTAAGCCAGCACGACTGTGATACCAAAGCCAAACAAAGGCATCACAAGAAAAGAATACTACAGACCAATATCCCTCATAAATACAGACATAAAAACTCTCAACAAAATTTTAGCAAATAGAATCCAGTAGCACATTCAACAAAAAATTACACCACGATCAAATTGTATTTATTCCAGGAATCCAAGGCTGGTTCAACATTCAGCATCAATCAATGTAATATACCACATTAAAAAAAAGAAACATCATATGATCATCTTAATATATGTAGAAATTTATTTTAATAAAACCCTACACCATTTCCTTATTAAAACTTTTGACAAAATAGAAAAAGACGGGATATCTCTTCACGCGATTAAAGGCATCTATGAAAAACCAAGAGACAATACCAAAGTCAATAAAGAAAGACCAGAGCCTTTCCTTTGTAAGGAGAATGAGACAACGATGGCCCCTATCACAACTTATATTCAATATTGTTCTGGAAGTCCTAGTGAGCACAGTAAGAATAAAGAAAAAAAGGAAGGGAGGGATGGAGGAAAGAAAGAGAGAAAAATGTATCCAAAGTAGAAAAGAAGACATAAAACTATATGGAAATTACATGATAACATGCATATAAAACCCTGAAGGATTCACAACAAATTTGCTAGAACACATAGAAAAATAAAGCAAGGTGGCGGGCTACAAGATCAACATACCAATCGCTTGGGTTTTCTGTACTGCAACAATAAGAGATCAGAAAAGGAAACCAAGTAAGCAGTATCACTTGCAATGCTGTTGTTAGGTGCTTAGAGTTGGTTCTGATTCATACAGACCCTACAAACACTGCCTGGTCCTGTGTTATCCTCACAATTGTTGTTATGCTTGAGCCCACTGTTGCGGCAACTGTGTCAACCAATCTTGTTGAGGGTATTCCTCTTTCTAGCTGACCATCTACTTTACAGGTCTGTAAAAAAGCGGAAGGACCCCAACAAGAAAGACTGACACAGTGGCTCCAACAATGGGCTTAAGCATAACAACAGTTGTAAGAATGGCACAGGTCCAGGCAGGATCAGGCAGTGTTTTGTTCTGTTTTATATAGGGTCACTGTGATTTGGAACTGACTAAATGGCACCTAACAACAACAACTGCTTTACAAATATGATGTCCTTCTTCAAGGACTGGTCCCTCCATAACATATCCTAAGTACATGAGGTGATGTCTCACCATCCTTCCTCTAAGGAGCATTCTGGCTGCGTTTTACTTTTTCCAATACAGCTTTGTACCCTCTAGCGGTCCACAGTATATTCCATATTTTTTGCCAACACCATAATTCAAATGCATCAGTTCGTCTTCTTTATTCTTTGTCCACCTTTCGCATGTACATGAGGGACTGAAGAAACCAGGGCTTGGGTCATGTGCACCTTAGACCTTAAAGTGACATATTTGCTTGTTTACACTTTCAGGAGGTCTTTTGCAGCAGATTTGCCCGGCACAACGGTTCTTTTGATTTCTTGACAGCTGCTTCCATTGGTATTGATTGTGGATTCAAGTAAAATGAAATCCTTGACAAATTCAATCCGTTATCATGACATTGCTTACTGGTCAGCTTGTGAACGTTTCTGCTTTTTTTCTAAATTGAGGTGTAATGCATATTGAAGGCTGTGGTCTTTGACATCATGAGTGTTTCAAGTGTTCTTCACTTTCAGCCAGCAAAGTTGTGTCATCTGCATATTGCTGGCAGTTAATGAGTCTTCCTTGAATCCTGATGCCCCTTTCTTCTTGTATAGTTCAGCGTCATGGATTTTTTTGTTCAGCATGTGGATCGAATAAGTATGGTAAAAGGATACAACCCTAAGTCACCTTCCTGATTTAAAACTATGCAATATCCCCTCATTCTGTTGGAATGGCTGCATCTTAGTATATGTAGATTCCTCATCGAAACAGTTAAGTGTTGTGGAATACCCATTCTTCATTATGTTATTCATAATTCATTATGATCCACACAGTTGAATGCCTTCACATGGTCAATAAAACACAGGTAGACATGTTTTAGGTATTCTCTGCTTTCCTCCAGGATCCATCTGACATCAGCAGTGATATCCCTCATTCCATGTCCTCTTCTGTCTCCAGCTTGAATTTCTGGCAGTACATTGTCAATGTACTACTGCATTTGGTTTCAAATGATCTTCAGCAAAATTTTACTTGTGTGTGATAATAATGGTATTATTTGATAATTTCTGCATTCTGTTCAATCACCTTTCTCTAGGTTGGGCACTAATATCAATTTCTTCCAGTTGGTTGGGCTGCTTACTATCTACCAAGTTCTTGGCATAGATGAGGGAGTACGTTCAGCACTGGGTCCATTTGTTGAAACATCTCACTTGGTACTCTGTCTATTCCTGGAGACTTTTTTGTTTTTTTTAACCAATGCCCTCAGTGAAGCCTGGACTTCTTCCTTCAACAGCTTCGGTTTTTGATCACGTGGTACTTCCTGAAATGGTTGAGCGTCAACAAATTCTTTTTGCTACAATGTCTCTGTGTACTCCTTCCATCTTCTTTTCATGCTCCTTGTGTCATTTAATGTTTTCACCATACAATCTTTCAAAATTGCAACTTGTTGTTAGGCACATCGAGTCAATACTGACTCATAGATACCTTATGTATGATAGAATAAAACACTTCTTAATTCTGTGCCATTCTCACAATTGTTGCTATGCTCGTGCCCATTCTTGCAGCCACTGAGTCAATCCATTTCATTGAGGGTATTCCTCTTTTTCATTGACCCTCCACTTTACCAAGCATGATGGCCTTCTGCAGGGACTGATCCCTCCTGATAATATGTCCAAAGTATGTGAGTTGTAGCCTTGCCATCCTTGTTTCTAAGCAGTATTCTGGTTGTAATTCTTCCAAGAGAGATGTGTTCATTCTTTTGGCAGTCACGGTATAATCAATATTCTTCTCCAACACCACAATTCAAAGGCATCGATTCTTCTTCTGTCTTCCCTATTAATTGTCCACCTTTCAAATGCATATGAGTTGATTGGAAACACCGTGGCGTGGGTCACATGCACCTTAGTCCGCAAGTCAAAAATGTTTATTTTCACCACTTTAAAGAGGTTTTTTTTGCAGCAGATTTGTCCAATGCAATGTATCTTTCGATTTCTTAACTGCTGCTTCCATGGGTGTTCATTGTGGATACAAGTAAAACAAAAGCCTTGACAACTGCAAACTTTCCTCCATTCATCGTCATGTTGCTTATTTGTCCAGTTGTGAGGGTATTTGTTATCGTTTTGTTGAGGTGTAATACGTACTAAAGGATGTGGTCTTTGATTTTAATACGTGCTTCAAGTCCTCTTCACTTTCAACAAAAAAGGTTATGCCATCTGCATAATGCATGTTGTTAAAATTTTTTCCTCCAATCCTGATGTCCACTCCTTCTTCATATAATCCAGCTTCTCAAGGTATTTGCTCAGTATATGTATTGCAACTTAAGACTTGAATATTCTCTTCAGTTCTTTCAGCTTGAGAAATGCTGAGTATTGTCTTTCCTTTTGGTTTTTGTACTCTAGTTCTTTGCACCCCCACGTGTCTGACAGTTTGTCATACTGTGGGGGCTTTGTTGCTGCTGTCATGGTGGAAGCTATGCCACCAGTATTCAGATACCAGCAGAGTCACCCATGGAGGACAGGTTTCAGCTGAGCTTCCAGCCTAACAGAGACTAGGAAGAAGGACCCAGAAGTCTACTTCTGAAAAGCATTATCCAGTGAAAACTTTATGTATAGCAGCGGAGCATTGTCTGATATAGTGCTGGAAGATGAGCCCCCCAAGTTGGAAGACACTCAAAAGATGACTGGGAAAGAGCTGCCTCGTCAAAGTAGAGTCGACCTTAATGACGTGGATGGAGTAAAGGTTTCGGGACCTTCGTTTGCTGATGTGGCTCAACTCAAAATGAGAAGAAACAGCTGCAAACATCCATTAATAATCAGAACCTGGAATGTACGAAGTATGAATCTAGGAAAATTGGAATTGTCGAGAATGAAATGGAATGCATAAACATTTATATCCTAGGCATTGATGAACTGAAGTGGACTGGTATTGGCCATTTTGAATCAGACAATCATATAGTCTACTATACTGGGAATGACAACTTGAAGAGGAATGGTGTTGCATTCATCATCAGAAAGAACGTTTCAAGATCTATCCCGATGTACAACTCTGTCAGTGGTAGGATAGTAACCATACACCTACAAGGAAGATCAGTTAATACGACTATTGTTCAGATTTACACTAGGGCCAAAGTTGAAGAAATAAAAGATTTTTATCAGCTGCTACAGTCTGAAATTGATCGAACATGCAATCAAAATGCATTGATAATTAATGACGATTGGAAGGCGAAAGTTGGAAACAAAGAGGAAGGATCAGTAGTTGGAAAATATGGCCTTGGTGATAGAAGCAATGCCACAGATCGAATGACAGAATTTTGCAAGACCAATGACTTCTTCATTGCAAATACCTTCTTTCACCAACATAAACGGCGACTATACACATGGACCTTGCCAGACGGAAGGAACAGAAATCAAATTGTCTACATCTGTGGAAAGAGACGGCGGAAAAGCTCAATATCATCCAACAGAACAAGGCCAGGGGCTGACTGTGCAACAGAGCAGCAATGGCTCATATGCAAGTTCAAGCTGAAGTGGAAGAAAATCAGAACAATCCATGAGAGCCAAGATATGAACTAGAGTGTGTTCCACCTGAACTTGGAGACCATCTGAAGAACAGATTTGACCCATTGAACGCTAGTTACTGAAGACCAGACAAGTTGTGGAATGACATCAAGGACATCATCCATGAAGAAAGCAAGAGGTCACTGAGTATACAGGAAGAAAGAAAAGACGAAGATGGATGTCAGAGGAGACTCTGAAACTTGCTCTGGAGTGTTGAGCAGCTAAAGCAAAAGGAAGAATTGATGAAGTAAAAGAACCAAACAGAAGATTTCCAAGGGTGTCTCGAGAAGACAAAGTAAAGTAGTATAATGACATGTACAAAGAGCTGGAGATGGAAAACCAAAAGGGAAGAACATGCTCAGCATTTCTCAAGCTGAAAGGGCAGAAGAAAAAATTCAAACCTTGAGTTGCAATAGTCAAGGATTCCACGGGGAAACTGTTAAATGACACAGGAAGCATCAAAAGAAGATGGAAGGAATACAGAGGGTCATTATACCAAAAAGAATTAGTCGATGTTCAGCCATTTCAAGAGATGGCACATGATCAGGAACTGATGGTGCTGAAGGAAGAAGTCCAACTGCTCTGATGACACTGGTGAAGAATAAGGCTCCAGGAACTGATGGAATATCAACTGAGATGTTTCAACAAACAGATGCATCACTGGAGGTGCTCACTCATCTATGTTAAGAAATGTGGAAGACAGCTTCCTGGCCAACTGACTTGAAGAGATCCACATTTATGCCTATTCCCAAGAAAGGCTATCCAACTGAACGTGGAAATTATAGAACAATATCATTAATATCACACGCAAGCAAAATTTTGCTGAAGATCATCGACAGGGAACTGCCAGAAATTCAGGCCGGTTTCAGGAGAACACTTGGAACCAGGGATATCATTGCTGATGTCAGGTGGATCCTAGCTGAAAGGAGAATATACCAGAAGGATGATTACCTGTGTTTTATTGACTATGCAAAGGCATTCGACTGTGTGGATCATAACAAACTATGGACAACACTGCAAAGAATGGCAATTCCAGAATACTTGTGCTCAGGAGGAGCTTTTACATACACCAAGAAGCGATTGTTCAGACAGAACAAGGGGGTCCTGATTGGTTTAATATCAGGAAAGATGTGCGTCAGGGTTGTATGCTTTCACCATGCCTATTTAATCTGTACGCTGAGCAGATATTACGAGAAGCTGTACCATATGAAGAAGAAGGGGACATCAGGATTGGAGGAAGACTCATTAACAACCTGCGTCATGCAGATGACACAACCTTGCTTGCTGAAAGTGAAGAGGACTTGAAGCACTTACTAATGAAAATCAAAGACCACAGCCTTCACTGTGGATTGCACCTCAATATAAAGAAAACAAAAATCCTCACAACTGGACCATTGAGCAACATCATGATAAATGGAGAAAAGACTGAAGTTGTCAAGGATTTCATTTTACTTGGATTCATGATCCACAGCCATGGAAGCAGCAGTCAAGAAATCAAAAGATGCATTGCATTGGTAAATCTGCTGCAAAGGACCTCTTCAAAGTGTTGAAGAGCAAAGTCATCACCCTGAAGACTAAGGTGAGCCTGAGCCACGCCATGCTATTTTCAATTGCATCATATGCATGTGAGAGCTGGACAATTTTCCTAGATTCGTTCATTGTACACTGATTATTCATGTACATTGTTATTATTAATGGATGTTTTCAGGGTTTCTTCCCATTTTGAATTGCATCACGTGAGTAAATGAAGGCCCCCAAAGCTTTTCTTCATCTTGTCAGTAAGGTTGACTCTACTTTGAGGAGGAAGCTCTTCCCCAGTCCTAGTCTGAGTGCCTTCCAACCTGATGGGCTCATTTTCTGACACTATATCAGACAATGTCCCTTTGCCCTTAATATAGTTTTCACTGGCTAATCTTTTGAGAAGTAGACCACTAGGTCCTTTATCCTAGTTTGTCTTAGTCAGGAAGCTCAGGTGAAACCTGTTCACCATGGGTGACCCTGCTGGTATTTGAAATACCAGTGGCAGAGCTTCTAGTATTACAGCAACATGGATGACAATATAGTATGAGAAAATAACGTGTGGGAATCATTGCCAATGTTGTTATTAGGTGCCCTCGAGTTGCTTCTGACTCAGAGGGACCCTATGCACAACAGCAAGAAACACTACCCAGTCTTACACCATCCTCACAATCATTGTTATACGTTAGCCCATTCCTGCAGACACTGAGTCAGTCCAGCCTGCTGAGGGCTTCCTATTTTTCACTGGCCCTCTGTTTTACCAAGCACGATGCCCTTGTCAAGGGACTGATCCCTCCTGATAACATATCCAACATACGTGAGACGTAGTCTCACCATCCTCGCTTCTAAGGAGCATTCTGTTTGTACTTCTTCCAAGACAGGTTTGCTCTTTTGGCAGTCCATGGTATTTTCCATATTATTCATCAGCTCCACAATTCAAAATTGTCAATTCTTCTTTGGTCTTCCTTATTCATCATCCAGCTTCCTCATGCATATGAGGTGAATGAAAACACCATGGCTTAGGTCAGGTGCACCTTGGTCTTCGTGGTAACATCTTTGCTTTTCAACACATTAAATTGGTGTTTTGCAGTAAATTTGCTCACTGCATGCACCATTTGATGTTTGACTGCTGCTTCCATGGGTGTTGATTGTGGATCCAAGTAAAATGAAATCCTTGATAACTTCAATCTTTTCTCCATTTATCAGTTTGTTGTTTATTGGTCCAGTTGGAAGGATTTTTTCTTCATGTTGAGGTATAACCCATACTGAAGTCTATGATCTTTGACCTTCACCAATAAGTGTTTCGAGTTGTCTTCACTTTCAGCAAAATTGTGTCATCTGCATATCACAAGTTATTAATGAATCTGCATTGAATGAATATAGTGGAAAAATACAATCCTGACACACACTTTTCCTGACTTTATACCACACAGTATTCCCTTGTTCTTTTGAATGACTGTGTCTTGATCTATGTACAGGTTCTTCATGAGCACAATAAAGTGTTCTGAAGTTTGCAATGTTAGCCATAATTTTTTTATGATCTACACAGTTGGATGTTTTTGCCTGGTTACTAAAACACAGGTAAATATCTTTCTGGTATTCTCTGCTTTCAGCCAGAATCCATCTGACATCAGCAATGATATCCTTGTTCCACATCCACTTTTGGTCCTGGCTTGAATTTCTGGAAGTCCTGTGTCAAAATCCTACTGCAGCCTGTTTTGAACTATCTTTAGCAAAATTTGACGTGCATATGATCTTAATGATGTTGTTCTATAATTTCAGAATTCAGTTGGATCATATTTCTTGGGAATAGGCATAAATATGGATTACTTCCAGTCAGTCGACCAGGTAGCTGTCTTCCAAATTTCTTGGCATTAAGGGGTGAACACTTCCAGTGCTGCATCCATTTGTTGAAACATACCAATTGGTATTCTGTCCATTCCTGGAAGCTTCTTTTTTGCCAATGCCTTCAGTGCAGCTTGGACACCTTTCTTCAGAACCATCAGATGCTAATCGTATGATACTTCCTGAAATGGTTGAATATCAACCAATTCTATTTGGTATAGTGACTCTGTGTATTCCTACCATCTTCTTTTAACGCTTCCTTCATAGTTCAGTATTGTCTCCACAGAATGCTTCACTATTGCATCTCAAGGCCGAAAAGTTTTCTGCAGTTCATTCAGCTTAAGAAATGTCAGGTGTGTTTTTCTCTTTTCGTTTTCTACCTCCAGGCCTTTGAACATGTCATTAAATACTTTACTTTGTCTTCTCCAGGTGCCCTTTGAAATCTCCTGTTCAGGTATTTTACTTCGTCATTTCTTCCTGTTGATTTAGCTACTCCGTGTTCAACAGCAAGTTTCAGAGTCTCTTCTGACATCCATTTTGGTCTTTCATTTCTTTTCTGTCTTTTTAAGGACCTCTTGTTTCTTCATGTACGATATGCTCGATATCATTCCACAGTTCCTCTGTCTTCAGTCATTATCATTCAACGTGTCAAATCTACCCTTGAGATTGTCTCTAAATTTATTTGGAATATGCTGAAGGTCCGACTTTATCTCAGGTGAACTTGTTCTAATTTTCTTCAGTGTTAATTTGTTTATGAGCACTTGATGGTCTGTTCCACAGTTGGCCCCTGAATTTCTTCTGACTGATGATACTGAGCTTTTCCACCATCTCTTTCCACAATTTAATTACTGTGTATTCCATCTGCTGTGGTCACCATTTATGCTGCTGAGAAAAGGTATTTGAGATGAAGAACTATTGGTCTTAGCAAATTCTGTCATGCAATCTCCAGCATTGTTTCTATCACCAACGCCATATTTGCCAACTACCTATCCTTTTCTTTGTCTCCAACTTTCACGTTCTAATCACCAGTAATTATCAAATCATCCTGATCGCATATCTGATCAGTTTCAGGCTGCAGAAGCTGGTAGAAATCTTCAGTTTCTTCATCTTTGGCCTTACTGGTTTCTGCATAAATTGGAATAACAGCCATATGAACTGACTTGCCTTGTAGGTGTATGGACATTTTCCTATTACTGACACCATTGCCTTCAGGATAGATCTTGAAATGTCCTTTTTGACAATGAATGCAACACCATTCCCCTGCAATTTGTTGTTCCCAACATAGTCGACCATATGATTTTCCAATTCAAAATCACTAATACCAGCCCATTTCAGCTCACTAATGCTAGGATAGCAATGCTTACACTTTTCTTTTCATTTTTGACAATGTCCAATTTTCCTAGAATCATTCCTCATACACTCCACATTCCAATCATTAATGGATTTTTGGAGCTGTTTCTTCTCATTTTCAGTTATGGCGCATCGGCAAATGAAGGCCTTGAAAACTTGACTCCAACCACATAAATGAGGTTGACTCAACTTTGAGTAGACAACTTTCTTTCAGTTGTATTTTGAGTGCCTTCAAACCTGAGAATCTCACCTTCCAGCACTATATCAGACAATACTAATCTGTTATTCCTAAGTTTTTTTGTGTGTGTGCATTAAAAGAAAGTTTACAAATCAAGTCAATCTCTCATACAAAAATTTATGTGCACCTTGCTATTTACTCCCAGTTGCTCTGCCCCTAATGAGACGGCACAGTCATTCAACCTGTATTCCCTGTGTCCATTCAGCCAGCTCCCGTCCCCCATTGCCTTCTCATAACCCCTCACAGTAAGAACTGCCCACATAGTCTTATGTGTCAACTTGAGCCAAAAATCTCACTCTTCACCGATATCATTTTTCTGTCTTATAGTCTGAAGAATCGGCTTTGGGATTGGTTCCTTTCTTGCACTAACAGAAGGTCTGGGGACCATGACCTCTGGGGTCCCTCTAGTTTCAGTCAGACCATTAAGTCTGGTCTTTTTACAATAATCTGAGGTCTGCATCACACTGTTCTCTTGCTCCATCAGGGATTCTCTGTTGTGTTCCCTGTGAGGGCCATCATTGGCGGTAGTGGGGCACCATCTAGATCTTCCAGTCTCAGGCTGAGCGAGTCTCTGATTTACATGGCTCTTCCTGTCTCTTGGGCTCATAATTACCCTGTGCCTTTGATGTTCTTCGTTTTCTTTTCCTCCAGGTGGGTTGAGACCAATCGATGATGCATCTTAGCTGGTGGCTTGCTAGAGTTTAAGACCCCAGACCCCACTCACCAAAGCGGGATGCAGAATGTTTTCTTAATACAGTTTCATATGCCAGTTGAACAAATGTCCCCTGAAACCATGGTCCCCAGACCTTCCCCCCTGCTACTCTGGCCTTTGAAGCATGTGGTTATATTCAGGAAACTTGTTTGCTTTTGGATAAGTCCAGTTGTGCTGACCTCTCCTGTATTGTGTGCTATTTCGCTTCATCAAAATACTGCTAGTCTACTATCTAATTAGTAAATTCCAACCCCCCCACCCTATAATCATCAAACAATATTTTCCTCTCCATTTAAATTACATCCTGCATCCTTATAATAGTGGTCTCATGCAATATTTGTGCTTTTCAAACTGACTGATTTCACTCAGCATAATGCCTTCCATATTTCTCCACATTATGAAATGTTTCATAAATTCATCATTGTTTTTATGATTGTGTAATACTCCACTACATGAATATACCATAATTTAATTATCCATTCATCTATTGATAGGTACCTTGGATGCTTCCATTTTTTGCTATTGTAAACAGTGCTGCAAGGAACACGGGTGAGCATATATCTGTTTATGTGAAGGCTCTTATTTCTTTAGGATATATTCCGAGAAGTGGAATTGTTGGATCCTATGCTATATCTATTTCTAGCTTTTTAAGGAAGTGCCAAAATAATTTCCAAAGTATCTGTACTAGTCTACATTCCACCCAGCAGTTCATAAGTGTTACAGGCTCTCCATAACCTCTCCAACGTTTATTATCCTGTTGTTTCTTTTTTGGAATAATGCCAGCGTGTTTGGAATGAGATAGTATCTCATTGTAGTTTTGATTTGTATTTCTGTAATGGCTAATGATGGAGAGCATTTCCTCATGTATCTCTTAGCTGCCTGATTGTCCTCTTTGGTGAAGGGCCTGTCCATATCACTTGCCCATTTTTTAACTGGACTATTTGTCAGCAATCCTTTTAAATTGTACATGCAGAAACTATTGAATTGCTGTATATTTGCAGTGCATATTCTCGACAGCACCATAAAGACATAAAAAGAAAAACAAGGTTTGGAGAAGTTACAGAATGAAAGAATAAAGCAACTCTCAGCACCAAGTAGGTCAAATGCTTGGGACAGAAAAGACTCTGTTTCCCAGAGCCAACACTAAAAGTACTCAAACTCAGCAATATCAAAGGAACATATAAGAACAACAACAGGAAAGAATGCTAACGCACAGTGGCAAAATTGATAGAAACTCTGAGTAATTACAGATATTGAACTTACTAGAAAAATAAAAGAACTCTTAAATATGGACAAAGAACTAAAGAAACACAGAAAAAATTCTATGTATGTACAAAAAGAGAATACTAGTAAAGTGATAGAAAATATAAAACGGAGGTTTTTGGAGCTAAAAAGTAAAATTGCTAAAGTGAAAACTTTACCAGGGAGTCGGAACAGACAATTTGAGCAGGAAGATAAAGCAATCAATACAGTTTTGATGACAGAAAAATTAAAATTTTCTGCTCATAGAAAAAAAAGTTAAAGCAAGTAGGAAGAATACAATGCAGTGGCTCTGGGTTTGACCAAAGAGTGGATAGTCTGTAGTTTGAACCCACTGTCTGCTCTGCAAGAGTGGGATTGCAGTCTACTTCCATAAAGACTTACATCTTTGGAAATCCTAGTGGGCTGTTATACTCTGTCCTATATGTTCAGAATGAGCAGGAATTAACTTCATAGCAACTATTTTTTGTTTGTTTAAATGTTCTATGGATCAACATCATGTGTACCAAAATATGACTTATAGGAGATAGGACATTAAAGGAACAAAAGAAAATTTGAAGAAATAATGACCAAAAACATCACATATAAAGGAAGAAAAGAAAACACATATTTAAGAAACTCAACACACTTTAAGAAACCTCAAAAGGGAACCATACGGAAACTCATTTTATTCAAATTGTGAAAACTCAGAGGGGCAGTTTTGAGTGCAGCATGGGAGAAGCAACTTCTCATGCAGAAGAGAATCTCAATAAGATTAAAAACTGAATTTATCCCAGGGCCCATGAAGGTAAACTGTACATGTATATTTTGAGAGCGTATATGTTTTGTCATGTGTATTTTTACCACAGACAAAACAAACAAAATTTAGAAACTTGGAAATGAACAGTCAGCACGATAACAAAACAAAATCAACAACAACAAATATGAGGAAAGGACAATATATAAAGAAAATCTACTCAGCACATAACATCAAGTGGAAAAAAAAAACTGTCAACAACACACAAAAAAAGACATGAAAATGATAGCACTAAATTCATACCTATCCATAATTACCCTGAATATAAACGGACTAAATGCACCAATAAAGAGACAGACAGTGGCAGAATGGATTAAAAAACAAGATCCATCTATACGCTGCCTACAAGAGACACACATTAGACTTAGAGACACAAACAAAAACTCAAAGGATGGAAAAAATATATCAAGCAAACAACAATCAAAAAAGAGCAGGAGTGACAATAGTAATTTCTGACAAAATGACTTTAAACTTAAATCCATCATAAAGGATAAGGAAGGACACTATACAATGATAAAAGGGACAATATACCAAGAAGGTATAACCACATTAAATATTTATGCAGGGCTGCAAGATTCATAAAACAAACTCTATCAGCATTGAAAAGTGAGATAGATAGCTCCACAATAATAGTAGGAGACTTCAACACACCACTTTCGGAGAAGGACAGGATATCCAGTAAGAAGCTCAATAGAGACATGGAAGACCTAATAGCTACAATCAACCAAGTTGACCTCATTGACTTATACAGAACACTCCACCCAACTGCTGCAAAGTATACTTTTTTTTCTAGCACACATGGAACATTCTCTAGAATAGACCACATGTTAGGTCATAAAACAAACCTTTGCAGAATCCAAACATTGAAATATTACAAAGCATCTCCTCTGACCGTAAGGCCATAAAAGTGGAAATCAATAACAGGAAAAGCAGGAAAAAGGAATCAAACACTTGGAAACTGAACAATACCCTGCTCAAAAAAGACTGGATCATAGAAGACATTAAGGATGGAATAAAGAAATTCAGAGAATCCAATGAGAATGAAAACACTTCCTAGTAGAACCTTTGGGGTACAGGAAAAGTGATCCTCAGAGGTCACTTTATGTCAATAAATGCACACATCCAAAAAGAAGAAAGGGCCAAAATCAAAGAATTATTCCTACAACTTGAACAAATAGAAAGAGAAAACAAAAGAAATCCACAGGCACCAGAAGAAGACAAATAACAAAAATTAGAACAGAATAAATGAAATAGAAAACCGAAAAACAACTGACAGAATTAACAAGGCCAAAACCTGGTTCTCTGAAAAAAATCAACAAAATTGATAAAACACTGGCCAAACTGAAAAAAGAAAAAAAAAAAAAAGGACAGGAACCAAATAACCCAAATAAGAAATGAGATGGGCGACAGTACAACAGGCCCAACTGAAATTAAAAGAATCATATCAGATTGCTATGAAAAACTATACTCAAACAAATTTGAAAACCTAGAAGAAATGATTTCCTAGAAACACACTACCTACCTAAACTAACACAAACAGAGGTAGAACAACGAAATTGACTCATAACAAAAGAAGAGATTGAAAAGGTAATCAAAAAATTCCCAACAAAAAAAAGCCCTGGTCCAGTCGGCTTCACTGCAGAGTTCTACCAATCTTTCAGAGAAGAGTTAACACCACTACTACTAAAGGTATTTCAGAGCATAGAAAAGGACAGAACACTGCCAAACTCATTCTGTGAAGCCACCATATCCCTGATACTAAAACCAGGTAAAGACATCACAAGAAAAGAAAATTACAGACCTATGTCCCTCATGAATATACATGCAAAAATCCTCAACAAGGAGGCGGGGCCCAGATGGCTGACTAGGTAGAAGCTACTTCGGATCCTTTTTGCAACAAAGACTCAGAAAAAGAAGTCAATTGATCACATATGTGACAATCTACGAACCCTGATCATCAAACACAGATCTAAAGAGTTGACCTGAGTGACAGAGACTGAGAATGAACAACCACGGGGAAGCAACGACTGCTTTCGGAGCCTGAAGCCAGTGTCCCAGTCAGAAAACCTTGGCGCTGGGCTTTGGACTGGGCACAGGGAAGCTGAGCACTGCATCCTGAGACAAGCGCAAACATGGGACACAGCCCTAGCCCCCAGAAGTGACCTTGGGGAAACGCCAGCCAGTGCACTCAGGCAGCGCAGCGGTGTGGCTGACAGGAGGAGAAGTCACCGGGAGGCAGCAACTGATTATGGAGCCTGGAGTGTGGCGTCCCTGCTGGGCAACCTTGGTGCTGGGCTTTGGACTGGGAGCCGAGGAGCTGACCAAGGCTTCTGAGACAGCACAAGCACAGGATGCAGGCCTGACCATCGGGGGCAATCTCCACCCAGCCAACGCACACAAGCTACACACCCCTTGGGAATCTCAGATAAAACAGTCATCACCAAGCAAGATAAGTAACTTTGTCAATATTCCCGGGTGCTACTCTCTCCTATTTATATGAACTCTCCCCTCCCCTTCCCAGGTGGATTCATTAACATTGGAATTTCCTGAGCCAGAGAGTGAACTGTGCCGCGGGTTTTTCTTTCTTTCTTTTTTGGTCTTTTCCTAACCCATTCTCCTGGCCTTAGAGAAGCAGCTACAAAAAACCCAGGGACCAAAAATCCTTCCCTAATTGGACTAAAAATACAGAGCCAGCTCCAGCCAAGCACATGAGATCCACTGTCTTGTGCTTTCATCCCTACAGCAAACAAGGTGGCTATTGTAATGCAAAGGCAATTCTGACAGGGATATGACTGTACTTGTTTTAGGTGATTACTGGAAAGACAAGTTTCCCAGGTCTGATATCTCTGCTTATTCCACAGAGCCCTCACTGGCCCACAATGGGGAACTGAGGGCTGAAGCTCCCCCCATACCACCTAGCCTCCTGCCTTAGGGGTCTAAGGAGGGTGACACCTATGAATCTGTAGAGGTACTTGCATTGGGTGCCTAAGGTAGAGCTGCAGAGCCCACCCACAAAAGTGCTTTAGGAAAAGAGACACACCTACTTCACTGGCACTTAGGGGAAGCCTGTCAGCAACCTGCCCCCCCCCGGAGTGTGACCCCCTGTGGTGATACTGGTGCACACAAGTATCACCACTACTCCTTTAGGTAGATACGTGACAGTCTGCACCACACACTTCATTACCCCAAATCAGATTCTACTCAAGAATGTGAATGGACCCTTAGGCTTATATATCTGGTAACAGCCCAAACCAGCTGGTAATAGGACATAAGTGATTCAAGGGCTACAACAATCAAGACAGCGCAATCTAGTAGTCCCTCTACGTATATTGAAAGAAAACAAAACAGGATAAGACTCAGTGAGCAAATATAAAATAAATCACTGCAATATCTTATGGATGGCTCGAATACAGCAGTTGATATTAAACCACATAAAGAAGCGGACCATGACTGCTTCTACAACTCCCCAAATTAAAGACTCAAAATTTTTCCCAAATGAAGATACAATCCTGGAATTGCCAGATGCAGAATATTAAAAACTAATTTACAGAATGCCTCAAGACATCAGGGATGACCTCAGGAATGAAATAAGGCAATCTACAGAAAAAGCCAAGAAACACACTGATAAAGGAGTGGAAGAAATCAAAAATATTCTTCAAGAACATAGTGGAAAAATTAATAAGCTGCAAGAATCCATAGAGAGACAGCATTCAGAAATCCAAAAGATTAACAGTAAAATTACAGAAGTAGACAACTCAATAGGAAGTCAGAGGAGCAGAATTGAGCAATTGGAAGGCAGAGTGGGGGACCTGGAGGACAAAGGAATTGACATGAATATAGCTGAAAAAAAATCAGATAAAAGAATTAAAAAAAATGAAGAAACCCTGAGAATCATGTGGGACTCTATCAAGAAGAATAACTTGCGTGTGATTGGAGTCCCAGAACAGGGAGAGATAATAGAAAATACAGAGAGAATAGCTGAAGATCTGTTGGCAGAAAACTTCCTTGACATCATGAAAGATGAAAGGATATCTATCCAAGATGCTCATTGAACCCCATATAAGATTCATCCAAAAAGAAAATCACCAAGACGTATTATCATCAAACTTGCCAAAACCAAAGATAAAGAGAAAATTTTAAAAGCAGCCAGGGATAAAATAAAGCAGAATCAACAAGAGTAAGTTCAGACTACTCAGCAGAAACCATGCAGTCAAGAAGGCAATGGGATAACATGTATAGAGCACTGAAGGAGAAAAACTGCCAGCCAAGGACCGTGTATCCAGCAAAACTCTCTCTCAAATATGAAGGTGAAATTAAAACTTTTACAGATAAACACAAGCTTAGAGAATTTGCAAAAACCAAACCAAAACTACAAGAAATACTAAAGGAAATTGGTCAGAAAATAAATAATATCAGATAGGAGCACAACACAAGGTCACAGAACTGAACATCCTGATATCAACTCAAATAGGGAAATCACAAAAACAAATTAAGATTAATCTAAAAAAGAAATAAAATGCTCAAAACAGGGAATCATTGAAGTCAATATGTAAAAGATGACAATAATCAAAAAGAGGAACTAAATACATGTGGCATAGAACTGCCATATGGAGAGGGAAACAAGACGATATAGGACAATACAAGTTAGGTTTTTACTTAGAAAAATAGGGGTGAATATTAAGGTAACCACAAAGAGGTATAACAATTCCATAACTGATAATAAAAACCAAGAAAAATGTAATGACTCAGCAAACATAAAGTCAACTACTATGAAAATGAGGAACACACAATTTACAAAGAAAAACATCTCGGCACAAAAAAGTAAGTGGAAAAATGAAATTGTCAACAACACACACAAAAAGGCATCAAAATGACAGCACTAAACACATACTTATCTATAATTATGGTGAATGTAAATGGACTAAATGCACCAATAAAGAGACAGAGAGTCTCAGACTGGATAAAGAAACATGATCCATCTACATGCTGCCTACAAGAGACACACCTTAGACTTAGAGACACAAACAAACTAAAACTCAAAGGATGGAAAAAAATATATCAAGGAAACAATAAGCAAAAAAGAGTAGGAGTAGCAACATTAACTTCTGACAAAATAGAATTTAAAGTTAAATCCACCACAAAGGGTAAACAAGGACACTACATAATGATTAAAGGGACAATAGACCAGGAAGATATAACTATATTAAATATTTATGCACCCAATGACAGGGCTGAAAGATACATAAACCAAACTACAACAGAACTGAAAAATGAGATAGACACATCCACAATTATAGTAGGAGAATTCAACACACCATTCTTGGAGAAGGATAGGACTTCCACTAAGAAGCTCAATAGAGACACGGAAAACCTAATTGCTACAATCAACCAACTTGACCTCATAGACTTATGCGGAACACTCCACCCAACAGCTACAAAGTATACTTTTTCTTCTAGCGCACATGGAACATTCTCTAGAAGAGACCACATATTAGGTCATAAAACAAACCTTTGCAAAATCTAAAACATCAAAATGTTACAAAGCATCTTCTCAGACCACAAGGTCATAAAAGTGGAAATCGATAACAAAAAAGTTAGGGAAAAGAAATCAAATACTTGGAAACTGAACAATACCCTGCTCAAAAAAGATTGGGTTATAGAAGACATTAAGGAGGGAATAAGGAAATTTATAGAATGCAACGGGAATGAAAACACTTTCTATCAAAACCTCTGGGACACAGCAAAAGCAGTGCTCCGAGGCCAATTTATATCGATAAATGCACACATACAGCAAGAAGAAAGAGCCAAAATCAGAGATCTCTCCCTACAACTTGAACAAATAGAAAGTGAGCAACAAAAGAATCCATCAGGCACCAGAAGAAAACAAATAATAAAAATTAGAGCTGAACTAAATGAATTAGAGAACAGAAAAACAATTGAAAGAATTAACAAAGCCAAAAGCTGGTTCTCTGAAAAATTAACAAAATTGATAAATCATTGTCCAGACTGACTAAAGAAATACAGGAAAGGAAACAAATAGTCCAAATAAGAAATGAGATGGGCGGTATCATAACAGACCCAACTGAAACTAAAAGAATCATATCAGATTATTATGAAAAATTGTACTCTAACAAATTTGCAAACCTAGAAGAAATGGATGAGTTCCTAGGAAAACACTACCTACCTAAACTAAGACGATCAGAAGTAGAACAACTAAATAGACCCATAACAAAAAAAGAGATTGAAACGGTAATCAAAAAACTCCCAACAACAACAACAAAAAGCCCTGGCCTGGATGGCTTCACTGCAGAGTTCTACCAAACTTTTAGAGAAGAGTTAACACCACTAATACTAAAGGTATTTCAAAGCATAGAACCTGATGGAATACTACCTAACTCATTCTATGAAGCCACCATATCCCTGATACCAAAACCAGGTAAAGAAACCACAAAAAAAGAAAATTACAGACTTATATCCCTCGTGAACATAGATGCAAAATTCCTCAACAAAATTCTAGCCAATAGAAATCAACAACATATCAAAAAAAATGAATCATCATGACCAAGTGGGATTCATATCAGGTATGCAGGGATGGTTCAACATTAGAAAAACAATTAATGTAATCCACCACGTAAATAAAATAAAAGACAAAATCACATGATTTTATCAATTCATGCAGAAAAGGCATTTGACAAAGCTCAACCCTTATTCATGATAAAAACTCTCAGCAAAATAGGAATTGAAGGAAAATTCCTCAACATAATAAAGGGCATTTATGCAAAGCCAACAGCCAACATCACCCTAAATGGAGAGAGCGTGAAAGCGTTCCCACTGAGATCAGGAACCAGGCATGGATGCCCACTATGACTACTCTTAGTCAACATTGTGCTGGAAATCCTAGCCAGAGCAATTAGGCTAGATAAAGAAATAAAGGGCATCCAGATTGGCAAGGAAGAAGTCAAAGTATCTCTCTTTGCAGGTGACACCATCTTATACACAGAAAACCCTAAGGAATCCTCCAGAAAACTACTGAAACTAATAGAAGAGTTTGGCAGAGTCTCAGGTTATAAGATAAATATACAAAAATCACGTGGATTCCTCTACATCAACAAAAAGAACATCGAAGAGGAAATCACCAAATCAATAGCATTCACAGTAGCCCCCAAGAAGATAAAATACTTAGGAATAAATCTTACCAAAGATGTAAAAGACCTATACAAAGAAAACTACAAAGTACTAGGGCAAGAAACTAAAAAGACCTACATAAGTGGAAAAACATACCTTGCTCATGGATAGGAAGACTTAACATAGTAAAAATGTCTATTCTACCAAAAGCCATCTGTACACACAATGTACTTCCAATCCAAATTCCAATGACATTTTTTAATGTGTTGGAGAAACGAATCACCGACTTCACATGCAAGGGAAAGGATCCCCGGATAAGCAAAGCATTACTGAAAAAGAAGAAGAAAGTCGGAGGCCTCACTCTACTTGACTTTAGAACATATTATACAGCCACAGTAGTCAAAACAGCCTGGTACTGGTACTGGTACAACAACAGGTACATAAACCAATGGACAGAATTGAGAACCCAGATATAAATCCATCCACATATGAGCAGCTGATATTTGACAAAGGTCCAGTGTCAGTTAATTGGGGAAAGATAGTCTTTTTAACAAATAGTGCTGGCATAAATGGATAACCATTTGCAAAAAAATGAAACAGGACACATACCTCACACCATGTACAAAAACTAACAACAAGTGGATCAAAGCCCTAAACATAAAGACTAAAACAATAATGATCATGGAAGAAAAAATAGGGACAATGTTATGAGCCCTAATAAAATGCATAAACAGTATACAAAACATTACCAAAAATGACAAAGAGAAACCAAATAACTGGGAGCTCCTAAAAATCAAACACCTATGCTCATCTAAAGACTTCACCAAAAGAGTAAAAAGACCAGACCACCTACAGATTGGGAAAGAATTTTCAGCTATGACATTTCCGACCAACTCTTGATCTCTAAAATCTATATGATTCTGTTAAAAATCAACCACAAAAAGACAAACAACCCAATCAAGAAGTGGGCAAAGGGTATGAACACGCACTTCACTAAAGAAGATATTCAGGTAGCTAACAGATACATGAGAAAATGCTCTCGATCATTAGCCATTAGAGAAATGCAAATTAAAACTACGATGAGATTCCATCTCACTCCAACAAGGCTGGCATTAATCCAAAAAACACAAAATAATAAATACTGCAGAGGCTACAGAGAGATTGGAACTCTTATATACTCCTGGTGGGAATGTCAAATGGTACAACCACTTTGGAAATCTATCTGGCATTTTCTTAAAAAGTTAGAAATAGAACTACCATGCAACCCAGAAATCCCACTCCTCGGAATATACCCTAGAGAAATAAGAGCCTTTACACGAACAGATGTATGCACACCCATGTTTATTGCAGCTCTGTTTACATAGCAAAAAGATGGAAGCAACCAAGGTGTCCACCAATGGATGAATGGTTAAATAAATTATGGTATATTCCATAATGGAATACTACCCTTCGATAAAAAACACTGAGGAATCTGTGAAACACTTCATAACATGGAGGTACCTAGAAGGCATTATGCTGAGTGAAATCAGTCAGAGGCAAAAGGACAAATATCGTATAAGACCGCTATTGTAAGATCTTGAGAAATAGTATAAACTGAGGAGAACACATACTTTTGTGGTTACGAGGGGGAAAGGAGGGAGGGTGGGAGAGGTTATTTACTGATTATTTAGTAGATAAAAACTACTCTAGGCAAAGGGAAGGACAATACTCAATACACAGAAGGTGAGCTCAACTGGACTGGATGAAAAGCAAAGAAGTTTCCGGGATAAACTGAATGCTTTGAAGTTCAGTGGAGCAAGGGTGGGGGTTTGGGGACTATGGCTTAAGGGGACTTCTAAGTCAATTGCCAAAATAATTCTATTATGAAAACATTCTGCATCCCACTTTGAAGTGTGGTGTCTGGGGCCTTAAATGCTAACAAGCGCCCATCTAAGATGCATCTATTGGTCTCATCCCACCTGGATCAAAGGAGAATGAAGAATACCAAGGTCACACGATAACTATGAGCCCAAGAGACAGAAAGGGCCACATGAACCAGAGACTTACATCATCCTGAGACCAGAAAAACTAGATGGTGCCCGGCCACAACCGATGACTGCCCTACAGGGAGCACAACAGAGAACTCCTGAGGGAGCAAGAGAACAGTGGGATGCAGACCCCAAATTCTCATAAAAAGACCAGACTTAATGGTCTGACTGAGGCTAGAAGAATCCTGGCGGTCACGGTCCACAAACGTTCTGTTGGCCCAGGACAGGAACCATTCCCGAAGACAACTCATCATACATGGAAGGGACTGGACAATGGACAGAGATGCTGATGAAGGGTGAACTACCTGTATGGTGGACACATGAGACTGTGATGGCATCTCCTGTCTGGAGGGGAGATAGGAGGGTAGAGAGGGTTAGAAACTGGCAAAACCGTCAAGAAAGGAGAGACTGGAAGGAGGTAACAGGCTGACTCTGGGGGAGAGTAAGTGGGAGTAAGGAGTAAGGTGTATATAAGTTTGTATGTGACAAACTGACTTGATTTGTAATCTTTCACTTAAAGCACAATAAAAATTATTTTTTAAAAATCCTCAACAAAATTCTATCCAATAGAATTCAACAACATAGCAAAAAAATTATTCATCATGACCAAGTGGGATTCATACCAGGTATGCAGGGATGGTTCACCATTAGAAAAATAATTAATGCAATCCACCACATAAATAAAACAAAAGACAAGAATCACATGATTTTATCAATTCATGCGGAAAAGGCATTTGACAAAGCTCAACACTTATTCATGATAAAAGCTCTCAGCAAAATAGGAATAGAAGGAAAATTCCTCAACATAATCAAGGGTATTAATGCAAAGCCAACAGACAACATTACCCTAAATGGAGAGAGTCTGAAAGCATTCCCACTGAGATCGGGAACCAAACACGGATGCCCTTTATCACCACTCTTAGTTAACTCGTGCTGGAAGTCCTAGCCAGAGCAATTAGGCTAGATAAAGAAATAAAGATTGGCAAGGAAGAAGTCAAAGTATCTCTATTTGCAGGTGACATGACCTTATACACAGGAAACCCAAAGGAATCCTCCAGAAAACTACTGAAACTAATAGAAGAGTTCAGCAGAGTATCAGCATACAAGATAAACATACAAAAATCACTTGGATTCCTCTCCATCAACAAAAAGAACATCGAAGAGGAAATCACCACATCAATGCCACTTACAGTAGCCACCAGGATGACAAAATACTGAGGAATAAATCTTACCAAAGATGTAAAAGACTCATAGAAAGAAAACTACAGCACACTTCTGCAAGAAACCAAAAGAGACTTACATTAGTGGAAGAACATACTTTGCTCATGGATAGGAAGAATTAACATTGTGAAAATGTCTATTCTACCAAAACCGATCTATACATTTAATGCAATTCCGATTCAAATCCCAAGGACATTCTTTAATGAGATGGAGAAACAAATCACCAACTTCATATGGAAGGGTAAGAGGCCCCAGATAAATAAGGCATTACTGAAAAAGAAGAATAAAGTGGGAGGCCTTACTTTACTAGATTTTAGAACCTATTGTACTGCCACAGTAGTCAAAATAGCCTGGTTCTGGTACAACAGCAGATACATGGACCAGTGGAACAGAATTGAGAATCCAGACATAAAGCCATCCACATATGAGTAGTCGGTATTTGACAAAGGCCCCAAAACAGTTAAATGGGGAAAAGACAGTCTTTTTAACAAATGGTGCTGGCATAACTGGATATCCATCTGCAAAAAAAAAATGGAACAAGACCCATACCTCACTCCGTGCACAAAAACTAACTCAAAATAATTCAAAGGCCTAAATATAAAATCTAAAACGATAAATATCATGAAAGAAAAAAATAGGTACAAAGTTAGGAGCTCTAATACATGGCATAAACAGTATACAAAACATTGTAAAGAATGCAGAAGAAAAACTAGATAACTGGGAGCTCATAAAAATCAAACACCTATGCTCATCCAAAGACTTCGCCAAAGGAGAAAAAAGACTACCTACAGACTGGGAAGAAGTTTTGAGCTATGACATTTCTGATCAGCACCTGATCTCTAAAATCTACAGATATGGGAAACACTCAACTGCAAAAAGGCAGATAACCCAATTAAAAATTGGGCAAAAGATATGAATAGACCCTTCACTAAAGAAGATATTCAGGTAGCTAACAGGTATATGAGGAAATGTTTACGATCATTAGCCATTAGAGAAATGCAAATCAAAACTACAATGAGATTTCATCTCACTCCAACAAGGCAGGCATTAATCCAAAAACACAAAATAATAAATGTTGGAGAGGCTGTGGAGAGATGGGAACTCTTATACACTGCTGGTGGGAATATAAAATTGTACAACCACTTTGGAAATTGATTTGGTGCTTCCTTAAAAAGCTATAAATTGAACTACCGTATGATCCAGCAATCCCACTCCTTGGAATATATTCTAGAGAAATCAGAGCCTTTACACGAACAGATATATGCACACCCATGTTTATTGCAGCACTGTTTACAATAGCAAAAAGATGGAAGCAACCAAGGTGCCCATCAACGGATGAATGGATAAATAAATCAACGGTATATTCACACAAAGGAATTCTACACATCGATAAAGAACAGTGAGGAATCTGTGAAACATTTCATAACATGGAGGAACCTGGAAGGCATTACGCTGAGTGAAATTAGTCAGTTGCGAAAGGACAAACACTGTATAAGACCACTATTATAAGAACTTGAGAAATAGTTTAAACTGAGAAGAAAACATTCATTTGTGGTTATAAGAAAGGGGGAGGGAGGGAGGCTGGGAGAGGGAAATTCACTAATTAGCTAGTAGATAAGAACTACTTTAGATGAAGGAAAAGACAGCACACAATACAGGGGAGGCCAGCACAATTGGACTAAACTAAAAGTAAAGAAGTCTCCTGAATAAATTGAATGCCTCAAAGGCCAGCATTGCAGGGGCAGGGGTCCAGGGACCACGGTTTCAGGCGACATCTAAGTCAATTGGCATAATAAAATCTATTAAGAAAACATTCTGCATCCCACTTTGAAGAGTGGTGTCTGGGGTCTTAAATGCTAGCAAGCAGCCATCTAAGATGCATCAATCGGTCTCAACCCACCTGAATCAAAGGAGAATGAAGACCACCAAGGACACAAAGTGATTACAAGCCCAAGAGACAGAAAGGGCTATGTGAACCAGAGACTACATCATCCTGAGACCAGAAGAACTAGATGGTCCCCAGCTAGAACAGATGACTGCCCTGACAGGGAACACAACATAGATCCCCTGAGGGAGCAGGAGAGCAGTGAGATGCAGACCTCAAATTCTCTTGAGACCAGACTTAATGGTCTGACTGAGACTAGAAGAACCCCGGTGGTCATGGCCCCCAGACCTTCTGTTGACCCAGGACAGGAATCATTCCTGAAGCCAACTCTTCAGACATGGATTGGACTGGACAATGGGTTGGAGAGGGATGCTGGTGAGGAGTGAGCTTCTTGGGTCAGGTGGACACTTGAGACTATGTTGGCATCTCCTGCCTAGAGGGCAGATGAGAGGGTGGAGGGAGTTAGAAGCTGGCGAAATGAACAGGAAAAGAGAGAGTGGAGGGAGACAGCGGCGTGTCTCATTAAGGGGAGCGTAATTGGGACTGTGTAGCAAGGTGTACATGGGTTTTTGTGTGAGAGACTGACTTCATTTGGAAATTTTCACTTAAAGCACAATAAAAATTATTAAAAAAAAGAGAAGACAAAAAGAAAGATAAATGAATTCAGACAAGAAAAGAAAATGATAAAGGCACACAGGAAAAACAAACAAGTATTTTAAAAGCTAATGTGGAAAGCTAAGTCCTTCTAAGCGTTCTGACTGAAAAGTAATAAAGTGCTCCCTCAGGCTAGTTTTCCTGAGCACTAAAATATTGTCTGTATTGGAGAATAATCTTAGTTCATTGGAGAAGAATGTATGTAGAGCTGCTGTGGGGCAGAGTGTTCCATAAATGCCTGGTAGGTCCAATTGTTTAATAGTGATAGTTAAGTCTTCTTTCTTTATTGATCTGCTTTCTAGATCCTTCCATAACAGAAAATGGTGTTTTAAAGTTTCCTACTATTGTAACTTTTCATACATTAGTAGCCCAATCATTAAGATCTTGGCTGCTAACCCAAACGTTGGCAGGTCAAACATACCCAACAGCCCTGCAAGAGAAAAGATAACCTATTCTCTTAAATATTTAGCCTAGGAAACTCTGTGGGGCATTTCTACTACATCCTATAGCGTAGTTATAAGCTGGGGTCGATTCAACTGCATAAAACACCAAGTATTATTGCACACCTTTCCACTCTCTGCTCAGTTTTCTCAGAGATTGCTGTTTATATTTTGAGGCTCTGATGTTAGATGCGTATTTGTAATTGTAATGTCTTCTTGAATCGACATAGTTGTTCTTTTATCTTTTCTAATATTAATTTACTGTCTAATTTTTTCAGATATTATCACAAGTGTTTTGTTTTGGTTGCTATTTGCATTGACTTTTTTTTTTCATTATTTAGCTTTTAATCTGTATATGTCCTTGTTCCTAAGGTGTAGACAGCATATAGATGCATCATGCTTTTTTTTTTCTTTTTCCTTTGTGTGTGTGTTTTTTCTATTTTTTTTAATCCATTCTGCCACTCTACCTCTTGATAGGAGCATTTAACCCATTTATATTTATGGTGATTGTCAGTATGGGTGGATTTACTTTTGCACTGAGTCAATGTTTGTAGAATGAAGAATTATTAATACAAATTAAATAGCAGACTGATGCTAAATCGTGCTGTTGAACGTCAGTAGTGAAATTATATAATTATTATGCTTGGAAACCCTGGTGGCGTAGTAGTTAAGAGCTGCAGCTGCCAACCAAAAGATCAGCAGTTCGAATCCACCAGGTGCTCCTTGGAAACACTATGGGACAGTTCTACTCTGTTCCTTAGGGTTGCTATGGGTCAGAATTGACTCAATGGCAATGGGTTTGGTTTATTTTTGGGTAGAAATGAAGGACCTCTGGTGGCATAATGGTTAAGCACTTGGCTGCTAACAGAAAGGTTGGCAGTTCAAACTCACTCTGTGGCTCCAAGGGAGAAAGGCCTGGCAATCTGCTCCTGTGAAGACCATTGTTATTCGGTGTCATCGAGGCACTTCCAACTCATAGTGGACCTATGTGCAACAGAAAGAAACTCGGCCAGGTCCTGTGCCATCCTCGCAATCATTGTTATGCTTGAGCCCATTGTTTTAGCCACTGTGCCAATCCATCTCACTGAGGGCCTTCCTCTCTTTCACTGACCTTCTACCTTACCAAACATTATGTCCTTCTCCAGGCACTGGCCCCTGCTGATAACACGTCCAAAGGAAAGATGACAAGCTAGGAAACACTATGGGGCAGTTGTATTCTGTCACATGGGGTTGCCGTGAGTTGGAATCAACTCCAAAGCACCCAGTAACAACAGCTTGGCAGTGAACCAAAAAATGAGCGCCTTTCTTTGGGGCTGAAGGATTCTGTTTACAAAAAAAGCAGAAAAATGTAATGAAATTTAAACGTTAATGGGGTATTAACTGGCTGAGCTTAAGCAGGCAGAAGAGTATGGGCTGAGAGATGCACAAGGCAACCCCAAGGGGGAGTAAAAATCAACTCTCTAGTCTCTAGAGGTACAGCTAATTTTCTGGAAGTGATACTGTGAGTTACAACAGCAACAGTAAGCACAAAGAACTTCCACTAGAGTCTTGGACCTTTGGGGATGGGGGAGATTTATAACATTCTCTAAGATGAAGGCTCTGTGGGTGAATTAGATCTGGAAATAGTCTTTGGATGCCACCCTGGCTTGTTTTGAGTTGGATCTTTGACAAAAGTAGTATTTTATCCAGAAGAGTTGCTTACAAGGGCAATAAAAACCATTTGGAATAACTCCAGGTTGGTTCTCTAAATTGGCCTTTCATAACCTTACTACCTGCTTAAAGTTCCAGGAGGAAATGTCGACATTTTCAGCATTGAAAGGAGAATCTCAGCTCCCTCAATAGTGTACCAATTAATTCGTTACTTTGAGGGCTTCCTAGGAGTCCCTGGGTGGTGCAAACGGTTAAATTCCTGACGAGAGGCAAAAGGTTGGTGATTCAAACCAACCCAGACGTGCCTTGGAAGAAAAACCTGGCAATCTGCTGTAAAAGGTCACAGCCATTGAAAACCCTCTGGGGCCCAGTTCTTCATCACGATTTAGATTGATCCAATGGCAACTACCAACTAAAAGGGCTTCATAAACTGGGTTTTACCATTCTCTATTGCTGTCATAACAAGTGACCACCCACTTAGTGGCTTGAACTGGAGTCCTTGAGTGGAGCAAATGGTTAAGCATCCAGCTGGTAACACAAAGGTGGGAAATTCAAGCCTACTCAGAGGTGCCATGAAATAACAGCGTGGTGATCTACTTCTGAAAAACCAGCCATTGAAAACTGTATGGAGCACAGTTCTACTCTGACACACATGGGGGAGCCATGAGTCAGAATTCACTGGAAAACAACGAGTTTTGATTTTTTTTTTTTTGATTCCTGGTGGCTATGAAGTCTCTGGATGGTTAAAACAGCTAAGGAAGTCAGATGTTAAACCAAAGTTTGGAGATTCGAGTCCACCCAGAGGAACCTAGAAAAAAGGACCGGTAATCTACTTCTGAAAAATCAGCCACTGAAAACCCTACAGAGCCCAGTTCTATTATGACACATATGGGGTCACCATGAATCAGGCTCGACTCCAGGGCATCTGGTTTGTTTTTTGTTTTTAGAGGTTACCTTAGTTATCTAGTGCTGCCATAAGAGAAATACTACAAGAAGATGGCTTTAATGAAGAGAAGTTTATTCTCTCACAGTCTAGGACAGTATAAGTTTAAATTCAGGACATCAGCTCCAGGGGAAGGTTTTTTTTCACTCTGTAGGCTCTGGGGGAAGGTCCTTCTCATCAATCTTCTCTTGGTCTAGGAGCTTCTCATCAGAGGAACCCCAGGTCCAGAGGACGCACTCTGCTCCCAGCTCTGCTTTCTTCCTGGTATGAGGTCCTCCTGACTCTCTGCTCACTTCTCTCTTTTAGATCTCAAAGGACATTGACTCAAGACTCAACCTCATCTTGTAGATTGAGTCCAGCTTCATTATCGTAACTGCCTCTAATCCTGCCTCATTAATATCATAGAGGTAGAATTTACACCACATGGGATAATCACATCAGATGACAAAATGGTGGACAATCACATAATACAGGGAACGATGGCCTAGCCAAGTTGACACATATTTTGGGGGAGCACCACAATCAACATCCATGGAAGCAGCAGTCCAGAAATCAAAAGATCAAATGACGCATTGCATTGGGCAAATCTGGTGCAAAAGATCTTTTTAAAGTGTTAAAAAGCAAAGACGTCACTTTGAGCACTAAGGTGAGCCTGACCCAAGCCATGATATTTCAATATATTTTCCTACATAATCATCGTAAATACATACTCCAGTGTTTACATTTTGTTGACAATGTTTTCACCTTCTCTTTTGGAATTACCTTTTTTTGTGTCTGGTCTTCAGCAATACTTTCTAAGGCATATAGAGTCTTAGAGTAGGATTTCAGAATTGCGCTTGTTGCTACAAAGTGTGCGTTCCAGTATATATTAGAAAGATGTTTTAATCCTCAGTCATTGTCTAAATATGTTTTAAAAACTGCCCACTGGTTAGTAGAGGAGGCAAAAATGTGCATAGTAATGGAACGATAGAAAAAACTGAACTGTTTCTGGACAACATTCTACTGAGCTGTGTCCTACAAGATTAAGCAAATGAATAGCATGTAGCATGAAAAGGCATACTCATTACGTTCTAAAACTTTCTGTTGCATGTCTTCATAACACCCTGACATAATGGCAGCATTGTCATAGGACTGGCCTCTGCACTTAGAACAACTGATTGTGTAAACTTTGCACACATAGTGAAGTATTTGATTTACAACCCCTTCGCTGGTATGAATTTCTAAGCTAGTAACTGTGACAAATCACTCAACAGGGTTTTCCATCTGTTGTAGATCTGTATCTTAAAACAATACTTAGCTGCTCTATATGAGAAAGATCATGAGTGGAATCTACAGATAAACTGAAAGATTAAGCTACACTTACTTTGCTGAAAATAATTGATCAAACTTTATCACTTTTTACGTTTATTAATTTCTCACACATTTTTGTAGACATACGATGGGTTGCTTTACTATGTTATCGTATTTTGAGATGTCACCTGCTAAAAGTGGATCAAACTGAGCAACGAGTTCCAGTACACCCCAAAATTTCCATTTTGCAGGAACTCAAACACTTCATTTCTTCTTCAAAAAAGGTAGTCCATATTCAGCGATTGTTAGAATGACAGCAATAATGCAGTGCAAAATGTTGACAATATTGACAGTCTTCATTAATTTGTGTTTCTAGTTCATGAGTTAAGCCAAAACCACGTCTTCAGTTTAAATATGATAACATACAACCTCTGTGAATTGAACTGTTTTCATGTTTTTTGATCATATTTCAGTTGTGCTAGTTCCTAAATCCACCCTTAGCAAACCAAGAATTAAATGATTTAGGACTGAATAGTTGTCAATCAAAACAATATGCAGAGCTACAAGAAATTCAAAAGGACACGCTTAAATGGAAAAACATACCCTGCTCATGGATAGGAAGACTCAACATAGTAAAAATGTCTATTCTACCAAAAGGCATTTATACATACAACGCACTTCCAATCCAAATACCAATATCATACTTTAAGGGAATAGAGAAACAAATCACTAATTTCATATGGAAAGGAAAGAATCCCCGGATAAGCAAAACATTACTGAAAAAGAAGAAGAAAGTGGGAGGCCTCACCCTACCTGATTTCAGAACCTATTATATAGCTACAGTAGTCAAAACAGCCTGGTACTGGTACAACAACAGGCACATAGACCAATGGAACAGAATTGAGAATCCAGATATAAATCCATCCACGTATGAGCAGCTGATATTTGACAAAGGACCAGTGTCAGTCAATTGGGGAAATAATAGTCTTTTTAACAAATGGTGCTGGCATACCTGGATATCCATTTGCAAAAGAATGAAACAGGACCCATACCTCACACCATGCACAAAAACTAACTCCAAGTGGATCAAAGACCTAAACATAAAGACTAAAACGATAAAAATCTTGGAAGAAAAAATAGGATCTACCCTAGGAGCCCTAATACAGGGCATAAACAGAATACAAAACATTACCAAAAATGATGAAGAGAAACCCGATAACTGGGAGCTCCTAAAAATCAAACACCTATGCTCATCTAAAGACTTCACCAAAAGAGTAAAAAGACCACCTACAGACTGGGAAAGAATATTCAGCTATGACATCTCAGACCAGCGCCTGATCTCTAAAATCTACATGATTCTGTCAAAACTCAACCACAAAAAGACAAACAACCCAATCAAGAAGTGGGCAAAGGATATGAACACACATTTCACTAAAGAAGATATTCAGGCAGCCAACAGATACATGAGAAAATGCTCTCGATCATTAGTCATTAGAGAAATGCAAATTAAAACTACGATGAGATTCCATCTGACACCAACTAGACTGGCATTAATTCAAAAATCACAAAATAATAAATGTTGGAGAGGCTGCGGAGAGACTGGAACTCTCATACACTGCTGGTGGGATTGTAAAATGGTACAACCACTGTGGAAATCCATCTGGCGTTATCTTAAACAGTTAGAAATAGAACTACCATACAACCCAGAAATCCCACTCCTCGGAATATACCCTAAAAATACAAGACCCTTCACACAAACAGATATATGCACACCCATGTTTATTGCAGCTCTGTTTACAATAGCAAAAAGCTGGAAGCAACCAAGATGTCCATCAACGGACGAATGGGTAAATAAATTGTGGTATATTCACACAATGGAATACTACGCATCGATAAAGAACAGTGACGAATCTCTGAAACATTTCATAACATGGAGGAATCTGGAAGGCATTATGCTGAGCGAAATGAGTCAGTTGCAAAAGGACAAATATTGTATAAGACCACTATTATAAGATCTTGAGAAATAGAAAAAACGGAAAAGAACACATACTTTTGTGGTTACAAAGGGGGGAGGGAGGGAGGGAGGGAGGGAGAGGGCTTTTTATTGATCAATCTGTAGATGGGAACTGCTTTGGGTGAAGGGAAAGACAACACTCAAAACAAGGAAGGTCAGCCTAATTGGACAGGATTAAAAGTAAAGAGGTTTCCGAGATAAAATGAAAGCTTCAAAGGATAGCGAAGCAGGGGCTGGGGTCTGGGGAACTTGGTTTGAGAGGACTTCTAAATCAATGGGCAAAACAATTCTATTATGAAAACACTCTGCATCCCACTTTGAATTGTGGCACCTGGGGTCCTAAATGCCAACAAGCAGCCATCTAAAATACATTAATTGGTCTCAACCCACCGGGAGCAAAGGCAAAGGAAGAACACCAAGGTCACACGACAACTAAGAACCCAAGAGACAGAAAGGGCCACTTGAACCAGAGACCTACAATATCCTGAGACCAGAAGAACAAGTTGGTGCCCGGCCACAATCGATGTCTGCCCTGTCAGGGAGCACAAGAGACAACTCCTGAGGGAGCAGGAGACCAATGGGATACAGACCCCAAATTCTCATTAAAAGACCACACCTAATGGTATGATTGCGACTAGAGGAATCCCAGAGACAATGCTCCCCAGAACTTCTGATGGCACAGGACAGGAACCAACCCCGAAGACAAATCATCAGGCATGAAAAGGACTGGTCAGTGGGGGGGAGAGAGATACTGATGAAGAGTGAGCTAATTAAATCAGGTGGACACGGGAGAGTGTGTTGGCAACTCTTGACTGGAGGGGGGATGGGAAGATAGAGAGAGAGGGAAGAAGGTAAAATTGGCACGAAACGAGAGACTGTAAGGGCTGACTCAATAGGGGGAGAGCAAGTGGGAGAAGGGAGTAAGATGTATGTAAACCTACATGTGACAGACTGATTGGAATGGTAAATGTTCACTTGAAGCTTAATAAAAATTAAAAAAAAAAAAAAAACAACAATATGCAGAGCCCAGTGATGGAGAAAACGGTAGCCGCTCCCTCTCATAATTTCCACCACTAACTTTGCACCATAGAAACATCTTCTGGCTACAGGATTTTGTTTGTTTACCATCCAGAATATTTTGACATGAATTTTCAAATGGTCCACTGTGATGCTGACAATCCCTGCGCCTTCTTTCGATTCGATAATTTACATCACTAGAAGAAAAATTATTCCCCAAAGTAGAATCCGCGTTTCTGTTATTTACGAGGTCTGCAGGTGCAACAATTTCAGATGCTAAGATTGTTTCACTTTCTACACCATTATTAATTTTTTACTACCTCAAGGAATGGACACAGAATTTGGAACAAATTCTGTTATGTTTGTATTGCTACTCTAAAGTCAGAACTATTGGTGCGAGTACAATGATCTCTACCCACTAAACTCGAGTGTTTGAGGGAAGAAGTCTCTTCTCATTCGTTACGTTTTAAAAAGGAAGTTAATTCCGGTATTCTCTTCAGGGATTCACAAATCCTTTTTATCTTCTGCAGGTTTTCATTATTTGCACTCCAGTTAGTTGTTGTCATTTCATTTTACATGGTATATCCACGTTATGGCAGTGTTTTTCAATTTGGTTCTACCACTGTTGTTGTTAGGTGCTGTCGAGTAGGCTCTGACTCATAGGGACCCAAGTAAAACAGAAGGAAACACTTCCCAGGCCTGTGCCATCCTCACAATCATTGTACGCTTCAGCCCTTTGTTGTAGCCACTGTGTCAATCCATCTTATTGAGGGGCTTCCTCTTTTTTGCTGACCGTCTACTTTATCAAGCAAGGTATGCTTCTCCAGGGACTGATACCTCCTGATAACATGGCCATAGCCAATACATTTAAATAATTGAAAATAAATTAATTTATGAAACCAGCAAAATTTATAAAATAAAATTTGGATGCTAACACAAAAATTTGGTTGAAAATTACTAAGTAAAAAAGAAATTTGATTTGGACCGTGTAATTTGTTCTTCAGGTCTGAGATAGTCAAAAGGAATAGCACTTACAAGGTAGTGAGAAATAATTTCATTAGTTTGTCCTATGACGTTTGACGGCAGGCCTTTCGTAGAACGCCATGGGTGTTTTTCGTCTTGAAATACTTTAAAAACTTGTGCGCTCTCTTTCCACTCTTTGATGCCATGTCCTCAAAGTTAATTGGACTATTGCCTATATCCCTCAGTGACAAGAGCAATCACAAAAAGCGTGACACAAATACAAGAGTATGCTCAATCTTAAGACATGTTTTGGCTCGCTTTGCACAGGACTAGTTGAGCCACGTCATGAGTCACGGTGAATGTGAAGCTATTTATACCTGACTGATCCGAAATGAAAAGGAAAATATAATTATTATCTTATGTAAAATTAATAAAATGTGTATTTTATTTCCTTGCAAAATTCTTCAACACCCATAATGGATACAGCAATAGCAGCATCTCTCAACTGGCAAGGTTGTTTTGCAAAGTCATAACGATATCAGTTTCTTAAAAGAGTCAGTATGAGGAAAATGGAAAATAAAATAAATTTATATACTTTTTATTATTCAAATGTTCATTTATTTCCTCGAGAAATCTCCATATTCCTTAAAGAAATATGAAAATATTCTGTTAAAATATAAATGGAAAGTTCTGATAACTGCCCTTTGTTGCTTTCTTGGAAGACAAATTTAGAAACACACTCATTGTTGCAAAACAGTAACATATTTTGTACGGTAAATAAAATAATGAATCTTGTGTCCTCTTAATGGGCCTAATAGAGCCCTGGTGGCACAGTGGTTAACAGCTCAGCTGATAACGTAAAGGCCAGCACTTCAAATCCACCAACTGCTCCTTGGAAACCCCACAGGGCAGTTCCACTCTCTCCTGTAGGGTTGGTATGAATTGGGATCAACTCAAAGGTATCACTTTTTGGAATGGGCCTAATACCATGGTTATTAGCATATATAGAGTAATATAAAACCTGTGTCATGTGCAACAGACAATAAAAAATGAAACTCAGGAGGGGGGCCAAGATGGCTGACTAGGTAGACGCTACCTCGGATCCCTCTTGCAACAAAGACTCGGAAAACAAGTGAACTGATCACATACATGACAATCTACTAACCCTGACCAATAAACACAGATTTAAAGAGTTGACCTGAGTGACAGAGATGGAGAACCAACAACTACGGGGAAGCAGAGACTGTTTTCGGATTCTGAAGCCAGAGTCCCAGTCAGGTAACCTTGGCGCCGGGCTTAGGACTGGGCAGAGGGGAGCTGAGCACCACATCCTGAGATGGTGCAAACACAGGGCACAGTCCTACCCCCCTGAACTGACCTCGGGAGGGTGCCCAGCTGGTCAGCGGGGGCGGCGCTGCAGCCGCTGGTGGGAGGAGTAGTCGCCGGGAGGCAGCAACTGGTTTTGGAGCTGGGAGTGCAGCGTCCCAGCAGTGGAACGTTGGCGCAGGCCTTTGGACTGGGCGCAGGGGAGCTGAGCACCACATCCTGTGATGGCACAAACAAGGGCGCAGCCCTACCCCCCCTGAACTGACCCTGGGAGGGGGCCCAGCTGCTCAGCGCAGGGGGCGTGGTGGTGGCTGGCGGGAGGAGAAGTCGCGGGGAGGCAGCGACTGGTTTTGGAGCCGGGAGTGCAGCATCCCAGCCGGGGAACCTTGACGCTGGGCATTGGACTGTCAGTGGAGGAACTGCCCGTGGCTTCTCCGGGCCTGACCCTCGGGGGCAATCTCTACCCAGCCAGCAGACATAGGCAACACGCCCCTCGGGAATCTCAGATAAAATAGTCATCCCAAGGAAGATAAGTAACTTTGTCTATATTCCAGGGTGCTACTCTCTCCTGTTTTTCTGAACGCTCCCCTCCCCTTCCCAGGTGGCTTCATTAACATTGGAATTTCCTGAACCAGAGAGAGAACTGCTCCGTGCTTTTTCTCCCCCCCCCCCTTTTTTTTTGGTTTTGTCCTAACCCATTCTTCTGGAGTGAAAGAAGCAACCGCAAAACACCCAGGGACCAAAAATCCTTCCCTACTGGACTAAAAACACAGAACCAGCTCCAGCCAAGCATACGTGAGCCACAGTCTAGGGCTTTCATCCCTACAGGGAACTTGGTGGCTATTATAATGCAGAGGCATTTCTGATAGGGATCTGACTGCATTTTTTTTTTTAGCGGATTTACTGGAAAGACAATTTTCCCAGGTCTGATATCTCTGCTTATTCAACAGAGCCCTCACTGACCCACAATGGGGAACTGAGGGCTGAAGCTCCCCCCAGACAACCGAGCCTCCTGCCTTAGGGGTGTAAGGAGGGTGACGCCTATCAATCTGTAGAGGTACTTGCATTGGGGGCCTAAGGTAGAGCTGCAGAGCCCACCCACCAAGGTGCATTGGGATTAGAGACACACCTACCCCACTGACACTTGGGGGAAGCCTGTTAGCATCCTGCCCCCAATGCAGTGTGAATCCCAGCTGCTACTAGAATCTGGTGCACACAACTATCACCACTACTTCTCACGGTGGATAGGTGATAGGGTTCATCAAACACTTGATGACCCAAAATCAGATTCTACTCAAGAATAGTGAATGGACTCAGGCATATATATCTGGTAACAGCCCAAACCAGCTGGTCATAGGACATAAGTAAGTCAAGGGCTACAATGATCAAGACAGCACAGTCTAGTAGCCCATCCACGTATATTGAAAGAAAACAAAACAAGATAAGACTCAGTGAGCAAATATAGAATAAATCACTACAATATCTTATAGATGGCTCAGAGACAGCAGTCGATATCAAACCACATAAAGAAGCAGACCATGACTGCTTCTACAACCCCCCAAACAAAAGAATCAAAATCTTTCCCAAGTGAAGACACAATTCTGGAATTATCAGATACAGAATATAAAAAACTAATTTACAGAATGCTTCAAGACATCAGGGACGACCTCAGAAATGAAATAAGGCGATCTGCAGAAAAAGCCAAGGAACACACTGATAAAACAGTTGAAGAACTCAAAAAGATCATTCAAGAACATAGTGGAAAAATTAATAAGTTGCAAGAATCCATAGAGAGACAGCATTCAGAAATCCAAAAGATTAACAATAAAATTACAGAATTAGACAATGCAATAGGAAGTCAGAGGAGCAGAATCGAGCAATTAGAATCCAGACTGGGAAATCTAGAGGACCAGGGAATTGACACTTATATAGATGGAAAAAAATCAGATGAAAGAATTTTTAAAAATGAAGAAATCCTAAGAATCATGTGGGACTCTATCAAGAAGGATAACTTGCATGTGACTGGAGTTCCAGAACAGGGAGGAGATGACGGAAAACACAGAGAGAATAGTTGAAGATCTGCTGACAGAAAACTTCCCTGACATCATGAAAGACGAAAGGATATCTATCCAAGATGCTCATCGAACCCCATTCAAGACTGATCCAAAAAGAAAAACACTAAGACATATTATCATCAAACTTGCCAAAACCAAAGATAAAGAGAAAATTTTAAAAGAAATCAGGGATAAAAGAAAAGTCTCCTACAAGAGAGAATCAATAAGAATAAGTTCAGACTACTCAGCAGAAACCACGCAGGCAAGAAGGCAATGGAAGGACATATACAGAGCACTGAAGGAGAAAAACTGCCAACCAAGGATCATATATCCAGCAAAACTCTCTCTGAAATATGAAGGCAAAACTAAGATATTTATAGAGAAACACAAGCTTAGAGAATTTGCAAAAACCAAACCAAAGCTACAAGAAATACTAAAGGAAGTTGTTTGGTCAGAAAACCAATAATATCAGATACCAGCACAACACAAGGTCACAGAACAGAACATCCTGATATCAACTCAAATAGGGAAATCACAAAAACAAATTAAGATTAATTAAAAAAAAAAACACTCAAAACGGCATCATTGAAGTCGATACGTAAAAGATCACAATAATCAAAAAGAGGGACTAAAACAGGTGGCATAGAACTGCCATTAGGAGAGGGATACAAGGTGATATAGCACAATACAAGTTAGGTTTTTACTTAGAAAAATAAGGGTAAATATTAAGGTAACCACAAAGAGGTATAACAACTCCATAACTCAAAATAAAAACCAAGAAAAACGTAACGACTCAGCAAACATAAAGTCAAATACTATGAAAATGAGGGACACACAATTTACAAAAAAAAAAATCTCAGCACAAAAAAGTAGGTAAAAAAAAGAAATTGTCAACAACGCACATAAAAAGGCATCAAAATGACAACACTAAACACATACTTGTCTATAATTACGCTGAATGTAAATGGACTAAATGCACCAGTGAAGAGACAGAGAGTCTCAGACTGGATAAAGAAACACGATCCGTCTATATGCTGCCTACAAGAGACACACCTTAGACTTAGAGCCACAAACAAACTAAAACTCAAAGGATGGAAAAAAAATATATCAAGCAAACAATAAGCAAAAAAGAGCAGGAGTTGCAAATATTAATTTCTGACAAAATAGACTTTAAACTTAAATCCACCACAAAGGATAAAGAAGGACACTACATAATGATAAAAGGGACAATTGACCAGGAAGATATAACCATATTAAATATTTATGCACTCAATGACAGGGCTACAGGATACATAAATTAAATTTTAACAGAACTGAAAAGTGAGAACACACCTCCACAATTATAGTAGGAAACTTCAACACATCACTTTTGGAGAAGGACAGGAAATCCAGAAAAAAGCTCAATAGAGACATGCAAGACCTAACTGCTACAATCAACCAACTTGACCTCATTGACTTATACAGAACTCTCCACCCCACTACTGCAAAGTATACTTTTTTTTCCTAGGACACATGGAACATTCTCTAGAATAGACCACATATTAGGTCATAAAACAAACCTTTGCAGAATCCAAAACATCGAAATATTACAAAGCATCTTCTCAGACTACAAGGCCATAAAAGTGGAAATCAATAACAGAAAAACTAGGGAAAAGAAATCAAATACTTGGAAACTGAACAATACCCTCCTGAAAAAAGACTGGGTTATAGAAGACATTAAGGAGGGACTAAGGAAAGTCATAGAATGAAACAAGAATGAAAATACTTGCTATCAAAGCCTCTGGGACACAGCAAAAGAAGTGCTCAGAGGCCAATTGATATCCATAAATGCATGCATACAAAAAGAAGAAAGAGCCAAAATCAGAGAACAGTCCCTACAACTTGAACAAATAGAAAGCGAGCAACAAAAGAATCCATCAGTCACCAGAAGAAAACAAATAATAAAAATTAGAGCTGAACTAAATGAATTAGAGAACAGAAAAACAATTGAAATAATTAACAAAGCCAAAAGGTGGTTCTTCGAAAAAAGTAACATAGATAAACTGTTGGCCAGACTGACTAAGGAAATACAGGAAAGGAAACAAATAACCCGAATAAGAACGGAGAAGGGCCACATCACAACAGCCCCAATTGAAATTAAAAGAATCATATCAGATTATTATGAAAAATTGTACTCTAACAAATTTGCAAACCTAGTAGAAATGGATGAATTCCTGGAAAAACACTACCTACCTAAACTAACACGATCAGAAGTAGAACAACTAAATAGCCCCATAACAAAAAAAAGAGATTGAAACAGTAATCAAAAAACTCCCAACAAAATAAAACCCTGGCCCGGATGGCCTTAGTGCAGAGTTCTACCAAACTTTCAGAGAAGAGTTAACACCACTACTACTAAAGGTATTTCAAAGCATAGAAAATGATAGAATACTACCTAACTCATTCTATGAATCTACCATTTCCCTGATACCAAAACTAGGTAAAGACATCACAACAAAAGAAAATTACAGACCTATATCCCTCATGAACATAGATGCAAAAATCCTCAACAAAATTCTAGCCGATAGAATTCAACAACATATCAAAAAATTAATCCACCATGACCAAGTGGGATTTATACCAGGTATGCAAGGCTGGTTTAATATTAGAAAAACCATTAATGTAATCCACCATATAAATAAAACAAAAGACAAAAACCACATGATCTTATCAATTGACGCAGAAAAGGCATTTGACAAAGTCCAACACCCATTTATGATAAAAACTCTCAGCAAAATAGGAATTGAAGGAAAATTCCTCAACATAATAAAGGGCATCTATACAAAGCCAACAGCCAACATCACTCTAAATGGAGACAGCCTGAAAGCATTTCCCTTGAGAATGGGAACCAGACAAGGATGCCCTTTATCACCGCTCTTATTCAACATTGTGCTAGAGGTCGTAGCCAGAGCAATTCCGCTAGACAAAGAAATAAAGGGCATCCGGATTGGCAAGGAGGAAGTAAAATTATCTGTATTTGCAGATGACATGATCTTATACACAGAAAACCCTTAGAATTCCTCCAGAAAACTACTGAAACTAATAGAAGAGTTTGGCAGAGTCTCAGGTTATAAGATAAACATACAAAAATCACTTGAATTCCTCTACATCAACAAAAAGAGCATTGAAGAGGAAATGACCAAATCAATACCATTCATAGTAGCCCCCAAGAAGATAATATACTTAGGGATAAATCTTACCAAAGATGTAAAAGACCTATATAAAGAAAACTACAAAGTACTACTACAAGAAACTAAAAAGGACCTAGTTAAGTGGAAAAACATACCTTGCTCATGGATAGGAAGACTTAACACAGTAAAAATGTCTGATCTATCAAAAGCCATCTATACATACAATGCACTTCTGATCTAAATTCCAATGTCATTTCTCAATGTGATGGAGAAACAAATCACCAACTTCATATGGAAGGGAATGAAGCCTCGGATAAGCAAAGCATTACTGAAAATGAAGAAGAAAGTCGGAGGCCTCACTCTACCTGATTTGAGGACCTATTATACTGCCACAGTAGTCAAAACAGCCTGGTACTGGTACTGGTACAACAACAGGCACATAGACAAATGGAACAGAACTGAGAACCCAGATATAAATCCATCCACATATGAGCAGCTGATATCTGACAAAGGCCCAGTGTCAGTTAATTGGGGAAAAGATAGTCTTTTTAACAAATGGTGCTGACATAAATGGATATCCATTTGCAAAAAAATGAAACAGGACCCATACCTCACACCATGCACAAAAACTAACTCCAAGTGGATCAAAGACCTAAACATAAAGACTAAAACAATAAAGATCATGGAAGAAAAAATAGGGACAACCTTAGGAGCCCTAATACAAGGCATAAACAGAGTACAAAACATCACCAAAAATGATAAAGAGAAACCAGATAACTGGGAGCTCCTAAAAATCAAACACCTATGCTCATCTAAAGACTTCACCAAAAGAGTAAAAAGACCAACTACAGACTGGGGAAGAATTTTCAGCTATGACACATCCAACCAGCACCTGATCTCTAAAATCTACATGATTCTGTCAAAACTCAACCACAAACAAACAACCCAATCAAGAAGTGGGCAAAGGATATGAACACGCACTTCACTGAAGAAGATATTCAGGCAGCTAACAGATACATGAGAAAATGATCTCGATCATTAGCCATTAGAGAGATGGAAATTAAAACTACGATGAGATTCCATCTCACTCCAACAAGGCTGGCATTCATCCAAAAAAACACAAAATAATAAATGTTGGAAAGGCTGCGGAGAGATTGGAACTCTTTTACACTGCTGGTGGGAATATAAAATGGTACAACCACTTTGGAAATCTATCTGGCATTATCTTAAACAGTTAGAAATAGAACTACCATACAACCCAGAAATCCCACTCCTCCGAATATACCCTAGAGAAATAAGAGCCTTCACACCAACAGATATATGCACACCCATGTTTATTGCAGCTCTGTTTACAATAGCAAAAAGCTGGAAGCAACCAAGGTGTCCATCAACGGATGAATGGTTAAATAAATTGTGGTATATTCACACAATGGAATACTACGCATCGATAAAGGACAGTGACGAATCTGTGAAACATTTCATAACATGGAGGAACCTGGAAGGCATTATGCTGAGTGAAATTAGTCACAGGCAAAAGACAAAAATTGTAAAAGAACACTATTATAGGATATTGAGAAATAGTATAAACTGAGAAAAACAAGTACTTTTGTGGTTACGAGGGGGGGAGGGAGGGAGGGTGGGAGACGGTTTTTTACTGATTAGTCAGTAGATAACTGTTTTAGGTGAAGGGAAGGACAATACTCAAAACATGGAAAGTCAGCTCAACTGGACTGGACCAAAAGCAAAGAAGTTTCCGGGATAAACTGAATGCTTCAAAGGTCAGCGGAGCAAGGACGGGGCTTTGGGGACCATGGTTTAAGGGGACTTCTAAGTCAATTGGCAAAATGATTCTATTATGAAAACATTCTGCATCCCACTTTGAAGTGTGGAGTCTGGGGTCTTAAATGCTAAGAAGTGGCCATCTAAGATGCATCAGTTGGTCTCAACCCACCTGGATCAAACGACAATGAAGAACACCAAGGTCACACGATAACGAAGAGCCCAAGAGACAGAAAGGGCCACATGAACCAGAGACTTACATCATCCTGAGACCAGAAGAACTAGATGGTGCCCGGCCACAACCGATGACTGCCCTGACAGGGAGCACAACAGAGAACCCCTGAGGGAGCAGGAGATTAGTGGGATGCAGACCCCAACTTCTCACAAAAAGACCATACTTAATGGTCTGACTGAGACTAGAGGAATCCCGGCGGTCATGGTTCCCAGACCTCTTGTTGGCCCAGCACAGGAACCATTCCCGAAGACAACTCATCAGACATGAAAGGGACTGGACAGTGAGTAGGAGAGAGATGCTGATGAAGGGTGAGCTATTTGTAACAGGTGGACACTTGAGGCTGTGTTGGCATCTCCTGTCTGGAGGGGGGATGGGAGGATACAGAGAGTTGGAAGCTGGCAAAAGTGTCACGAGAGACTGGAAGGGCTGACTTATTAGGGGGAGAGCAAGTGGGAGTACGGAGTAACGTGTATATAAACTTATATGTGACAGTTTGACTTGATTTGTAAACGTTCACTTGAAGTTCAATAAAAGTTAATTAAAAAATTGAAACCCACTCAATACATAAATTAAAATTTTCCTTGTTAGATAAATTTTAATATTTCCAGTATTTTTTTCACCTTTACTATGTTACTATGCACAACAGAAAGAAACACTGCCCAGTTGTGAGCCATCCTTACAATCGTTGTTATGCTTGAGCTCATTGTAGCAGTCACTGTGTCAATCCACCTCCTTGAGGGTCTTCCTCTTTTCCGTTAAAATGACGAAGAGAAACCAGGTAACTGGGAGCTCCTAAAAATCAAACACCTATGCTCATCTAAAGATTTCACCAAAAGAGTAAAAACACCACCTACAGACTGGGAAAGAATTTTCAGCTATGACATCTCCGACCAGCGCCTGATCTCTAAAATCTATATGATTCTGTCAAAACTCAACCACAGAAAGACAAACAACCCAATCAAGAAGTGGGCAAAGGATATGAACACGCACTTCACTAAAGAAGATATTCAGGTGGGTAACAGACACATGAGAAAATGCTCTCGATCATTAGCCATTAGAGAAATGCAAATTAAAACTACGATGAGATTCCATCTCACTCCAACAAGGCTGGCATTAATCCAAAAAACACGGAATAATAAACGTTGGAGGGGCTGCGGAGAGATTGCAACACTTCTACACTGCTGGTGGTAATGTAAAATGGTATAACAACTTTGGAAATCTATCTAGCATTTTTAAAAAGTTAGAAATAGAACTACCATACAACCCAGAAATCCCACTCCTCGGAATATACCCTAGAGAAATAAGAGCCTTTACACGAACAGATATATGCACACCCGTGTTTATTGCAGCACTGTTTACAATAGCAAAAAGATGGAAGTAACCAAGGTGTCCATCAATGGATCAATGGTTAAATAAATGGTGGTATATTCACTCAATGGAATACTATGCATTGATAAAGAATAGTGAGGAGTCTGTGAAACATTTCATAACATGGAGGAACCTGGAAGGCATTATGCAAGTGAAATGAGTTAGATGCAAAAGGACAAATATTGTGTAAGACCACTATTATAAGTTCTTGAGAAATAGTATAAACTGAGAAGAACATATTCTTTTGTGGTTACGAGAGTGGGGAGTGAGGGAGGGTGGGAGGGGGTTATTTACTGACCAGTTAGGTGAAGGGAAGGACAGTACTCAATACAGGGAAGGTCAGCTCAACTGGACTGGACCAAAAGCAAAGAAGTTTCCGGGATAAACTGAATGCTTTGAAGGTCCACGGAGCAAGGGTGAGGGTTTGGGGACTATGGCTTAAGGGGACTTCTAAGTCAGTTGGCAAAATAAATTCTATTTTGAAAACATTCTGCATCCCACTCGGAAGTGTGGCGTCTGCGGTTAAATGCTAACAAGCAGCCATCTAAGATGCATCAATTGGTCTCAACCCACCTGGATCAAAGGCAAATGAAGAACACCAAGGTCACACGATAACTATGAGCCCAAGAGACAGAAAGGACTACATGAACTAGAGACTTATATCATCCTGAGACAAGAAGAACTAGATGGTGCCCAGGCACAACCGATGACTGACCTGACAGGGAGCATAACAGAGAATCCCTGACGGAGCAGGAGAATAGTGGGATGCAGATCCCAAATTCTCATAAAAAGACCCGACTTAATGGTCTGACTGAGAGTAGAATAATCCCGGCAGTCATGGTCCCCAAACCTTCTGTTGGCCGAGGACAGGAACCATTCCCGAAGACAACTCATCAGACATGGAAGGCACTGGACAATGGGTAGGAGAGAGATGCTGATGAAGAGTGATCTACTTGTATCAGGTGGACACTTGAGACTGTGTTGGCATCTCCTGTCTGGAGGGGGGATGGGAGGGTAGAGAGAGTTGGAAGCTGACAAAACGGTCACGAAAGGAGAGACTAGAAGGAGGGAGCAGGCTGACTCATTAGGGGGAAAGTAAATGGGAGTATGTAGTAAGCTGTATATAAGCTTATATGTGACAGAATGACTAGATTTATAAACTTTCACTTACAGCACAATAAAAATTGTTTAAAAAAATTCCAAACCAGTTACTGTCAAGCCCATTCCCACTCACAGCACCCCCGTGTGTGCCTGAGTAGACCAGTGCTCCGTAGGGTTTTCAGTGGCGGATTTTTTGGAAGTAGTTCACCAGGTCTTTCTTCCGAGGCACCCCTAGGTGGACTCAAACCTCCAACCTTTTGGATAGCAGCCCCAAGCTTTGAGCCATTCAGGGACTCCTCAATTCAAGTCAGCCCAAAAAACAAACAAACCAACTCACTGCCATGGAGTCAATTCTGACTCATACTGATCCCGTGGGGTTTCCAAGGCTGTAAATCTTTAAGGAAGCAGGCTGTCGCATCTTTCTCTCATGGAGCCGCTGATGGTTTTGAACCGCAGAAGTTTTGGTTAGCAGTTGAGCGCTTATCCACTGTGCCACCAGGGCTTCAAAGTCAACAAAGAGTAATTTCTACTAAATAAAATACATTGTTGAAGGGGAATCCACACAGACGTCCATCAGTGGATAAACGGATAAACAGAATGTGGTCTCGCCATACAACAGTGTATTACCTGGCCATAAAAAGATCAAAGTACTGAACCATACACAACGTAGAAGAACCTTGAAAACATAATATTAAATGATGGAAGGCAATCACAGAATAGCACATATGGTCTGTTTCCACGTGCACGAGATGTTCAGAACAGGCAAATTTATAAGGACAGAAAGTAGTTTGTTAGTGCTGGGTGCTGTGGAGTCAATTCTGACCCCAAGTGTTACACAGCAGAAGTGCCCCAGGGGGTTTCCCAGCCTGTAATCTTTATGGGAGCAGGTCACCAGGTCTTTATTCCTCAGAGATGCTGTGTGGGTTGGAACCTCCGACTTTTTGTTTAGCAGCTAAGCACTTAAGCAGGACTCCCAGACAATAGATTAGTGTTTGCTTACTTTTGGAAGCCGGGAGACGTGGGTTGATAATTAACTGGTAAAAGGGAATGAGATTTCTTTTGGGTGTGATGAAAATGTGCTGAAATTGATTGTGGTGATAGATGAACAACTCTGACTATACTGAAAAGCATTAAAATGCACACTTCATGTCAGTAAATTGTATGGCATGTGAGTTACTTCTCAACAGAGTGGGTGCCAAAATTAAAATAGCGTTGAAAGAAAACTTTGAGACAATACAGGCCATCAAGCTGTTTCTGACTCAAAATGACCCTATGAACACAGCAAAAAACAATGCCTGGGTGAGTCCAATTCTAAGAACCGTTGCTATGTTTGAGCCTGTATTTGCAACTACAGTGTCAATTCATCAGACTAAGAGTCTTCTATTTTTTACTGTTTCTCTGTCTTAATAATCATGATGTCATTTTCCAGGGACTGGTCCCACCCCTAATCATGTCCAAAGTACATGAGACAAACTCTGTCCTTGCTTTCAAAGAACATTCGGTCTGTATTTCTTCCAAGACAGATTTGTTCAATCTTCTAGCCCTCCACGCAATATTCTATATTCTTTGGCAACTCTGTACTGCAAAGTCACGATTTTTCTTCCACCTTCTTTATTCATTGTACAGCATTCTCATGTGTATAAGGCAAGTGAAAACATCATGGCTTGGTTCAGGTGCACCTCAGTCCTCCAAAACGACATCTTTGCTTTTCAAACTTTTAAGAGGACTTTTGAAGCAGATGTGCCCAAGGCAATAAGCTGCTTGATTTCTTGACTGCTGCTTCCATGGGTGTTGACTGTGGTTTCAAATCAGAAACGCATCCATCAAGGTTGTATCCTGTCATGATATGTATTTAATCTGTATGTTGACTAAGCTGAGAGGATGGATTATGTGAACAAGAATGTGTAATCAGGATTGAAGAAGACCCATTAACAACCTGCAATATTGGGAGGACACAACTCAGCTTGATGAAAGCAAAGATGACTGGAAGCACCTACTGATGAAAATCAGAACTACAGCTTTCAGTATGAGCTACACATGAACATAAGGAAAACAAAAATCCTCACAACTGGGTTAATAAGTCACAACATAATAAATGGATAAAACAGAATTATCATAGCAAGGAACAATAACACACCTAAGTATAAACTCTAAAGAACAGAAAGACTAAAACAGGTATTTTTACACCAATGTTTACAGATGCATGATTCACGAGAGCCAAAGGGCGGAAACATTAAGTGTCCATCAACAGATGAACTGATAAACAAAATATGACACTTACATACAAAGGAATATTAGTCAGCCATCAAAAAGAACGGAGTTATAATGCATGTTATGACACGGGTGAATTACGACAACATTATGTAAGTAAAAGAAGCCACAGAAAACCTGATAAGTATTTTACACTTCCATTTATACCAGGTATCTAGAATAGGCCAATGAGCTATTGTTTATCGGGTACAGAGTGACTATTTGAGATGAGGAAAACATCCTGGAAATACATATTTGTAATTGCTGTCACAGTATTATGAGTGTACTTAACATCGGTTAATTGTAAACTAAAAAAAAAAAAAGTTGAAGCGGTAACAGCTATGTTATGTATATTTTACCACAATAAAATGAAAACAAAACAAAAACACAGAGAAAACTTTGCTGAGCACTCTAGCCAACAACTCCAGCCTCTGATTAATTTAGTTTTGAATAAGGTCTTTACATAATGCATCCATAGAGAGTTTGTTCTCATCACCCACTCTGCTTTGCTGTATGTATTTGTATGTTTTACATAAACTTTTTGTCTCTACATTTGCCATACTAGAGGGTCCAGGATTGCGCAGATGCCTGTCATGCTTGGCTATTCACAAAAAGTTGGGGGGATCACTTAGAAGCACCTTGGAAGAAAGGTCTGGCACTCTACTTCTAAAAAAAGCTGCCATTCAAAACTCTATGGAGCAGGTCTACTCTGACACACATGAGGTCACCACGAGTCAAAAGTGACTGGGAGGTAATTTTTTTCCTTTAAGTGGGTGGGCACATGGCTTGAGAATGTCCAAAAGGACATCATGAGTATGACACGAGGGATCAAAGTGTTATGTGCAGTTACTTTGCCTTCCCCTTGGCTGTTTCTCTGTTGAGTGAAAGTCAGAGAGAATGGCAGAGGTTTGGGAGGAATCTGTGCAACTAACTATGCCTACACCCAGCTTTTGAAAATATAGAGATTAAGCAGGAACCTGTGGAATATTACTTTATAGTGTTCCTATTACTCAGCAATAAAAAAAAGGGGGGGGAAGACAGAAAGATAAATGAACTCAAACAAGAAAAGAAAATGAAAAGGGCAGACAGAGAAAATGAACAAGTATTTTAAATGCTAATGTGGAAACCCAAGTCCTTCTAAGGTTCTGACCGAAAGGTAATAAAGTGGTCCCTCTGGCTAGTTTTCCTGAGGAAAATTAGCAGGGTGTGTTGATCCAGACTTCAAAACACTGGGCTTGCTGTTTCAGACTAAGAAAGAAATATGACTGAGCTTCTTTAAGGATTGAATTGACTGGAATTCAAGGGGTTTGGTTTGGGTTCTCAGCCACCCTCATTGCCACCATTTCTGTCTAACAAGCAGGCTGATGGGGGAGGGGCTTCACGGTCGTGGTAGGTGGTCTTGAGGCTCCACAGGGAATGTGATGGGGAGAGCTCGGAAAGAGGATGCTTCCAGCCCCACCCGTTAATGCGAGACTGCCTGCTAGCAGTTCTCCTGGAGATCAGATGTGACAGGAGGGTTTCTGGCTGGGTGGAGTGAGGAAACGCATGGTGCGGGCCCCCCCATGGGGCACCACGTCATGAGTTTTCCCCAACTGAGGAGCCGCGCACAAAACCTGTTGCCCTCCAGTTGATTTTCACTCATAGCGACCTTAGAGGACAGAGTAGAAATGCCCCATAGAGTTTCCAACGAACGCCTGGTGGGTTTGAACTGCCGCCCCTTTGGTTAGAAGCAGCAACACTTAGACACTACGCCACCAGGGTATCCAACTGAGGACAGAGAGACAAATGAGTACCTCTGGAGGTAGGCACAATAGAGAGGCGCCACCATGTGCCTGTAGGTGCAGCCTGGACCTCCTGCAGCGCTAATGACCAGGGTCCAGCCACGTTCCATCTGGAAGGCCAAGATGACCCGCTCTGTCCTGTGCAGGTCGCCCTCTGCAGGCTGGCCCCAGTAGTGCAGAGGTTGCCCTGAGTCTGAGCGAGGCAAGGGGCGGGGTGGGAGTAGGAGCAGTCTCCGCCCCTGGCCGTCACTGATTGGTTGCGTTTGGTGACGTCACCAGTGGCACGACAAGGCCCGTTCCCGCCAAGTGCAGAGATTCTCTCCAGAGAGACGTGCTGGCACCCAACGTCGCTCTCCACGAGCAGAGAATTCTGAGAAGAGCGACTGACCAGGGCCAGGTGCGTCTACTGTCCCCGGGAGGTCTTCACCCCCACAGCCCTCGTCCAGCCCCCATGACGAGCGAGGCGCGGCCTGGGGAAGGCAGGGCTGCCCGGGGAGGTTGGGAGGACAGCGGCCTGCGAAGTGGCCCTTTAAAAAGACGGTACCTGGGGTGTCCCGGGGAGCAGGCCCCGGAGAGCTGTAACGCCAAGATGGAGCAGGCCGCAGCGGGTGCGCAGGCAAAGGACGAGATGTCTGAGGAGGCCGCCATTTTCCGTGGGGTGCTGGTAGAGGAGAGCGGGGCCTGGGGGAGAGAACGGAGGTGCACGAGGAGGAGGTGGTGGTGGTGGAGGACATAACTGAGGAGGTGGAGGTCGTGACCATGGGGGACGGGGGACGAGGAAGAACAGGAACAGGCGGAGGAGCAGGAGCAGCGCGAACAGCCCCAGGCCGAGCAGGCCCAGTCTTCGCCTGGACCCTTCAGCACCCAGCGCTTCCTGGAGGCCTTGGAGGCCCTGGAGGCCCTTCAAATGGAGATAGGGCCTATGAGCGCCAAGGCCAACAGGGACTACTTTCGCCTGAGGAGTAAGCTGGTGCAGAGTTGCAAGCCACACCTCGACCGCAGAAGCGCCATCATCCAGGGCATCCCAGGATTCTGGGTCAAAGCAGTATCCTTTCAGTGGGAGCTCCGACGGGTGGGAGGTGGATGAGGGAAGAGGGTTAAAAGAGCAGAAAGGTGGGCGGGGAGGGTGCGTGGTGTCCAGAGGGGCACAGGTAGGGGAATAGAGCCAGGGCAGCATCTACACTAAGAGAACCCTGAGGCGGGGACTGCAGGTAAATCTTCTGGCCCTGTCCTGAGCAGGGCAAACCTTCCCAGGGCCTAGGACCAGAGGCCACAGGGAGCATAAGAATACCTTTGATGACCGGAATGTCCATGCCAACCAGTCACCAAAAAAAAAAAAAAACAAACCCAGTGTCGAGGAGTCGATTCCTACACGTAGCAGCCCTAGAGGACAGAGTAGAACTGCCCCATAAAGCTTCCAAGGAGCGCCTGGTGGATTGGAACTGCCAACCCTTTGGGAAGCAGCCCTAGCACTTAACCACCCCACCACCAAGGTTTGTAGTCAGCCACTACCAGTTTCACATCTCCAAAAGGCAAATTTCTTGTTACTCAGGTTTTCTTTGCTGAGCAGCTGTTGTTTTTCACATGGCCTCAGCACCCCACCCCAGAACACACCAGCCAGCTCCAGCTTCTGCATCCACAGCCCCCTCTCCACAGCCCCCACATATGTGCCCTCTCATTGCCTCATAGGAATCTGTCAGAGCTTCAAACAGAGCCAAGCACCCATGGATAGTGCCTGGGGCTCATCTAGGACACATAATATCAAGGGTTTGCCCCCAGCATCCTGACTGAGGACCAGAGACAGCCACAGGAGAGCCAGGACACCCCACATGCAAACAGTAGCAGTGTCAGGCTAGATCACAGCACATAGACAGGTATCAGGAGTCTCAGGAGACAGACTATGTGTGAGCCTGCAGATAGCTTCACATGAGCACAAAGGGCAGGGCAACACTAGGCCCCAAGATGCATATGTTGGTGGACCACAGTTGAAGGGGAGTGTGGGTGGGTGTGGCAATGACAGGAGGTCTGGGAAACTGCCTGCCCCAGCCACTGGTTGCTGGCCAGGTGTGCTCATCTGTTGTGACCTCTTCTGTGCCTGGCCTCGGAAAGCTCCTTGACCCCATACAGATTGCGAACCACCCCCAGATGTCAGCCTTGATCAGTGAGAAAGATGAAGATATGCTCAGCTACCTGATCACTTTGGAGGTTAGACCCAGAGCTCAGTTGGGGAAGGAGAACTAGAAAGGATTCATCCATAGAAACAGGCATGGGCTAGTCTCCCCAGAAGGGGAACTCTCCTAAAAAAGACATCTCACCTTTCTCGTCTGCTCATTTCTCCCAGGTGGAGAATTTCATCCATCCCAATAATGGCTGCAAAATCACATTTTTTTTTCGGAGGAACCCCTATTTTTGGAATGAAGTGATCATTAAGGGATATGACATTTCCATCACTGGTAAGAAGTGGCTCCCTTGATGAATGGAGAGAGTGTCAGAGGTGTTTTGAGGGCCAACATGATCTAGGCCTTTCCCTCTGTTCCTGTATTTCTCCAGGATATACAGCATTTTATTCCACTCCAATCCAGTGGTTCCAGAATTATGAATGTGAGGCTCACAGCCGCAGGCATCATGACACCAGCGTTAACTTCTTCAACTGGTTCTCTGTTCCCGACTTCTCAGGGTATAACAGGATTACTGAGGTATGCCTGTGTAGATAAGGTGAGACATGGCGTCCACGTGTTCCCAGTTACTTTGGAAATGAGTGCTGACCCTGCATGATCTTTCTATTTGCACTACCAGATCATCAGTGAGGACCTATGGATTAATCCCCTGAAGTACTACCTGAGGGAGGACAGAACCATGATAGGAATGGGGAGAGATCAGGTGAGGATCGTGGTACGGGCCGTTGACATGAGTGTTGTCTGGGGACCTAGGCGCATCTTCTAGAGACAGTCTGAGACAGGAACATTGGAGAAATGTAGTGCGAAATAGGCTATAGCTAGGGAAACTTAATCTCAGTGAGAAGTATAACTGCCCATGAACACTCAGACAGAAGTAAGGATGTATTATTAATATGTGTTCCCTGGACTATCATTTCATGGTTATGAAAGCACCCTCAGCCCTCCTGCCACCCGTGAAAGTCTGGCTCATGCTCAGGTCCACCTAGCATCCTCCCACCAATATCCATAAATCTTTATGAGTGAGTCATCCTTAGAATTTACATTTCCATGAGGCAGTTGTGCAAGATTGTGGAGAATAATTTTGAATTTATGTGGGAGGAAATGTAATAGATCACAAATATGGAAGGGACAGTCCATGAGGAGTTAACACGGTATATAATACATTTCAGTGAATATATGTTATGTGTCTGTGTGTGTGTGTATGTGTCATCAAGGCCACTCCCAGCACGAGGCATGAACATGATGCAACATCAAACTTCACCTAAAGGAGGAAAAAAAAAGAAAAATCCAGGAAGCCACTTTAGATTTGGAAAGGAATAATCAGCACGGATCCTGTGAACAGGAGAGAAATGAAGAAGCAATTGGATGGTAGAAGATAAAAAGGGACTGAGATGCTGATAAACCTTGAAGAATATTGAAAAATAGACAATTCCAAGTGTCTGTCTGTGTCTAAGTGTGAGTCCATGTGCTAGGTAGATGGTGACTTCAAGGATTAAAACAAATCCTGACATTGGACTTTTGAAATCACTGCTCAGGAGGTCTCAGTGTATAGGGGGAGCCAGGACTATAAAGCTAGAGGGAAGGGATTCAACAGGCTTTAGGATACCAAATGAGGACACATTTCTTTCCACAGGACAGTAGCTGGGATTAGGAGGAGAAAGAGATAGCAGTTTATTGGGGCCTTAAGTTTTTTTATTGAAAAAGTGTAGGATAGGCTTAAAGAGCAGGGTCTGGCAGTCTGGTAACATTTCAGTGGTACCTCTTGGATATATTCACACACATTAAGGTGATAACAGACAGAGGAAATTTTAAACTTTAGTTCACTGTTGAAAAAAGTGTTCTCCAAATTAAACGCAGAATCCTCTGGAGAGACTAATAACTAGTATATTACTGCCCGTGTTCCAAGAAACAGTTGGAAATTTTAGGGATAAATTTTAAGTAGGGACTAGAGGAAGGGGGAGAGAGAGGGGTAGGAGGAGGTGGTAAAGCTGGGTCTTTTATGATATCATTTAATAGGAGAGAATGACAGCCATGGACATTGCCATATTCAAATCGTCGTAAGGCAATCACATAACTCCTCCACATCAAGCACCCTGGACTACACGCGGACAAGGGCATAGGAGGGCAGGAGCCAGAGGGCTTACCTAAGGGAGCAGGGCAACTGACCTTGTGTCTGGGGAAATTCTTTTCTAAGCCAGAGAAAGTCATGCTTTCCTCATTTTCTCCTTAGGAAACAAAGTTCTCTCTGATAAAAGCCAGGCAGCCATCCCCTACAAGCAGGATAACTCCACCATCTCTGAACTGAATAATGCAATCTCCATTTGTTGTTGTTAGGTGCCCATGAATCGGTTCCCACTTTGGGGGGACCCCAGACTACAGAGTAGGACTGCTCCATAGTGTTTCCAAGGAGCGGTTGGTGCATTCAAACTACTGACCTTTTGGTTAGCAGACAAGGCTTAACTATTCCCCAGTGGGACTCCAAACAGTTTGTTATGCCCCAGATATTTTCTACGACACCTACTTTACACTTAAACATAGGGTTTTTTTTTCTTTTTTTTGTCCTATTTTTTTCTAATGTTCAACATCATGCAGTGTGCGGTATTCTCGTCTGATAGTGGGACTGTCCTACAAATATTTCTGCAAACACCCAGAGCCACTGTACCACCGCAGAAGTGGAAGGTAGTCCATTTTGACAGATGGGTACAGCCATTCTGGTCATGATACACCTTGTTGTCAGATCCTACCCAAGATCACTCAGGACTTTTGGTGAATACCCACCAGCCCCACGCATTACTTTTGTATCTGGGAGAACAAACAGCTTCTTGAATCACCCACTGAGACTCGATCTTGCCCAATTCCAGGTAAGCTTGAGGAGTCCTGATACTAGCCAGATGGTGACCAAAGAGTTGGGCGTGACACCAAGGACTTCAGGAATATGCCACAATGCAGCCAATGCTATAAATGGTTACTTGGACTCCCTTATGAACTTTTTAACACACAGTGGCACAGAGACTCAAACAAGACTGATAGATTTGCCAGTGCACACACTGGGATTTCCCAGCAGCTCCCATTCTCAGGCCAACAAGTATATGAGAAGGGTTACACAATGGAGTCCATTTTGGGCCTGCTTTAACCTTCCCTGGCATTAGAAAGAGCAAGAGAGGAAGAAAGGCAAACACACAGGCAAGAAAGTAATAAGAGAGATACACAGAGGGACACAGAGAAGGATCAAGTATGGGAAATGACCAGCCTACTGTGGGACCCGATTTCCCTGCCAATGATTTGGTCTGAGGACACCAAAGCTCCTCCCTGGGTACTTTTGCTGAGGAGCGGTAGCATGGCCTGGCGACTGAATCCTCTGAATTGCTGCAGTTAGGTTGTCAGATCAGGTGAGTCACTGGGACCAAAGTCCTGTCAGGTTTGAAATTTCTTTCATTCCTTCCTTTTTTCCTTTTTCTTGGTTTCTTTCTTTGCCACCCCCCACCCCAAGACCCACACTTTGCCTGTCTCTTTTTCTTTATCCCACGCATTCTTTCTTCCTTGTCTCCGCAATGCCTCCCCATCTGTTTCATCTCTGTGTCTCGCTTCCTTCTTTCCTTGCTACCATTTCTGTTTAAGAGTCAGTCTGTTGGAGCCAGGGCCTTCAAGGTGGCCTTAGGAGGGCCCATGCAGAAGTGTGTGGGAAAAGTAGGGAGAGAAGGAGGCCAACTTCAACACCCCAAGGGACATGTGAGGAAGAACCATGGTTGTGGGGTAGTAGGGGTGGGTGTGGCAATGATAGGAGGTGTGGGAGACTGTCTATCCCAGCCACTGGTTGCTTCCCAGGTGGGCTTTGACTGCTGCTAGCCCTTCTCTGCCTGGCCTCTGAAAGCTCCTTGACCCCATGCAGAGTATGAACCACCGAGATGTCAGCCCTGATCAGTGAAGAAGTGGAAGACAGGCCTGGCTACATGATCGATTTGGAGGTCAGGCCAGAGGTCAGGTGGGGAGGGGAGTGGGAAAGGATTTGTTCATGAAAACAGACAAGGGCAGGGCTTCCTGAAAGGCAGGTCTCCTAAAAAGATGTTTTTGCTGTCGCCATCTACTTCTTTCTGCTGTGTGGAAAAGCTTATCCATCCTAATAACCAATGCAAAAGCCACATTTCTCTTTCAGAGCAACCCCTGTTTTCAGAATGAAGTCATCATTAAGAGTATGGCCTTAACATCACTGGTAAGAAGTGGCTTCCTTGATGGGTAGGGGAGAGTGTCACCATGACCCAGCCCCTTCCCTACATTCTCCTTTTTCTCCCAGGTGTACACCATCTCATTCCACTCTAACCCAGTATTTCCAGACTATGAACATGAGACTCAGAGCTGCAGGCATCATGACAGCAGCCTTCACTTCTTCTACTAGTTTTCTAGTCTGAACTTCTGAGGGTATATCAGGATTGCTGAGGTGGGCCTCTGTAGGTAGGGTTAGAAATGGCTTTGGTATGTTTGTAGCTGCTTTGGAAATGAGGGCTGAACCTGGCATAATCTGTCATGTTTCTACTATCAGATCATCAGTGAGGACCTAGGCATTAATTCCCTAAAGTACCACCTGAGGGAGGAAGGAAGCAGGAGAGGTGCTGGAGAGAATAGGTGATGAAGAGGTGAGAATTTCATTGTGTTGTGCATAGAGTTGCCCTGAGGTGGAAGGGACACGAAGCCATCTATTGATAACAACATGAAAAGTGGAGATTGAGTCCCTAATGAAAAACTGATTCACAAAGAAGAGCCATCCATATGGCTTCATGGATGGATTCTACCAAACATTTAAAGAATTAGCACAAATCCTTCTAAAATGTTTCAGAAAACTGAAGAAGAGGGATCACGTGTCACCTCATTCCATGAGGCCAGCATTCCTCCAAAAAAAGAGCATAGAAAGACATTGCTAATAAATTAGTGACCAGTTTGTTTTATGCTCATGTAAATGTAAAGTTATTTTGTACTAAACTTTGAATCAGTTTTAAGTGCAAATGTTTTAATGATTTCCTTTCAGAATGTATATTACTGGTGCAGAGAAATACACTGGACTTAGTTCATTTTGATACTGTGTCCTACAATTTTAACTTATTTACTGTCTCTGATGCTTTTGTTTTTCTTTTTTGTGGATTTTGTAGAATTTTTTTATCATAAATTTATATTATATATGGAAGGAGATCATTTTGCTTTTTCACTTCTGATTTGATGCCATCTATATCTTGCTAAATTTCTCTGGCTAGAGCTTTGGGCGTACTGTTGAATACAGATGGCAAAAGCAGGCGTCCTGCTTTTGTTCTTGGCAATAGTGGGGTGTTTCTAGTACTTATTGAATGCGATGCTAGTTTGGGGTTTTTAATAAATTTTCTCCTGAGGTTAAGCATCCTTCTATTTCTAGTTTGAGGGTTTTCATCATGAAACACTGCTGGGTTTTGTCCAGTTTGCTTCTGTACTGAGATGATGTAAATTTGCTCTTCGTTCTCTCAATGTGCTGTATTATGCGTATGAATTTTTACATATTCAGCCAACTTGTATGATGGTATTCCCATCAAACCTTCTGTTTGAACATGGAAAATAATCCTGTAATTATCTGCCGGATTTTGCTAGTATTCTCTTCAGGATTTTTGCAGGCATATCCATAAAACGTATTTCTATGTAGTTGTTTTGTTGTTTCCCTACTGGTGTATTTTTCTAGCTTTGATATCAAAGTAATGTTAGACTCATAGAATGAGATAGAAAGTGTTCTCTAAGGTAGTGCTTTTGGAAGACCTTTACTTTGGCTCATCTCTTGGTGTTTTACTTTTCCACTAAGATGAACAAGAGAAAAGTGGTAAGACTGCACCTCATTGATAGAGTAGTCTTGGCAGTCATTCTGTTCTCATTCCTCTTCTCAAGTGGGAGACTCTCAGGGTTCTCCATTCAGTGTAATGCTGGCTGTTGTTTTTTTTATATAAGCACCTCATTCATTTTCAAAAATTTCCCTTCTATGCATATACTGTGACAATTTTTATTAGGAAAGGGTGTTGAATCATATCAAACACCTTTTCTCCATCTATTGAGACAATCATGTAGCTCTGTTACTTTGCTGTCATTGTGGTGTGTTACACTGATAAATTATACAATGTTGAATCATCATTGTGTACCTGCGATAAATCCAAACTGTTCATGGTATATAATTCTTTTATATGTTCCAGTTTTTTGCTCACCAGTATTTTATTCAGAATTTTTTTCGTGTATATTCATGAGGGATACTGGTCTGTGGTTTTTGTGTTGTTTTGTTGTTTCCTTGTCTAGCTTTGAAATCTGGGTTATCTTTCCTTTATAGAATGACTTATGGAGTATTGCTATCTGTTCTATAGTTTAGAAGAGTTTGAGGAAAAAGGTGTTGCTTTTTCTCTGAATATTTGGTAAAGTACGCCAGTTAATTAATTTGGTCCCATGATTTCTTGTTACTGGAAAGTTTTAGCTTCAATCTCTTCTCTTATGAGTTTGTTGAGATTTTCTACCTCTTTTTTGTTAGCTTAGGTATGTGTTTCAAGGGAACAACCCATTTTATTTACATTTTAAATTTTTTGGAATACAACTTTTTATGGTACTCTGTTGTCCTTTTTATTTCTCTTATATCTGTTGTAATGTCTTCTATTTCATTTCTTATTTTTGTTATTTGCACCCTGTGACTTTTGTCAGTTTAGCTGAAGAGTTGCAACTTTACTGCCATTTTCAAAGTACCAACTTTTGGCTTTGTTGATTTTCTCTGTTGTTCTTCTGTTCTTCATTTATTTCTGATATGATCTCTATTTACCTCAATTGAAATGCTTTCTCATCTCTGTCAAAAATTATTAGTCTCGGGTGGAGCCAAGATGGCGGAATAGACAGACGCTTCTTGCGAGCTCCCTTTACAACAAAGACCCGAAAAAAAAAGTAAAACGAGTATATTTGTGGCAAGCTGGGAGCTCTGAGCTTCAAAGGTAAGATTAGAACAGGAACTGAGGGACGGGGGAAGGAAAAGACCATTCAGATGCAGAGAGGAATTACCTGACCTGAATCACGGGAGCCCTCAGACACCATTCCTGGAGCAGCAGCAGTGGCAGGCTGTTACTAGCAGTCGGCCGCAGTTTCCTCAGGGAGAAGCAGCCAGCCACACAACCTACTCACACCTCCAGAACCTGAGGAGAACGGCGCTCTTGGCAAAAGCTAAGTACTTGTGTATATTTTATTGTGCCCCCCAAACCACAGACCGGCTTCAGCAGCTGAATTCCCTGGGCCTGAAATAGGCACTGTTGAGCATCTAGAGCCATCCTCCTGGCCTTTGGGAAGGAAAAAAATTGCATTTGGGGGAAAAGATAATTTGCTAGTTCCACTAACCAGGGGAGCTTAGGACAGAAGCGGCTCCTGTCCAGGCATAAACAGTCCATGGACCTTGAGCAACTTTCCCTTCTGCATGGACCTTTGTGGGCATATTTCGGGAGAATAGGTCCTATTAGGCAGACTCCAACCATTTTCGCTGTGTGGTACAGAGGTGGGTGTTTGATGTATGACATTGCTTTGCCTATTAAACAAGGTCCTCCGCTACCAAGATCATGGGCCTAAGGACTGGTAGCTCCACTCGGGTCACCCAGCCACCTGCAACAGGGGTCCAAAGATGACTAGTACCTCCCAGTACCTACAAGCAAAAACTTTGGGTACCCATGGTCCATCTGCAGAATCCACCCACCTGCATGCTCTAGGGATCGCGGACATGCTTTCCTCAGAGACACTCAGCAGTCGGTACTCAGCCCCCCCGCCTTGCTCAGAGTGTGACCCCCTGCTGCAATCAGGTACCGGTATATACGCCAATCACCCCTGCCCCTCTAAGCTTGTAGGACAGAGTCTGTACCATACACTTGATGATCAGCTACCTGGAAACCTGAGCTGAATTCATACAAGAAAACTGAATGGTCTTCTAGACTGAAATACCTGATAACAGCTCTAGCCAGCTGGGGACCAGACGTCAGAGTTCCAAAGGTGAAAATAATCAAGCAAGCTCACTCAAGCAACACATAGGGGTATACCAAAACAAAACAAAGCAAGAAGCTACGACTCAGTAAGCAAGCATAAACTAATACAATAACTTAGAGATGGCTTGAAGACAACAGTCAATATCAAATCACATAAAGGAATAGACGATGATCACCTCAACAAGCTCTGAGAACAAAGAATCCAGGGATCTTCTAGATGACAGTGCATTCCTGGAATTAGCAGTTGCAGAATAGAAAAGTTTAATACACAGAACCCTTCAGGACATAAGGAAGGAAATGAAGCAAGATGCAGAACAAGCCAAGGAACACACAGATAAAGCAACTGAAAATTAGAAAGATTATTCAGGAACATAATGAAAAATTTAATAAACTGGAAATATCCTTAGACAGCAATCAGAAATTCAGAAGATTAACAATAAAATTACAGAAGTAGAAAACTCAATAGAAAGTCAGAAGAGCAGAATTGAGCAAGTAGAAGCTAGAATTTCTGAACTTGAAGATAAATCACTTGGCACTAATATATTGGAAGAAAAATCAGATAAAAGAATTTTAAAAAATGAAGAAAACTTAAGAATCATGTGGGACTCAATTAAGAAAATTAACCTATAAGTGATTGCAGTACCAGAACAGGGAGGGATAACAGAAGATACAGAGAGAACTGTAGAAAACTTCTCTGATACTGTGAAAGTTGAGAAGATATCTATCCAAGATGCTCATCAAGCTCCACATAAGGTAGATGTTAAAAGAAGTCACCGAGATGTATTATAATCAATCTTGCCAAAACCACTGATAAAAAGAGAATTATAAGAGCAGGGAGGGATAAACAAAAAGCCACCTACAAAGGAGAGCCAATAAGAATTAGCTCGGACTACTCAGCAGAAACCGTGCAGGCAAGAAGGCAATGGGATGACATATGTAAAAAAATTGCCTGCCAAAAATCATATATTCAGCAAACTGTCTCTTAAATATGAAGGTGAAATTCAGACATTTCCAGATAAACACAAGTTGAGGGAATTCATAAAAAAACAACCCAAAACTCCAAGAAATACTAAAGGGAGTTCTTTGGTTAGAAAATCAATAATGTATCAAATGGTACAACCACTTTGGAAATCGATTTGGTGCTTCCTTAAGAAGCTAGAAATAGAACTACCATACAATCCAGCAATCCCACTCCTTGAATATATCCTAGAGAAATAAGAGCCTTTATAAGAACAGATATATGCACACCCATGTTTATTGCAACACTGTTTAGAATAGCAAAAAGATGGAAGCAAACAACGTGCCCATCAACAGATGAATGGATAAATAAATCATGGTGTATGCACACAATGGAATAGCAGGCATTCATAAAGAACTGTGAGGAATCTGTGCAACATTTCATAACATGGAGGAACCTGGAAGGCATTATGTTGAGTGAAATTAGCCAGTTGCAAAAAGACAAATATTGTATAAGACCACTATTATAAGAACTTGAGAAATAGTTTAAACTGAGAAGAAAACATTCTTTTGTGGTTACGAGAGGAAGGAGGGAGGAATGGTGGGACAGGGGTATTCACTAATTAGTTGGTAGATAAGAACTACTTTAGGTGAAGGGAAAGACAACATACATTACAGGTGAATTCAGCACAATTGCACTAAACCAAAAGCAAAAATTTTCCTGAATAAACTGAATGTTTCAAAGGCCAGTGTACCAGGGGCAGCAGTTTGGGGACCATGATTTCAGGGGACATCTAAGTCAATTGGCATAATAAAATCTGTTAAGAAAACATTCTGCATCCCACTTTGAAGAGTGGGGTCTGGGGTCTTAAACACTAGCAAGTAGCCATCTAAGATGCATCAATTGGTCTCAGCCCACTTGGATCAAAGGAGAATGAAGGACACAAGGTGATTACAACCCCAAGAGACAGAAAGGGCCACACGAACCAGCGACTTCATCATCCTGAGGCCAGAAGAACTAGATGGTGCCCAACTACAACTGATGACTGCCCTGACAGGGAACACAACAGAGAATCTGTGAGGGAGCAGGAGAGCAGTGGGATGCAGACCCCAAATTCTCATTAAAAAGACCAGACTTAATGGTCTGACTGAGACTGGAAGGATCCCAGTGGTCATGGGTCCCATACCTTCTATTGCCCCAGGACAGGAACCATTCCCGAAGCCAACCCCTCAGACATAGATTGGACTGGACAGTGGGTTGGAGATGGATGCTGATGAGGAGTGAGCATCTCAGATCAGGTGGACACTTCAGACTATGTTGGCATCTCCTGCCTGGAGGGGAGATGAGATGGTAGAGAGGATTAGAAGCTGGCAAAATGGACATGAAAAGAGAGAGTGGAGGGGAAAAGCGGGCTTTCTTATTAGGGGGAGAGTAATTGGGAGTATATAGCAAGTTGTATATAAGGTTTACTTAAAAGGCTGACTTGACTTGTAAACTTTCACTTAAAGCACAATAAAAATTATAAAAAAAAAGAGAAGCAAGTAGAGAGACAGGGTACCCATAGCACTGAGAAAGAAGAGCCAAGAGCACACATCCTTTGGATCCAGGGTCCTGGTGCTAAAAAGATCCTAGACCAGGAAAGATTGATAACAAAGACCTTCCTCTAGAGCCCACAGAGAAAAGAAAGGCTTCACCTGGAAATGATGCCTAAATTTGGACTTGTAGCCTATTAGACTATGAGAGAATAAATTTCTCTTTGTTGAAGCCAATAAAAAAAAAAAGCAGGAGTGGCAATATTAATTTCTGACAAAATAGACTTTCAACTTAAATCCATCATAAAGCATAAGGAAGGACACCATATAATCATTAAAGGGACAATACGCCAAGAAGATATAACCATATTAAATATTTATGCACCCAGTGGCAGGGCTGCAAGATAGATAAAACAAACTCTATCAGCATTGAAATGTGAGATAGACAGCTCCGCAATAATAGTAGGAGACTTCAACACACCACTTTCAGAGAAGGACAGAACATACAGAAAGAAGCTCAATGAAGACATGGAAGACCGAAATGCCACAATCAGCCAAGTTGACCATGTAGACACATACAGAACACCCAACAGCAACCAAGTATACTTTCTTTTCTAGTGCACATGGAACATTCTCTAGAATAGACCACAAATTAGGTCATAAAGAAAGCCTTAGCAGAATCCAAAACACTGGAATGTTACAAAGCATCTTCTCTGACCAAAAGGCCATAAAAGTGGAAATCAATAACAGGAAAAGAAATCGATACTTGGAAACTGAACAATACTCTGCTCGAAAAAGACTGGATTATAGAAGACATTAAGGATGGAATAAAGAAATCCATAGAATCCAATGAGAATGAAAACACTTCCTATCAGAACCTTTGGGACACAGCAAAAGCGGTATTCAGAGGCCAATTTATATCAATAAATCCACATATACAAAAAGAAGAAAGGGTGAAAATCAAAGAATTATCGCTACAACTTGAACAAATAGAGAGCAAGAAAAGAAACCCACAGGCATCAGAAGAAAACAAATAATAATAATTAGAGCTGAACTAAATGAAATAGAAAACAGAAAAACAAATGAAAGAATTAACAAAACTAAAAGTTGTTTTTTTGAAAAAATCAACAAAATTGATAATCCAGTGGCCAAACTGACAAAAGAAAAACAGGAGAGGAAGCAAGTAACTCAAATAAGAAATGAGATGAGCGATATTACAACAGACCCAACTGAAATTAAAAGAATCATATCAGATAACTATGGAAGACTATACTCAAACAAATTTGAAAACCTAGAAAAATTGGATGAATTCCTAGAAACACACTACCTACCAAAACTAACACAAATGGAGGTAGAACAATTAAATAGACCCATAACAAAAGAAGAGATTGAAAATGTTATTAAAAAACTCCCAACAAAAAAAAGCCCTGGTCTGGATGGCTTCACTGCAGAGTTATACCAAACTTTCAGAGAAGAGTTAACACCACTACTACTAAAGGTATTTCAGAGCATAGAAAAGGATGGAATACTACCAAACCCGTTCTATGAAGCCACCATATCCCTGACACCAAAACCAGGTAAAGACACCACAAAAAAAGAAAATTATAGACCTATATCCCTCATGAATGTAGATGCAAAAATCCTCAACAAAATTCTAGCCAATAGATTCAACAACATATTAAAAAGTAATTCGCCATGACCAAGTGGGATTCATACCAGGTATGCAGGGATGGTTCAACATTAGAAAAACAATTAAAGTAATCCTCCACATAAATAAAACAAAGGACAAGAATGACATGATTTTATAAACTGATGCAGAAAAGGCATTTGACTAAGTTCAACACCCATTCGTGATAAAAAAAACTCTCAGCAAAATAGAAATAGAAGGAAAATTCCTCAACATAATAAAGGGCAATTATACACAGCCAATAGCCAACATCACCCTAAATGGAGAGAGTCTGAAAGCATTCCCATTGAGATCCAGAACCAGACAAGGGTGCCCTTTATCACTGCTCTTATTCAACATTGTGTTGGAGGTCCTAGCCAGAGCAAGTAGGCTAGATAAAGAAATAAAGGGCATCCAGATTGTCAAGGAAGAAGTCAAAGTATCTCTAGTTGGAGATGACATGATCTTATACACAGAAAACCCTAAGGAATCCTCCAGAAAGCTACTGAAACTAATAGAAGAGTTCAGCAGATTATCAGGATACAAGATAAACGTACAAAAATCAGTTGGATTCCTCTACAACAACAAAAGAACATCGAAGAGGAAATCAGCAAATCAATGTCATTTACAGTAGCCCCCAAGAAGATAAAATACTTATGAATAAATCTTACCAGACATATTAAAGACTTATACAAAGAAAATTACAGTACACTTCTGCAAGAAACCAAAAGAGACTTACATAATTGGAAGAACATACCTTGCTCGTGGATAAGAAGACAACGTTATAAAAATGTCTATTCTACCAAAACCGAACTATACATTTAATGCAATTCTGATCCAAATCTCAACAGCATTCTTTAATGAGATGGAGAAACAAATCACCAACTTCACATGGAAGGGAAAGAGGCCCCAGATAAATAAGACATTACTGAAAAAGAAGAACAAAGTGGGAGGACTTATTTTACCTGATTTTAGAACCTATTATACCGCCACAGTAGTCAAAACAGCCTGGGACTGGTACAACAACAGATACATAGACCAATGGAACAGAATTGAGAATCCAGACATAAACCCATCCGCATATGAGCAGCTGATATTTGACAAAGGCCCTGAAACAGTTAAATGGGGAAAAGACAGTCTTTTTAACAAATGTTGCTGGCATAAGTGAATATCCATCTACAAAAATATGAAAAAAGACCCATACCTCACTCCATGCACAAAAACGAGCTCAAAATGGATCAATGACCTAAATATAAATTCTAAAACGATAAGGATCATGGAGGAAAAAATAGGGACAATGTTAGGAGCCCAAATAAGTGGCATAAACAGTATATAAAACATGATTAAGAATGCAGAAGAAAAACTAGATAACTGGGAGCTCCTAAAAATCAAACTCCTATGCTCATCCAAAGACTTCACCACAAGAGTGAAAAGACTACCTACAGACTGGGAAAACGTTTTTAGCTATGACATTTCTGATCAGAGCCTGATCTCTTAACATCTACGTGATACTGCAAAAACTCAGCTACAAAAAGACAAATGTTTTTCGCTGTTAGGTGCCATCGAGTCGGTTCCGACTCATAGCGACCCTATGCACAACAGAACGAAACACTGCCCGGTCTTGTGCCATCCTCACAATCATTGTTATGCTTGAGCTCATTGTTGCAGCCACTGTGTCAGTCCACCTCGTTGAGGGTCTTCCTCTTTTCCACTGACTCTATACTCTGCCAAGCATGATGTCCCTCTCCAGGGACTGATGCCTCCAGACAACATGTCCAAAGTATGTAAGACACAGTCTCACCATTCTTGCTTCTAAGGAGCATTCTGGTTTTACTTCTTCTAAGACAGATTTGTTTATTCTTTTGGCAGTTCATGGTATATTCAATATTCTTCGCCAACACCACAATTCAAAGGTGTCAGCCCTTCTTTGGTCTTCCTTATTCATTGTCCAGCTTTCACATGCATATGATGCCATTGAAAATACCATGGCTTGGGTCAGGTGCACTTTAGTCTTCAGGGTGACATCTTTGCTCTTCAACACTTTGAAGTGGTCCTTTGCAGCAGATTTACCCAATGCAATGCATCTTTTGATTTCTTGACTGCTGCTTCCATGGCTGTTAATTGTGGATCCAAGTAAAATGAAATCCTTGACAACTTCAATCTTTTCTCCGTTTATCGTGATGTTGATCATTGGTCCAGTTGTGAGGATTTTTGTTTTATTTTGAGTTGTAATCCACACCGAAGGCTGTGGTCTTTGATCTTCATTAGTAAGTGCTTCAAGTCCTCTTCACTTGCAGCAAGCAAGGTTGTGTCATCTGCATAACACAGGCTGTTACTGAGTCTTCCTCCAATCTTGATGCCCCATTCTTCTTCATATAGTCCAGCTTCTCGTATTATTTTTTCTGCATACAGATTAAATAGATATGGTGAAAGAATACAACCCTGATGCACAACTTTCCTGACATTAAAGCAATCAGTATCCCCTTGTTCTGTCTGAACAACTGCCTCTTGATCTATGTAAAGGTTCCTCATGAGCACAGTTAAGTGTTCTGGAATTCCCATTCTTCCCAGTGTTATCCACAGTTTGTTATGATTCACACAGTCGAATGCCTTTGCATAATGAATAAAACACAGGTAAACATCCTTCTGGTATTTTTTGCTTTCAGCCAGGATGCATCTGACATCAGCAATGATATCTCTGGTTCCACGTCCTCTTCTGAAACTGGCCTGAATTCCTGGCAGTTCCCTGTAGATATACTGCTGCAGCCGTTTTTGAATGATCTTCAGCGAAATTTTGCTTCCATGTGATATTAAGGATATTGTTCTATAATTTCCACATTTGGTTGGATCACCTTTCTTGGGAATAGGGATAAATATGGATCTTTTCCAAACAGTTGTCCAGGAAGCTGTCTTCCATATTTCTTGGCTGGCGTAGACAAGTGAGCACTTCCAGCGCTGCATCTGTTTGTTGAAACATCTCGATTGATATTCCATCAATTCCTGGAGCCTTGTTTTCCGCCAGTGCCTTCAAGCAGCTTGGACTTCTTCCTTCAGTACAATCAGTTTCTGATCATATGCCACCTCTTGAAATGGTTGAATATTGACTAATTATTTCTGGTATAATGACTCTGTGTATTCCTTCCCTCTTCTTTTGATGCTTCCTGTGTCATTTAATATTTTGCCCATGGAATCCTTCACTATTGCAACTCGAGGCTTGAATTTTTCTTCAGTTCTTTCAGCTTGAGAAACGCCGAGTGTGTTCTTTCCTTTTGGTTTTCCATCTCCAGCTCTTTGCACATGTCCTTATAATACTTTACTTTGTCTTCTCAAGAGGCCCTTTGAAATCTTCTGTTCAGTTCATTTACTTCATGAATTGTTTCTCCTGCTTTAGCTGCTCGATGCTCGAGAGCAAGTTTCAGAGTCTCCTCTGACATCCACCTTGGTCTTTTCTTTCTTTCCTGTCTTTTCAGTGACCTCTTGCCTTCTTCATGGATGATGTCCTTGATGTCATTCCAAAACTAGTCTGCTCTTCAGTCACTAGTGTTCAGTGCATCAAATCTATTCTTCAGATGGTCTCTAAATTCAGGTGGTATATACTCAAGGTCATATTTTGGCTCTCATGGATTTGCTCTGATTTTCTTCAGTTTCAGCTTGAACTTGCATATGAGCAATTGATGGTCTGATCCACAGTTGGCCCTGGCCTTTTTCTGATGATATTGAGCTTTTCCATCGTCTCTTTCCACAGATGTAGTCAATTTAATTTCTTTGTGTTCCATCTGGTGAGGTCCATGTATATAGTCGTCGTTTATGTTGGTGAAAGAAGGTATTTGCAATGAAGAAGTCGTTGGTCATGCAAAATTCTATCATTCGATCTCCGGCATTGTTTCTATCACCAAGGCCATATTTTCCAACTACTGTTACTTCTTTGTTTCCAACTTTTGCATTCCAATCCCCAGTAATTATCAATGCATCTTGATCGCATGTTTGATCAATTTCAGACTGCAGCACCCGATAAAAATCTCCTATTTCTTCATCTTTGGCCCTAGTGGCTGGTGCATAAATTTGAATAATAGTCATATTAACTGGTCTTCCTTGTAGGCATATGGATATTATCCTATTACTTACAACTTTCTACTTCAGGATAGATCTTGAAATGTTCTTTTTGATGATGAATGCGACACCATTCCTCTTCGTTGTTATTCCCAGCATAGTAGATTACATGATTGCCCGATTCAAAATGGCCAATACCAGTCCATTTCAGCTCACTAATGCCTAGGATATTGATATTTATGCGTTCCATTTCATCTTGGACGATTTCCAATTTTCCTAGATTCATACTTCATACATCCCAGGTTCCAATTATTCATGCATGTTTGCAACTGTTTCTTCTCATTTTGAGTCATGCCACATCAGCAAATGAACATCCCGAAAGCTTTACTCCATCCATGTCATTAAGATTGACTCTACTTTGAGGAGGCAGCTTTTCCCCAGTCACCTTTTGAGTGCCTTCCAACCTGAGGGGCTCATCTTGCAGCACTAAATCAGACAGTGTTCTGCTGTAATTCATAAGTTTTTCACTGGATAATGCCTTTCAGAAGTAGACTGCCAGGTCCTTCTTCCTAGTCTGTCTTAGTCTGGAATCTCAGCTGAAACCTGTCCTTTAAGGGTGACCCTGCTGGTATCTGAATACCGGTGGGATAACTTCCAGCATCACAGCAACACACAAGCCCCCACAGTACAACAAACTGACAGACACATGGGGGGGGAGATAAATAGCCCTATTAAAAAATGGGCAAATGATATGAGTAGACACTTCACTAAAGAAGACATTCAGGTAGCTAGCAAATATATGAGGAAATGTTCAGGATCATTAGCCAGTACCTAAATTCAGATCAAAACTACAATGAGATTTCATCTCACTCCAACAAGGCTAGCATTAATCCAAAAACACAAAATAAATGTTGGAGAGGGTGTGGAGAGATTGGAACACTTATACACTGCTGGTGGGAATGTCAAATGGTACAACCACTTTGAAAATCAATTTGGTTCTTCCTTAAAAAGCTAGAAATAGAACTAACATACGATCCAGCAATCCATTCCTTGGAATATATCCTGAAGAAATAAGAGCCTTCACACGAAGAGATACATGCATACGTAAGTTTATTGCAGCACTGTTTACAATAGCAAAAAGACGGAAGCAACCAAGGTGCCCATCAACAGATGAATGAATAAATAAATTATGGTATGGTCACACAGTGGAATAGTACGGATTCATAAAGAACAGTGAGGAATCTGTGAAACATTTTGTACCATGGAGAAACCAGGAAGGCATTCTGTTGAGTGAAATTAGTGAGTTGCAAAAGGACATATATTGTATAAGACCAATATTATAAGAACTTGAGAACTAGTTTAAACTGAGAAGAAAACATTCTTTTGTGGTATGAGGGAAGGGAGGGAGGCATGGTGGGACAGGGGTATTCACTAATTAGATGGTAGATAAGAACTACTTTAGGTGAAGGAAAAGACAACACACAATACAGGGGAGGTCAGCACAATTTGACTAAGCTAGAAGCAGTTTCCTGAAAAAACTGAATGCTTCGAAGGCCAGTGCAGCAGGTGTAGGGGTTAAGGGACCATGATTTCAGGGGACATCTAAGTCAACTGGCGTAATAAAACCTATTAAAAAAATTCTGCATCCCACTTTGTAGAGTGGCATCTCGGGTCTTAAACCCTAGGAAGCAGCCATCTAAAATGCATCAATTGGTCTCAACCCACCTGGATCAAAGGAGAATGATGTACACCAAGGACACAAGGTAATTAAGAGCCCAGGAGACAGAAAGGGCCACATGAACCAGATACTCCATCATCCTGAGACCAGAAGAACTAGATGGTGCCCTGCTACAATCGATGACTGCCCTGACAGGGAACACAACAGAGAACCCCTGAGTGAACAAGAGAGCACAGGGATGCAGACCCCAAATTCTCATAAAAAGACCATACTTAATGCTCTGACTGAGACTAGAGGAATCCTAGCGGTCATGGTTCCCAAACGTTCTGTTGGCTCAGGACAGGAACCATTCCTGAAGGCAACTCATCAGACATGGAAGGGACTGAACAATGGGTTGGAGAGAGATGCTGATGAAGAGTGAGCTACTTGTATCAGATGGACACTTGAAACTGTGTTGGCATCTCCTGTCTGGAGGGGAGATGGGAAGGTAGAGAGGGTTAGAAACTGGCAAAATTGACACGAAAGGAGAGACTGGAAGGGCTGACTCATTAGGGGGAGAGTAATTGGGAGTATGGAGTAAGGTGTATATAAGGTTAGATGTGACAGACTGACTTGATTTGTAAACGTTCACTTAAAGCTCAGTAAAAATTATTAAAAAATAAAATAAAGGGGTCTAACAACAACAACATAAAAAGTAGAGACTGAGTCACTAATTAAAAACTTACCAACAAAGAAAACCCGAAGACCATATGATGTCACAGATGGACTCTACCAAACATTTAGAGAATTAATGCAGATCCTTCTTAAAATCTTTCCTAAAAATTGAAGAAGAAACTGGTCTCACCCCTTTGGGATCAAGGGAGAATGAAGAAAAGAAAGATACAAGGGAAAGATTAGTCCAAAGGACTAATGGACCACAACTAACATGGCTTCCACCGGACTGAGTCCAGTACAACTAGATGATGCCTGGCCACCACCACTGACTGCCTGACAGGGATCATAACAGAGGATCCCAGGCAGAGCTGGAGAAAAATGTAGAACAAAATTCTAACTCACAAAAAAAGACCAGACTTACTGGACTGCCAGACGTGGGAGAAACCCTGGGATTATGGCCCCCGGACACCCTTTTAGCTCAGTAATGAAGTCACTCTGGAGGTTCATCCTTCAGCCAAAGACTAGACAGGCCCATAAATCAAAAGGAGACTGAAAGGGCACACCAGCCCAGGATCAAGGACTAGAAGGCAGGAGATGACAGGAAAGCCGGTAATAAGGAACCCAAGGCTGAAAGGGAGAGTGTTGATATGTCGTGAGGTTGTTAACCAATGTCGTAAAACAGTATGGGTACTAACTGTTTAGTGAAGAGCTAGTTCTTTCTGTACACCTTCAACTAAAGTACATACATTGAAGAAGAGGGAACACTTCTCAGCTCCATGAGAAGAGCATTCCCCTGAAACAAGACTATTCGAAGATATTACTAGGAAACTAATGACCAGTATATTTTGTGAACATATAAATATGTTTATTTTCAATTATACTTTTTGGTGCTATTTTAAATGGAACTGTTTAATGTTTCAGAATATTTATTTCTGAAATAGAACTGTATTGGTCTTACACATTTTGATGCTAATATCCTGCAACTGTGTTGAACTTATGTACAAGCTCTAATATTTTTGTTCTATTGTGTTTTTTTTTTCTTTTTTCTTAGAGGGTTTTTTAAAATCGTAAGTTAATGTCATATGTGGGAGGAAATAATTTTACCTCTCCACTTCCAATTTGATGCCGTTAATTTCTTTTTGTTTGTTTAATTGCTGTGGCTAGAGCTTTAAGTGTTATGCTGAATACAAGTGGTGGAAACAGGAATCTTAGTTTTGTTCTTGAGACTAGCTGCTGTGTTTCTAGGATTTCTCCAGTGATTATGATGCTAAATGTGGGTTTTCCATAAATTTCTTTTTGAGGTTAAGCATCCTTCCATTCTTAGTTTATTGAGTGTTTTCTTCATCAAAGTGTGTTGGATTTTGTCCAATTTATTTCTGCATTAATTGAGATGACCTAGTACTTCACATCGTGTGTACTGATTTTAGTATGCTGAACCAACTTTGCATAATGGGAATACATTCTATTTGGACATTGCATATAATCCTGGTAATATTCTCCGGGAGTTTCCTAGCGTGATGTTCAGGATTTTTGCATGCAGAGTCGTAAGATGTATTTGGCCTGTAGTTGTATTGTTTCCTATCAATGAATTTGTAGCTTTGATACCAAAGTAATGACAGATGCATAGAATGAGTTAGAAAGTGTTTCCTCCACCAGTATTTTGGAAGACCTTGATTTTGCTTCCTTCTTACTGATTTATTGACTTTCTACTAGTGTAAATTTTTAATTTTCTTCTGCATTTTTTGTTTCCTTTATGGTTTTCCTGAAAATTACATTCACATCGTAGAATCAGAAAAACGCATTATGACTTCACAGTAACTTGGTTTTAGTGCTACACAGGTCTGTATCTGTTGGGTATGTTGTTATTGTCACAAGTTATATCTGAACATAGAGTGAGTCTAATATCATATGTATAATTACCATTTTGTGCAGTTTTCCTTAAATCATGTAGGAATAAAAAGGGTGGTTTCAAATAAAACTACAATAAAATGGTATTTTATATCTTAATTCTGTATATTATGTACAATGTCAGTAGTGCCAGGGTTGAGATTTTTGAAAAATCAGGTAAAAGAATTAAAAAAAAAATGAGGAAACTCTAAGAATTATGTGGGATTGTATCAAGAGAAATAACCTGCAAGTGATTGTAGTACCAGAATGGGTGGGTTAACAGAAAATGTAGAGGGAAAACTGTTGAAGATTTGTTGGCAGAAAACTTCCCTGATATCGTGAAAGATAAGAAGATATCTCTCAAAGATGTTCATCGAGCTCCACATAAGGTAGATGTTAAAAAAAAAAAAACCAAGACATATTATAATCAAACTTGCCAAAAACAAAGATAAAGAGAGAATTATAAGAGCAGCAGGGGATAAATGAAAAGTCACCTACAAAGGAGAGCCAATAAGAATGAGCTCAGAGTATTCGGCAGAAACCATGCAGGCAAGAAGGCAATGGGATGACATATCTAAAAATTGAAGGAAAAAAATTGCCTGCCAAGAATCATATATCCAGCAAAACTGTCTCTTAAATATGAAGGTGAAATTAAGACATTTCCAGATAAACACAATTCGAAGGAATTTGTAAAAACCAAACCAAAACTATAAGAAATACTAAAGGGAGCTCTTTGGTTAGAAAATCAAGAATATCAGGTATCAACCCAAGACTAGAACACTGGACAGAGCAACCAGAAGTCAACACAGACAGGGAAATCCAAAAAAAAAAACAAAGCAAAATTATTTAAAAAAAAAAAAAAACAAAGTAGGGTAACAGCAATGTTATAATATAAAACAAGACTACATTAAAATAATAGAGCGACTAAGAAATGTAATCATACACCTTCTATATGGAGAGGGAGATACGGCGATACAAAGAAATAAAAGTTTTAAATTTTGAAAACTAGTGGTAAATAATAGGTAACCACAAAGGAGATAACCTGTCCTACTCATCAAAATAAAATACAAGGGGAAAATACAGACTCATCAGAAACAAAATCAACAACAACAAATATGAGGAAAGGACAATATACAAAGAAATTCTACTCAGCACATAAAATTAAGTGGCAAAAAGAAACTGCAAACAACACACAAAAAAGACATCAAAATGATAGCACTAAATTTATACCTATCCATAATTACCCTGAAAGTAAATGGACTAAATGCACCAATAAAGAGACAGAGAGTGGCAGAATGGATTAAAAGATAAGACCCCTCTACATGCTGCCTACCAGAGAAACACTTCAGATTAGAGAAACAAACTAAAACACAAAGGATGGAAAAAAATGTATCAAGCAAACAACAATCAAAAAAGAGCAGGAGTGGCAATATTAATTTCTGAAAAATAGACTTTAAAGTTAAATCCATCAGAAAGAATAAGGAAGGACACTATATAATGATTAAAGGGACAATATGCCAAGAACATATAACCATATTAAATATTTATGCACCAAATGACAGGGCTGCAAGATACATAAAACAACCTCTATCAGTATCGAAAAGTGAGATAGACAGCTCCACAATAATAGTAGGAGACTTCAACACACCACTTTCGGTGAAGGACAGGTCATCCAGAAAGAAGCTCAATAAAACACGGAGCATCTAAATGCCGCAATCAACCAACTTGACCTCGTAGACATATACAGAACACTCCACCCAACACCAACCAAGTATACCTTCTTTTCTAAGTGCACATGGAACATTCTCTAGAATAGACCACAGATTAGTCATGAAGCAAGCCTTAGCAGAATCCAAAACATTGAAATATTACAAAGCATCTTCTCTGACCACAACGCCGTAAAAGTGGAAATCAATAACAGGAAAAGAAATCAAACACTTGGAAATGACAATACCCTGCTCAAAAAAGACTGGATTATAGAAGTCATTAAGGATGCAATAAAGAAATTCGGGGATTCCAATAAGAATGGAAACACTTCTGTCAGACCTTCGGGACACAGCAAAAGTGGTGCTCAGAGGCCAATTTATATCAATAAATGCACACATCCAAAAAAGAAGAAAGGACCAAAATCAAAGAATTATCCCTACAGCTTGAGCAAATAGAAAGAGAGCAACAAAAGAAACCCACAGGCACCAGAAGAAAAAAAAAATAATAAAAATTAGAGGTGAATTACATAGAAAACAAAAACAATTCAAAGAATTAACAAGACCAAAAGCTGGTTTTTTGAAAAAAAATCAACAAAATTGAAAAGCCACTAGCCAAACTGACAAAAGAAAAACAGGAGAGGAAGCAAATAACCCAAATAAGAAATGAGATGGGTGATATTACAACAGACCCAACTGAAATTAAAAGAATCATATCAGATTACTATGAAAAACTGTAGTCAAATAAATTTGAAAACCTAGAGAAATGGATGAATTCCTAGAAACACACTGCCTACCTAAAGTAACACAAAAAGAGGTAGAACAACTGAATAGACCCATAACAAAAGAAGAGATTGAGAAGGCAAACAAAAAACTCAACAAAAAAAAAGCCCAGGTCCTGAGGGCTTCACTAAAGAGTTCTACCTAACTTTCAGAGAAGAGTTAACACCACTGCTACTAAAGGTATTTTAGAGCATAGAAAAGGGTGGACTACTCCGAAACTCATTCTATGAAGCCACCATATCCCTCATACCAAAACCAGGTAAAGAAGAGAAAGAAGAGAAAATTATCGACCTATATCCCTCATGAATGTAGATGCAAAAATCCTCAACAAAATTCTAGCCAATGAAATTAAACAACGTATCAAAAAATCAATTCACCGTGACCAAGTGGGATTCATACCAGCTATGCAGGGATGGTTCACCATTAGAAAAACAATTAATGTAACCCACCACATAAATAAAACAAAGGACAAGAATCACATGATTTTATCAATTGATGCGGAAAAGGCATTTGACAAAGCTCAACATCATTCATGATAAAAACTCTCAGCAAAACAGGAAAAGAAGGAAAATTCCTCAGCATAATAAAGGGCTTTTATACAGAGCCAACAGCCAACATTACCTGAAATGGAGAGAGCCTGAAAGCATTCCCACTGAGATCTGGAACCACACAAGGATGTCCTTTATCACCGCTCATATTCAACATCGTGTTGGAGGTCCTAGCCAGAGCAATTAGGCTAGATAAAGAAATAAACGGCATCCAGAATGGCAAGGAAGAAGTAAAGGTTTATCTATTTCCAGATGACATGATCTTATACACAGAAAACCCTAAGGAATCTTTGAGAAAACTACTGAAACTAATAGAAGAGCTCAGCAGAGTATCGGGATACAAGATAAACATACAAAAGTCAATCGGGTTCCTCTACACCAACAAAAAGAACATTGAAGAGGAAATCACCAAATCAATGTCATTTACAATAGCGCCAAAGAAGATAAAATACTTAGGAAGAAATCTCACCAGAGATGTAAAAGACTTACACAAAGAAAACTGTAATACACTTCTGCAAGAAACCAAAAGAGACTTACATGAGTGGAAAAATATACCTTGCTTGTGGATACGAAGACAACATTATAAAAATGCCAATTCTACCAAAAGCGATCTATATATTTAATGAGATGAAAAAACAAATCACCTACTTCTTATGGAAGGGAGAGAGGCCCAGATAAATAAGGCATTACTGAAAAAGAAGAACAAAGTGGGAAGCCTTACTTTACCTGATTTTAGAACCTATTATACTGCCAGTGTAGTCAAAACAGCCTGGTACTGTTCCAACAACATATACATAGAAGCCATCTATGAATCAGTTTTAAGTGCAAATGTTTTAATGATTTCCTTTCAAAATGTATATTACTGGTGCAGAGAAATACACTGGACTTAGCTCATTTTGATATTGTGTCCTACAGTTTTAACTTATTTACTATCTCCGATGGTTTTGTTGTTTTTCTTTTTTGTGGATTTTATAGAACTTTTTTATTGTAAGTTTATGTTATACGTGGAAGGAGATCATTTTGCTTTTTCACTTCTGATTTGATGCCATCTATATCTTGCTAAATTTCTCTGGCTAGAGCTTTGGGCGTACTGTTGAATACAAATGGCAAAAGCAGGCATCCTAGTTTTGTTCTTGGCAGTAGTGGGGTGCTTCTAGTATTTCTCTATTAAATGTGATGCTAGTTTGGGGTTTTTAATAAATTTCCTTTTGAGTTTAAGCATCTTTCTAATTCTAGTTCGAGGGTTTTCATCATGAAAGGCTGTTAGGTTTTGTCTGTTGTAATGACTTCTGTTTCATTTCTTATTTTTGTTATTTGCACCTTCTGACTTTTGTCAGTTTAGCTGAAGAGTTGCAACATGACTGATATTTTCAAAGAACCAGCTTTTGGCTTTGTTGATATTCTCTGTTGTTCTTCTGTTCTTCATTCATTTATTTCTGATTTGATCTCTATTTACCTCAATTGAAATGCTTTTTCTTCTCTGTCAAAAATTATTAGTCTCGGGTGGAGCCAAGATGGTGGAATAGACAGATGCTTCTTGCAAGCCCCCTTTACAACAAAGACCCGAAAAAAAAGTAAAACGAGTATATTTGTGACAAGCTGGGAGCTCTGAGCTTCAAAGCCAAGCTTAGAACATGAACTGAGGGACAGGAGGAAGGAAGAGACCATTCAGAAGCAGAGAGGAGTTACTTGACCTGAATCACGGGGAGCCCTCAGGCACCATTCCTGGAGCGGCAGCAGCAGCAGGCTGTTACTAGCAGTCAGCTGCAGTTTCCTCAGGGAGAAGCAGCCAGACACACAGCCTACTCACACCTCCGGAACCTGAGGAGAACGGTGCTTTTGGCAAAAGCTAAGTACTTTTGTGTATTTTAATGTGCTCCCCAACCACAAACTGGCCTCAGCAGCTGAATTCCCTGGGCCAGAAATAGGCACTGTTGAGCACCTAGAGCCATCCTCTTGGCCTTTGGGAAGGAAAAAATTTGCATTTGGGGGAAAAGATAATTTGGTAGCTCCACTAACCAGGGGAGCTCAGGACAGAAGCAGCTCCTGTCCAGGCATAAACCATCCATGGACCTTGAGCAACTTTCCCTTCTGCATGAACCTGTGTGGGCCTATTTTGGGAGAATAAGCCTTTGTTGGCAAACTCCGACCATTTCAGCTGTGCGGTGGAGAAGTGGATGTTTGATGTTTGACACTGTTTTGCCTATTAAACAAGGTCCTCAGCTACCGAGATCACGGGCCTAAGGACTGATAGCTCCACTCAGGTCACCCAGCCACCTGCGACAAGGGTCCAAAGATGACTAGTACCTCCCAGTACTTACAAGCAAAAACTTTGGGTACCCATGGTCCATCTGCAGAATCCACCCACCTGTATGCTCTAGGGAACATGGACGTGCTTTCCTCAGAGACACTTGGGGGTCAGTATTCAGCCCCCCTGCCTTGTTCAGAGCATGACCCCCTGCTGCAGTCAGGTACTGGTACATATGCCAATCACCCCTGCCCCTCTAAGATTGTAGGACAGAGTCTGTACCATACACTTGATGATCAGCTACCTGGAAACCTGAGCTGAATTCATACAAGAAAACTGAATGGTCTTCTAGACTGAAATACCTGATAACAGCTCTAACCAGCTGGGGACCAGATGTCAGAGTTCCAAAGGTGAAAATAATCAAGCTAGCTCACTCAAGCAACACATAGGGGTATACCAAAACAAAACAAAGCAAGAAGCTACGACTCAGTAAGCAAGCATAAACTAATACAATAACTTAGAGATGGCTTGAAGACAACAGTCAATATCAAATCACATAAAGAAACAGACGATGATCACCTCAACAGGCTCTCAAAACAAAGAATCCAGGGATCTTCTAGATGACAGTGCATTCCTGGAATTAGCAGATGCAGAATAATAAAGTTTAATACACAGAACCCTTCAAAACATAAGGAAGGAAATGAAGCAATACGCAGAACAAGCCAAGGAACACACAGATAAAGCAACTGAAGAAATTAGAAAGATTATTTAGGAACATAATGAAAAATTTAATGAACGGGAAATATCCTTAGACAGCAATCAGAAGTTCAGAAGATTAACAATAAAATTACAGAAGTAGGAAACTCAACAGAAAGTCAAGGGAGCAGAACTGAGCAAGCAGAAGCTAGAATTTCTGAACTTGAAGATAAATCACTTGGCACTAATATATTGGAAGAAAAGTCAGATAAAAGAATTTTAAAAAATGAAGAAACCTTAAGAATCATGTGGGACTCAATTAAGAAAATTAACCTATAAGTGATTGCAGTACCAGAACAGGGAGGGATAACAGAAAATACAGAAAGAACTGTAGAAAACTTCCCTGATATTGTGAAAGTTGAGAAGATATCTATCCAAGATACTCATCGAGCTCCACATAGGGTAGATGTTAAGAGAAGTCACCGAGACATATTATAATCAAACTTGCCAAAACCACTGATAAAAAGAGAATTATAAGAGCAGTGAGGGATAAACAAAAAGCCACCTACAAAAGAGAGCCAATAAGAATAAGCTCGGACTACTCAGCAGAAACTATGCAGGCAAGAAGGCAATGGGATGACATATGTAAAAAACTGCCTGCCAAGAATCATATATCCAGCAAACTGTCTCTTAGATATGTAGGTGAAATTCAGACATTTCCAGATAAACACAAGCTGAAGGAATTCATAAAAACCAAACCAAAACTCCAAGAAATACTAAAGGGAGTTCTTTGGTTAGAAAATCAATAATGTAACAAATGGTACAACCACTTGGGAAATCGATTTGGCACTTCCTTAAAATGCTAGTAATACAACTACCATACAATCCAGCAATCCCACTCCTTGAATATATCCTAGAGAAATAAGGGCCTTTATATGAACAGATATATGCAAACCCATGTTTACTGCAGCACTGTTTAGAATAGCAAAAAGATGGAAGCAATCAAAATGCCCATCAACAGATGAATGGATAAATAACTCATGGTGTATGCACACAATGGAATAGTAGGCATTCATAAAGAACTGTGAGGAATCTGTGCAACATTTCATAACATGGAGGAACCTGGAAAGCGTTATGCCGAGTGAAATCAGCCAGTTGCGAAAAGTCAAATATTGTGTAAGACCACTGTTATAAGAACTTGAGAAATAGTTTAAACTGAGAAGAAAACATACTTTTGTGGTTACGAGAAGAGGGAGGGCGGAATGGTGGGAGAGGGGTATTCACTAGTTAGTTGGTAGATAAGAACTACTTTAGGTGAAGGGAAAGACAAATGGACTAAACCAAAAGCAAAGAAGTTTCCTGAATAAACTGAATGCTTCGAAGGCCAGTGTAGCAGGGGCAGGGGTCTGGGGACCATGGTTTCAGGAAACATCTCAGTTAATTGGCATAATAAAATTTATTAAGAAAAGATTCTGTATCCCACTTTGAAGAGTGGCATTTGGGTCTTAAACACTAGCAAGCAGCCATCTAAGATGCATCAATTGCTCTCAACCCACCTGGGTCAAAGGAGAATGAAGAACACCAAGGACCCAAGGCAATTATGAGCCCAAGAGACAGAAAGGGCCACATGAACCAGAGACTACATCATCCTGAGACCAGAAGAACTAGATGGTACCCAGCTACAATTGATGACTGCCCTGACAGGGAACACAACAGAGAACCCCTGAGGGAGCAGGAGAGCAGTGGGGTGCATACCTCAAATTCTCATAAAAAGACCAGGCTTAATGGCCTGACTGAGACTGGAAGGTCCCTGGTTGTCATGGCCCCCAGTCCTTCTCTTGGCCCAGGACAGGAACCATTCCTGAAGCCAACTCTTGAGACATGGATTGGACTGGACTATGGGTGGGAGAGGGATGTTGGTTGGAGTGAGCTTCTTGGATCAGATGGACTCTTGAGACTATGTTGGCATCTCCAGCCTGGAGGGGAGATGAGAGGGTGCAAGCGGTTAGAAGCTGACGAAATGCAAACGAAAAGAGAGACTGGAGGGAGAGAGCTGATATCTCGTTAGGGGAACAGTAATTGGGAATGTGTAACAAGGTGTATATGGGTTTTTGTGTGAGAGACTGACTGGATTTGTAAACTTTCATTTAAAACACAGTAAAAATTATTAAAAAAATGTATTGTGTTCACTGAAGACATTAATTTTTCTGAAAGTGTGTTCTGGAAGCAGAGAGAAAAGTGTAGTTTAATTCCACTTTGAGAACCCAGTGCTTGTTTACCCCTATCAGTTCTTGTTGCTTTCTCTATTCTACAGGAGAGCAGCAAGTGCCTGGCACTGAAACCCACCATCTGTACCAGGAAACTTCTGGCTGAGGGCAGGCGGTAGGGGGAGCACGTTTAAAAATCCTGGGTTTTCAATAGTTAATATCACACGTATAATTTGGTGACATGAGAACTCAAGTTCTACTGTAGTTTTGTGATGATAAACATGACATGTGGAAAAATTGTAGGGTTTTGTCTTTCCCAAGAATGTAGATGCTGAGTGTAGATATCTAAAGAGAGATTGACATTTGGCTTATTGGTTCAAGTCTGGGTGTGCTTGTGTAATAATCGCTGCTATCCACACCTTCACACACACGCGCACACACACACAACCTCATCCTCTTCTCCAACCAACTACTTAATCTCTGAAGTGTGCATACACTGATGCACGCTCTTCCTTTCAGAGGAAACGGGAGCAGAAGTTTGTGGCCTACAGCATCCTGAGCCCAAGGCTGAGAATTTTCTTACACCCTTGACATTTTGGTGCATTTTTGGTAAAAGACAGAGAAGGAAGTAAACAGAATAAACCCCAAGCTATATATGCATAACCCTTATTGTGAAAGGGGTTCTCTGGCATATTTGTGTGCTTTCTGTGTCTTTTGCTGTTTCCCCACCCCCAGAAGGCTCTTTTGCAGTGAAGCACCAAATAATTGCTTTTGGGATTTCCACAAATCTTGATTCAGGATTATAGACCTAATTGTTCTTTTAAGAACATCACTGAGAAAATGGCCAGGTGGATCTTACATGTTAATTCAGTGGTAGAAACCCAAACTACCTGTTGCTACATTAGCTGGAACATATTTTGAGTTCATCTGTTGCTTTGTTTTTTGGCAGGTTCCTGAAAACATAGATCATTTATTACATTTGGGCTAGGGAGTACTCAGATAATAAAATCTTAAAAACAAATACGCAATTTTGATTATGACCCCCAAAGGGTTGTAATCTTTAAGGCAGTAGAAAGAAGGTAGGGAAGACAATGGGAACACTGAACATTACTGCCCCAAGAAAACAACATGATTTTCCAGGTGTTGAAGAATATCTTTGGTATACACCATTGCAAGTCCCTTTGTGTACCACCTACCACCTGTCTGACTGGGAGTGTCTGTTTCATTGAAGGTGGGTCTCTAGTCTTCTTCAGATTTTCTTCTCTACAATGCTAGGGCCTGGGACCAGGACCTTTTACTCAAAAGATATGTGTTGGCTGACTGGGCTCACCTGACAAGAAGAGAATGTAAGCATTTAACCTGGGCTCTATTTAAAGGAGACGTTCTTCTTCGGTGCAATTGAGTCAGTTCCACCTCATAGTGACCCTGTGTACAACAGAACGAAACACTGTCCGGTCCTGTGTCATTCACAATCGCTGCTATGTTTGAGACCATTTTTGCATCTACTGTGTCAATCCATCTCATTGAGGGTCTTCCTGTTTTTCACTAACCCTCCACTTTACCAAGCATGATATCTTTCTCTAGGGACTGGTCCCTCCCATAACATATCTAAAGTACATGAGAAGAAGTCTCACCATTCTTGCTTCTAAGGAGAATTCTGGCTCTACTTCTCCCAAGACAGATTTTGTTTCATTCTTCTGGAAGTCCATTGTACAGTCAGTATAATTCGCCAACACCACAGTTGAAAGGCATCAATTTTTCTCGTCTTCCTTATTCATTATGCAGTTTTCATGTGTATAGGTGGCCATAGAAAACACCATGGCTTGTGTCAGGCACACCTTAATCCTTAAAGTGACATCTTAGCTTTTCAACACTTTAAAGAGATCTTTTACAGAAGATTTGTCCACAGGCAATGCATCTTTTGGGTTAACTGCTTCTTCCATAGCTGTCGATGTGGATCCAAGTAAGAAGAAATCCTTGACAGCCTCAGACTTTTCTCCGTTTGTCATGATGTTGCTTATTGGTTCACATGTGAGGTTTTGTGTTTTCTTCATGTTGAGGTGTAATGCTGAAATCTGTAGACTTTGATCTTTGTCAGTAAGTGCTTCAAGTCCTCTTCACTTTTAGGAAGTGAGGTTGTGTCATCTGCATAACACAGGTTGTTAATGAGCTTGCTCCCCTCCTGATCCTGCATTCTTTTTCACATAGTCCAGGTTTTCGGATAACTTGCTCAAATGGAGATTGAATAAATATGGTGAAAGGTACACAGTGATGCTCGTCTTTCCTGACATTAAATCGTGCAGTATCCCCTTGTGCTGGTAGAATGACCACTTCTTGCTCTAAGTACTGGTTCCTCATGAGCACAATTAAGTGTTTTGGAATTCCCTTTCTTCTCAGTCTTATCCAATGTTTGTTATGATCCACAGTCAAATCCCTTTGCATAGTTTATAAAGCCCTCTTTCTGCTGTTTGCTTTCAGCCAAAATCCATCGGACATCAACAATGATATCCTTCATTTCATGTCCTTTTCTGGAACTGGCCTAAATTTCAGGCAGTTCCCTGTCCATGTACTGTTAAAATCATTTCAGATTTATCTTTAGCATAATTTTACTTGTATGTGACATTAATGATATTGTTTGGTAATTTCTGCATTCAACTGAATCACTTTTGTTTGGAATAGGCACAAAGATGGATCTCTTCCAGTCAGTGCCTGGGTAGTTCTCCTCCAAATTTCATTTCTTTTTATGGCACTTTAAGTAAAAGTTTACAATTCAAGTCAGTTTCTCATACAAAAACTTATACGCACATTATTATGGGACCCTAGTTATTCTCCCCACAATGTGACAGCACACTCCTTCTCTACACCCTGTATTTCCCGTGTCCATGCAACCAGCTCCTGTCCTCCTCTGCCTTCTCCTCTCACCACGGAACAGAGCTTCCAACATAGTCTTACGTGTATTTTTCAGCTAAGAAGCACACTACTCAGCAGTATCATTTTATGCCTTATAGTCCAGTCTAATCTTTGAAGAGTTGGCTTTGGGAATGCTTTTAGTTTTGGGCTAAAAGAAAGCCTGGAGGCCGTGACCTCTGGGTTCCCTCCAGTCTCCTTCAGATCATTAGGTCTGGAATCTTCACTAGAATTTGAGTTCTGTCCCCCGCCCCCTTTACTCCTACTTCATCAGGGACTCTCTGTTTTGTTTCCTGTCAGGGCAGTCATTGGTGGTAGCCAGGCACCCTTTACTTCTTCTGGTCTCAGGCTGATGGAGTCTCCTCTTTATGTGTCTTTTTCTGTCTCTTGGGCTCACATTTTCCTTGTGTTTTGATGTTCTTCATTCTCCTTTGCTGCAGGTCAGTTGAGTCCAACTGATGCATCTTAGAAGGCTGCTTACTAGCTTTTAAGACCCCAGATCCCTCTCACCAAAGTGGGATGCAGAACAATTCTTTTTAATACACTTTGTTATGCCACTTGACCTAGGTGGCCCCTGAAACCATGTTGCCCAGACCCCCACCCCTGCTACTCTGACCCTTAAAGTCTTTGGTTGTATTCAGGAAACTTCTCAGCTTTTGGTTTTCTCCAGTTGTGCTAACTTCCTCTGTATTATGCATTCTTCTTCCCTTCCCCTAAAATAATTCTTGTTTAGTATCTAATTAGCGAGTGCCCGCTTCTTTCGCTCCCTATCCTCATAACAACCGAAGAATGTTTTCGTCTGTGTTTAAAACTTTCCTTGAGTTTTTATAACAGTGGTTTCATACAATATTTATCATATTGCAACTAATGAGTTGCACTCGGCAAAATGCCTTCCAGTTTCCTCTATGAGATTTTTCATGGATTCATCTTTATTCGTTATCACTGCGTATTATTCCATTGTATGAATGTACTGCAAAACGTTTATGCATTCATTCAACAATGGGCACCTTGTTTGTATGTATCTTTTTGCTATAGTAAACAGTACTGCAGTGAACATGGGTGTCCATATTTCTATTGTGTGAGGGCTCTTATTTCTCTATGATATACTCCAAGGAGTGAGATTGCTGGATTGTATGGCACTTTTATTTCTAGCTTTTTAAGAAAACATCAAATTGATTTCAAAAGTGGTTGTACTGTTTTATACTCCACCAGTAGTGTGTAAGTGTTCTTGTTTCTCTACAACTTCTCCAACATTTATTATTTTCTATTTCTTGGAATAATGCTAGCCTTGTTGAGGTGAGAGGGTATCTCACTATAGCTTTGATTTGCATTTCTCCAGTGGCTAATGATGGTGAGCATTTCCTCATGTATCTGTTAGTCCCCTAAATGTCCTCTTTGGTGAAGTGTCTGTTCATATCCTTAGCCCATTTTCTAACTGGATTATTTGTCTTTTTGTTGTTGAGTTCTTGCAGTATCATGTAGATTTTTAGAGAGTAGATACTGATCAGATTTGTCATAGCCAAAAATATTTTCCCAGTCTGTAGGTTGTCTTTTCACTCATTTGGTGCAGCCTTTGGATGAGCATAGGTGTTTGATGTTTAGGAGCTCCCAGGTATCTAGTTTCTCTTTGGATATTTGTACATTGTTAGTCATGTTTTGTATACTGTTCATGCCATGTATTGGGGCTCCTAGTGTTCCTATTTTTTCTTCCATGATCTTCATCATTTTAGATTTTATATTTAGGTCTTTGATCCATTTTGAGTTAGTTTTTGTGCCTCATGTAAAGTACGGGTCTTGTTTTATTTTTTTGCGGGTGTATATCCAGTATGCCAGCATCATTTGTCAAATAGCCTTTTTCCGGTTTAAGAAACTTTCGGCCGTTGTCATGTATCAGCTGTTCATAGGTGGATGAATTTATATCTGGATTCTCAGTTCTCTTCCATTGGTCTACGTATGTGTTGTTGTACCAGTTCCAGCCTGTTTTGACTACTGTTGTGGTATAATAGGTTCTAAAACCAGGCATCCCATTTTGTTCTTCTTTTTCAGTAATACTTTACATATCCGGAGCCTCTTCCCTTTCTATATCAAGTTTGTGATTTGTTTCTCCATCTTATTAAAAAATGCCATTAGGTTTTGGATAGGGATTGCATTGTACGCATAGATGGCTTTGGTTGGGTAGAATAGACATTTTCACAACGCTGATTCTTCTTATTCATAAACAAAGTATGTTTTTCCACTTATGTAGGTCTCTTTTGGTTTCTTGCAGTAGTGCCTTGTAGTTTTCTTTGTATAGGTCCTTTACGTCTCTGGTTAGATTTATTCCCAAGTATTTAATCTTCTTGGGGGCTATTGAAAAATGGTATCAGTTTGGGGATTTTCTCTTCGACATTTGCTTTGTTGGTGTAGAGGAACTGAACTGCTTGGTGTGTTTATCTTGTATCCTGATACTTTGCTGAACTCTTCAATCACTTCCAGTAGTTCGTCTTGTGGATTCTTTAGGGTTTTCTGTGTGTAAGATCATATCTACAAATAGAGATAATTTTACTCCTTCCTTACCAATTTGGATGAACTTTATTTTGCTAGCCAAATAGCAATATTGAATAAGAGCGGAGATAAAGGCCATCCTTGTCTTTTTCCCATTCTCAAGGAAAATGATTTCAAACTCTCTCCATTTAGCAGGAAGTCAGCAGTTTGCTTTGCGTAAATGCAATTGTTATGTTGAGTAATATCCCTTCTATTCCTATTTTGCTGAGAGTTTTTATCATAAACGGGTGTTGGATTTTCTCAAATGCCTTTTCTGTATCAATTGTGGAGATGGTATTGTTCTTGCCTTTTATTTATGTGAGGGATTACGCTGATTGTTTTTCTAATGTGTAACCATCACTGTATACCTGGTATGAAGCCTACATGGTCATGATGAATCATTTATTTGATATGTTGTTCAATTGTATTGGCTAGAATTTTATTGAGAATTTTTGCATGTAAGTTAATGAGGGATATTGGTCTCTAATTTTTTGTGATGTCTTTACCTGGTTTTTGTATAAAGGGTTATGCTGGCTTAAAAGAATGAGTTTGGGAGCATGTCATCCTTTTGTATGTTCTGAAATACCTTTAGTAGAAGTCGTATTATTATTCTCTGAAAGTTTGGTGGAATTATCCAGTGAAATCGTCAGGGCAGGGGCTCTGTTTTTTTGTTGTTGTTGGGAGTTTTTAAACTACCTTTTCAATCTCTTCTATTGATATAGATTTATGTAGTTGCCCTACCTATGTGTTAGTTTAGGTTGTTGCTGTTGTCGTTAGGTGCCGTCAAGTCTGTTCCGACTCATAGCGACCCTATGCACAACAGGATGAAACACTGCCCTGCCCTAAGCCCTCCTTACAGTCTTTGTTACACTTGAGCTCATTGTTGCAGTCATTGGGTCAATCCACCTCGTTGAGGGTCTTCCTCTTTTCTGCTGACCCTGTCCTCTGCCAAGCATGGTGTCCTTCTCCAGGGACTGATCCCTCCTGACAACGTGTCCAAAGTATGTAAGACGCAGCCTCGCCATCCTTGCATCTAAGGAGCGTTCTGGCTGTGCTTCTTCTAAGACAGATTTGTTCATCTATCTAATAAATCTGTCTTAGTATAGGTAGGTAATGTGTGTTTAGAAATTTGTCCGTTTCCTCTGTTTTCAAATTTGTTCAGGACAAATTTTCATAGCGCTTTATTATGATTCTTTTAATATCAGTTGGTTCTGTTGTGATATCACCCATCTCATTTCTTATTCAGGTTTTGTGCATCCTCTCCTGTTTTTCTTCAGTCAGCTTGGCCAGTCCTTTATCATTTTGTTGCTCTTTTCAAAGAACCAGCTTTTGTTTTTGTTAACTCTTTGTTTTTCTGATCTCTGTTTCATTTAATTCTGCTCTTATTTTTATTATTTGCTTTCTTCTTCTGAGGGCTACTTTTGCTGATCGCTATTTTTTTGAGTAGTAGGCATAATCCTTTGATTGTGGCCCTTTCTTCTTTTTGGAAGTGTGCTTGTGATGTTATAAATTGATCTCTGAGAACTGCTTTTGCTGTGTCCTAAAGGTTCTCATAGAAAGTGTTTTCGTTCTCATTTGATTCTATGAATTTCTTTATTTTGTCTTTAATTTTTTCTATAACCCTGTAGTCTTTAGCAAGATGCTTCTCAGTTTCTGTGTTTGATTTTTTCCTTGCTTTTTCAGTTACTGATTTCTACCTTTATGGCTTTAATTCAGAAAAGCTGCTTTGTAATATTCCAACGTTTTGCATTAGTTAAGGCTTGCTTTATGGGCTAACATGTGGTCTATTCTAGAGCATGTACCATGTGCATCGGAAAAGAAAAGTATACTTGGCTGCTGTTGGGTGGAGCGTTCTGTATATGTTTATGAGGTCAGGTCGATTGATTGAGGCATTTAAATCTTCCATGTCATTGTTGAGCTGCTTTCTGGATGTTCTGTCCTTCATTGAAAATGGTGTGTTGAAGTCTTCTACTATTATTGTGGAGACTTCTGTCTTTCTTCATTGCTGTTAGAGTTTGTTTTGTGTATTTTGGAACCCTGTTGTTGGGTGCGTAAGTATTTATTATGGTTGTATCATATTGGCATATTGACGATCTAATCATTATATAGTGTCCTTATCTTTTGTGATACATTTTACTTTAAAGTCTATTTTGTCAGAAATTAATGTTGCTAGCTCTGGTCTTTTTTGATTGTTCTTTGCTTGATACATATATTTTTTTCCATCTTTTGAGTTTTAGTTTGTTTATGTCTTTAAGGTGTGTCTCCTGTAGGCAGCGAATAGACAGAACATTTTTATTTATCTTATTTATTTATCTTAACCCACTCTCTGTCTCTTTACTGGTGCATTTGGTCCATTTGCATTCAGCATAATTATGGATAGGTATGAATTTACAGCTGTCATTTTGATGTCTTTGTGAGTGTCTTGTTGACAGCTTCTTTTTTCTAGTTAGTTTTTTGTGTCAACCAGTTTTTCTTTATGTTTTGTCTTTTCATCTTTTTCATTGTTGTTGCTTTTGTATTTGCTGAGTCTTTATGTTTTTCGTGTTTTTTATTTTGATGTTTAGGATTCTTAGTTTCCTTTGTGGTTGCCGTTATATTTTCCCCTACTTTTCTAAACCAATCTTAATTGTTGATACCACCTTGACTTCCTCTTTGTATGAAAGATACATGACTATAGTTTAGTCCCTCTTTTTTTATTTAATGTTGTCATCTTTTACAAAATGGCATCTCTGTTCCCTCTTTTGAGCATTTTGCTTTGATTTATTTTTGTAATTTCCCTATCTGGGTTGATATCTTGTTGCTCTGTCCTGTGTTCTAGTCCTGGATTATTATCTGATGCTATTGATTTTCTAACTGCGTGACTCCCTTTAGTATTTCCTGTAATTGTGGTTTGGTTTTCAAATTCCCTAAACCTCTGTTTGTCTGAAAATGACCTAATTTTGTCTTCATATTTGAGAAACAGTTTTGCTGGATATATAATTCTTGGCTGGCAATTTTATTTTTTCCTTTAAGTCTTTAAATATGTAGTTTCATTGCTTTCTGGCCTGCTTGGTTTCCTCGCAGTACTCTGAGCTTAGTCTTATTGACTCTCTTTTATAGTTGACTTTTCGTGTATCCCTAGCTGCTCTTAAAATTCTCTCTTTATCTTTGGTTTTGGCAAGTTTGATTATAATATGTTTTGGTGACTTTCTTTTAAGATCTACCTTGTGTGGAGTTCAATGAGCATCTTCAATAGAGATCTTCTTATCTGTCATGATATCAGGGAAGTTTTCTGCCAACAAATCTTCAACAATTTTCTCTCTCTATTTTCTGTTATCCCACCCTTTCTGGTACTACAGTCACTTGCAGGTTATTTCTCTTGATACAATCCCACATAATTCTTAGGGTTTCTTTTTTTAAAAATTCTTTTACCTGATTTTTCCACAAATATGTTGGTGTCAAGTGCTTTATCTTCAGTCTCACTAAGTCTGACTCCCATTTACTCACTTTTACTCCTATGACTATTGAACTAATTATGAAATTTTATTGTTAATCTTCTGAATTCCTGATTGCTGTCTCTCCTGCGTTCTTGCAGCCTGTTAAGTTTGACATTATGCTCTTCTCTAATCGTCTTAATTTCCTCTAATTCTATGTCTGTGTGTTCCTTGGATTATTTTGAATGTTGCCTGATTTCCTTCCTGACTGCTTGTAGAACTGCATTTATTAATCTTTTGTATCCTACCCCTGGTAATTCCAGGAAATTCTCTTCATCTGGAAGATTTCTTGATTCTTTGTTTTTGGAGCTTGTTGAAGCCATCATGGTCTGCCTCTTCATGTTATTTGATATTAACTGTTGTCTCCAAGCCATCAGTAAATTATTGTATTTATTTATTTTATGTTTGCTTACTGTGTCCTAACTTCTTGTTTTGACATGCCAAAATAGGCTGGTCGAGTGAATAGTTTGATTATTGGTGGCTTTGAAGCTCTAACATCCTGTCACCAGGTAGTTAGATCTTTCACTAAGTTTGCAAGTCTTGGAATTCATTTACTTTTTGCATATGGATTCAGCTCAGGTGTCTAGGTACTAGGTCACCAAGTTTGTGGAGCAAGCTCTCACCTACAGTCTTAGACAAGCAGGTGTGATTGGTGTAGGCAGAGGTATCTGGCTGCAATAAGGTGTCACACACTAAGAAAAGCTGGTGACTGACAATCACCCCTGCATGTCTGTTAGGAATGCATATTCCTGTTCCCTGGAGTGCCTAGGTGGGTGTGTTTTCCAGCCCAACTATGGGCACTCAGTGCTGTTGGCTATATGCCTGGGAGACACCACTTATCCTTGGACCCCTGTCTTTGTAGTGGCTAGGTGGCCTGGGTGAAGCCACCAGTTCTCATGCTCCTGAGGTGTGTAGGTGAGGACCCCACTTAATAGGCAGAGCAGTGTCAAATGTCACAAACCTACCTCTGCACCATATAGCTGAAACAGTTGAAGTTAGACTTCAGGTATATACCCTGTTGTACTGTGATAATGAGGGCATAGGCCATTGAAAATGACCCACATAGGTCTATGCAGAAATGAAAGGCATTGAAAGACCATGGACTGCGTATGCCTGTGCCTAGGCAAATGAGCTGTTTCTCCCCCAAGTTCTCAGCTTAGGGGACCCAGCAGATTATTTTTCCCCTGTTTGTTAATTTATTCCTTCTCTAAGGCTGGGAGGATGACTCACGGCATGTGACAGTTCCTTCCTCCATCTCAGGGGAAGTGGCTACCACTGAAGACAGCTTTGTATCTGTGCAGAACAGGGAGGGGTCAGTTGACAGATATTTTTTTCCAAAGGGCTGTTTTTTGGTCCACATTGTACACTGGGGACAAGTTCTTATCATTTTCTAGGAGCAGTGGCTTTTGATGATTCTGTCACATGAGTGGACTCTCCACCACTCGGTCTCTGCCAACTTGGAAAACGCATCCCAAATGCCACTGTTTGCCTCACTGCCCTCAGGCCATCGGATCTGGCTTGTAGGCTGCTGCTTCCTGCCAGATCGGGTCTGGTATCTCCTTGCTGCCTCTGTGCTATTTCTCTGTCACCATGCCTCTCAGTCTGCCTCCTCAACTTTGCCTTTGAAATTCAGGGTCCCTAGATTGTCATATATAATTGATTCAGTTTTTTTCAGGTCTTTGATGTAAGAGGGACCACAGGATTCATCTGACTACTCCAGCATCTTGGCCCCCGCCTCTCTCGAAAGTTCTTGACATAGACAAGTGAGAACCTCCAGTGCTTCATATATTTGTTGAAACACCTGAATTGGTATTCTGACACTTCCTGGAAGCTTGTTTCTTCACAGATGTGTACGTTCGACTTCCTCATTCAATATCTTTAGCTTCTTGATCATATGCCACCTCCCGAAATGGCTGAATATTGGCCGGTTCTTTTTGGTACTGTGATTGTGTGTTCCTTCCATCATCTTTTGGTTCCTCCTGCATTGTTCAATGTTTTGCCTGCAGAATCCATCAAGATTTGCTAGAAATGGAAATACCATAGGAACCAGCAAATAAGAAGAAATGATGGAGCAATCAACAATAAGTGATAAAAATCTTTGCAGAAGGCTACTGCATTGTGAGTGACAGCACCTCCTGGGGGGGCTTGACCAAAAGGAGGAAACTGTGGAAGCTAGAAATCTATGTAGAGACTAAAAATGGTAAACTGAGGACATTTTTGCCAAGTCTGGAGAATATGGAGAAACCTGGTATCATGGAGCAAGTGTTCTAAGACAATAAGAAACCTAAACCTTAGAGTTAACAACTAGCTAGTTTCTTTAAGTTAATTTGTAATGGACCCTATTAGACTTGCTCTGCATTTCACGTAAGTTGGCTTAGTTAGGCATTGACCCCTCAGACCTTCGTCGTTTGTCTTCTTAGCCAAACACAGTTCTGAGAAAGAAAGGATTTCAAGAGGCATTTTGATGAGTATCTGAAAGAATCATCGAAACCTATTGGATTTCCCTGACTTTCTTTGTTCCTCGGACTGTAAGGACTCCATATTGCTTCACCTTTTATACAACACACGTTCTCATGCTGTTTGTTATCCAATTCACGGATTGTATGATCAAATAATAAATCCCTAGCAGTATTTTGAACTTTGTTTCCATCCTAAGCAATTCTTTTACATAAGTCACCACTAATTTGATGATATTTTGAAGAGGCTATCAACATGCAATGCACTCATTTTTGCTATCTCCAAATGATTTAACAAATGAGCATTTTAGTTAAATGTCCTTGAATTTTAATTTCTAATGTGGGTGATGTTTATAGTTACCATCTCACTCCCTCAGTGAACTCACAAACTCTTTAATGTCTCTGAAGCTTGAAGAGTGCCAAGGAATTTTGGGAAAAAAAAAATAAGTACATTTCGAAAAAACACCTAGTCGTTTTCTGGGGCTGGGGAAGAGAAGTCTGTATGTGGTTGTATTGCTCTGAAACTGTTTCTTCTCAGCATAGTCTCAACCCCTATCAAATTGCATAACTTTTAAGGAAAGTAGTTCTATTACACACAGAAAATTGAGGGGCGGATTTTTTCATTGTGATTTTTGTCTTTTGACTTAAAATTTCACCACCATAGGGAGTGCTTGTTTATGGTTCATTTATTTTCTGATAACTGTATTATCAAAAATCAAACTTATGCTGACATCACGTTGATTCTAACTCATAGCGACCCTAATGGACAAAGCAGAATTGACCCATACGGTGTCTAAGGCTATCATCTTTTCGGACACGGACTACTTCTGTGGAATGGCTGGCAAGTTTGACATGCCAGCTTTTCAGTTAGCAGCCAGAAAACTGTAGTAAGAAATCATTTTTTCTTATTTTAAACCTCATCAATGTCCACATTATTTATCCTGTTTTCTTTTATCTCTTTAATGTTATTCACTCTGTTGTGAGGAATTCTGTCTTCAAAAGTTTCCCTGGGGCTCCACCTGCAAACCTCAGGCCTCAAAGGGTATTGTGTGCTGAGGCCTGATCCTAAAACTCTTCCTTTTCTGAGGCTAATTGTCAAAAAGAATATGGAAATCTCAGATAATTTACATATATTTAAATTAACATAGGTATTTTGGAAGACAAAAGAAACTTTAATACCTCAGGTTATTTTCAGAAACCAATTTCTTTTCTTTTTCTTTATTATGCTCTTGGTGTGATAGTTAAGGTTGAGTGTCAGCTTGGCTGTGTCATGGTTCTCAGTTGTTTAGGAGTTCTGTAAGTATATAGTTTGGTAGTTTTGTAATGACATATTTTGATCGTTATGTGAGGATGTAGTTATCCTCCATGATGTCATCTGATGTGATCAGGAAATCAGTTGTAAGGACAGTTTCTTCGGGTGATATGGCATGCATCCAATGTGTGTATGGACATTCTGGCAAAGCTCGCATTGTAGCTCTGGATTCTGCATACAGCTCATTATCCTCTGACGTCCAGTTCTTGGGATTTAAGCCAGCACCCTACTTACTATATTGCCTGCAGATCTTGGATTTGTCATCTTCCACAGTGCATAAACCACCAGACTGTTGTCTGACCTACTAACCCTGGACTCATTGACCCCTGCAGCTATGAGAGTCAGGAGAAGCCTACAGCCTGAAAGTTCGAATACTGCCAGCTTCTAAAATTGCATAAGCCATTTAAAATAAATAGATAAATATAATAAACATCTAAAAACTAATAAACACATAATAGTTTTCAGTGCTTACAGGTCTTAAAGGTGCTGACGGCTCTAACCCCAGTAGTAAAAAGGGTGCTGCTAATCCATGGAGTAAGGTGGCAATATTAATAGTCAAAATATTACCAATAGATCAAGTGATATTAGAAGTGAGGCTACGGGTGATTGCATGTTTGATGTTCTTCTGCAGTTTGTCAGAATGAGGAGTATAGGCAAGCTAGGTGACTGGTGTTACTTTAAAAAGGCAAAGTGCTGAAAAAAGAGACAAGATCAGGGCTTCAGAATCACAGCTCAAGCGCCATATAAAAAATCTGAAAGTTGCCATGTGTGCCCTGAAGGAAAGCCATAGTTCTTATAGCAACAGTGTTAATATGCTGAAAAACCAATCCCAGGGTCATATTGTAAAAGTGACTGAATTACAAGGCCAGCTGAATTCCCAGCCTTCAATGGTGTCTAAAATGAGGACAATGATTCCGAAGAAATAGTGCCCTGCAACTTGGAATGGGGACGTATGGGCAGATAATCAGGAAGTTGTAGACATGGAGCCCCTAAATTCCATTGAATTGCTTCTGCCTACAAAGCCAACCCTGTCACTCCCATCTAAAGAGATTACTCAATTTTTGTCTACTAAACCACCTACCCCAGTAAAATCATTAGCCCCTAAACCCCTATCTGATTACATTAACCCAGGTGTGTCTGAAAAACCTTTGTCTGAGATATCAACTGGGGCAGCATCTGAGACAAGGCCTGGGACATTGCCTGAGGTACAGGCCTTGCATGACATTGATGAATGTTCCCAAGACCCACACTAGCTGCCCATTTTTATTTCTAGACCTATAGCTAGGCTTAGGTCCCTGTCAGCCTTCAAAGGTGAGGTATAAAATGTGACCCAGGAGGAGGTACGCCACACTCCAAAAGAACTGTTTGGTTTTTCTAATATGTACAAACAGAAACTTGGAGAATAAGTGTGAGAACATCTACCAAGGTTTAGGATAAGGTATGAGGAACATAAAGTTGGATCAGTCTGAGTTTATTGGTATGGACTCTCTAAGCACAGATTCTTCATTCAATGTTTCAGCTCAGAAGTTAGGAAAAGATCTAATAGTTTATTTAATCAGTTTCTGAAGCATGGACTATGGGGTGACCTACAATAAATCTAGCCGAAATATCAGACCTGCCTTAGTATCCTAGAGAAGAGGATATCCAAGGTTTAGGGAAATAGGCAAATTAGAATAGATTTATCAGATTTATCAATGGATTCATCCAGAGGCAAACATGGAGTGCCCAGAGGACCCAACTTTTATCACAAATGTGAGAAAAAAATTTGTCACAAGATGCCAGGATCCATAAAGACTGCTGTGATTCCTGTTTTATGTCAGTAAGATTTGACATGGGAATTGCCCTAACTGAATTAAGACTCCTAAATAGTATGGAGCTGATTGGACCCCGTGGTGGTAGCAGCCGAAAGGTGGGTATGGTTTTCGTAATGGACAGCAGAGTGAAAGTAGTCATCAGAATAATCTGACTCCTATGGACTATGGTGTTGGCTAGTCACGGTGACCTTAAGAGTGAAAAAGATAGGAAATTACTAAATATTTACTTGATCTGTGCAAGCAGATGAATTCTAAGTCAAGGTAACAGCAATCTAACTCAAATATGCAGAATAGAGAGTCACAGCTCCTCAATTCATTCCCAGATTGAGTGAGTTTAAAGGCTCACAATCCCTTGAATGAAGGGAGGTGAGATCCCCTCGAGGAAGGACTCCAGTACATTGACAAAAATGTATACTGGAAATCTTCCAGCCTTCCCCAAAGGGATCTATGGCCTTTGAGAGAGTGACTTTTTGTTGGAGAAAAGAAAATAATGAGACTTTTCAGGGATTCATATACTGGCTCTGAACTGACACTGACTCCAGGAGACCCAAAACATCAGTGTGGCTCCCCAGTTACAGTGGGGGTGTATGGAGGTCAGGTTATTAATGGAATCTTAGCTCATGTCTATCTCACAGTAGTTCCAGTGGTTCCCTGAACTCATCCTGTAGTGATTTTCCCAGTTCCAGAATGCATAATTGGAATAGATACACTCAACAACCCGCAGCACCTCCACATTGGATCCTGACAAGTGGAGCGGGGCTATTATGGTAGGAGAAGACAAGTGGAAGCCATTAGAACTGCTCCTACATAGGAAAATAGTAAATTGAAAGCAATACTGCATTCCTGGAGGGGTTGTGAAGATTATGGCCACTATCTGATATTAAGAAATAGTTTTGGGCTTCTTATTGGTCCTTAGCTCATCCATGGGCCACCAAGTCACCACGTGGCCTGAGCTGCACATCATGAACTGGGTGTTGCCTGACACAGAGAGCCTTAAAGTTGTACATGCACAGCAGCACTCCATCATTAAGTGGAAATGGTACATACAAGATCAGGTCAGAGCACGACCAGAAGGCACAAGTTGCATGAGGAAGTGACCCATATGCCTATGGTGTCCACTCCTGGCTCATAACCTTACATTTCCCAGTCTACATTTATGGCCTTGTGGGGAGTTCCTTATGTTCAGTTGATTAAGGAAGAGAACACTTGTGCCTAGTTACAAATGATTCTATGTAGGCGCCACTCGAAAGTGGACAGCAGCAGCACTACAGTCCCTTTCTGGGACCTCCCTGAAGGATAGTGGTGCAGGGGAATGCTCCAAATGGACAGAACTTTGAGCAGTTCACCTGGTTGTTCACTTTGCTTGGAAAGAGAAATGGCCAGTTGTGTGACTATACTGATTCGTGGAAGATTTTTTGGCTGGATGGTCAGGGACTTTGAAGGAACATGATTGGACAACTGGAGACAAGAAAGTATGGGGAACAGGTTTGTGGATAGAGCTCTATGAATGGGCCAAAGAAGTAACGATATTTATGTCCCATGTGAATTCCCATCCAAGGGTCACCTCAGTAGAGGATGATTTTAACAGCCAATTGGGTAGGATGACGCATTCTTTGGAAACCAGTTGTCCTCTTTCCCTAACCACTCCCATCCTTGCTCAATTAGCTCATGAATAAAGTGGCCATGGTGGCAGAGATGGAGGTTATTTATGGGCTCAGCAACATGGATTTTCACCCACCAAGGATGACTTAGTTACTGCCACTGTTGAGTGTCCAGTCTACCAGCAACAGAGACCAACACTGATTCCCAGATATGGCACCATCCCTTGAGGTGATTAGCCAGAAACCTGGTGACAAGTGTTTACATTGGAGTACTTCCGTTATGGAAAGAACAGTATTTTGTTCTTACCAGAATAGACACATACCTGATATGGGTTTGCTTTCCCTGCATACAATGCTTCTATCAAAACTACCACCCATAGACTTACAGGATGCCTTATCCACTCTCATGGTATCCCATACAGCATTACCTTGGATCAAAGGACTCACTTCAAGTGAATGAAGTTCATCAGTGGGCCCATGCTCATGGAATTCACTGGTCTTACCATGTCCCCCATCACTCTGAAGCAGCTGCTCTGATAGAATGATTGGACAGCCTCCTAAAGACACAATTATGGGGTAAGCTCGGTGTCAATACCTTGTAGGGTTGGGGGAATGTTCTCTAGGAGGCTATATATACTGTAAACCAGCACCCAATATATGGTGCTCTTTCTTCCATAGCTCCAATTCATGGGTCCAGGATCAAGGGGTAGGAATGGGAGTGGCATCACTGACTATTACCTCTTGTCTTGGATTGAATTGTGTCCCCTGAAAACGTCTGTCAACTTGGCTGGGCCACAAGTCCCAGTGTTGTGTGACTGTTCGCCATTTTATGTGATTTTCCTATGTGTTGTAAATTCTGTCACTATGATGAAATGAGATGGATTAGTGGCAGTTATATTGATGAGATCTACAACATCGGATAATGTCTTAAGCCAATTTCTTTGAGGTATAAAGAGAGAAGTGAGAAGAGAGACAAGGGGACCTCATACCACCAAGAAAGCACCACCGGGAGCAGAGTATGTCCTTTGGAACTGAGCTTCTGTGCTGAGATGCCCCCAGAACAAGTGAAGACTGATGGCAAGGACCTTGTTCCAGAGCAGACAAAGAGAGAAAGCCTTCCCGTGGAGCTGACACCCTGAATTTGGACTTCTAACGAACTAGTCTGTAAGAAAATAAATATCTGTTTCCTAAAGCCATCCAATTGTGCTATTTCTGTCACAGCAGCACTAGATGACTAAGACGCCCCTAGTGACTCACTAGCAAAATTTTTGCTTCCTGTTTCCACTACCTTGTGCTCTGGTAGTCTAGAGCACATAGTTCCAAAGGGAGGGATATTCTCACCTGGAGACACATCATTGAAATGGAAGCTAAAATTGCTGCCTGCTACGCAGGAACAGATCAACATTAGGAAAAAACCTGATGTAATCCATCACAGAAATAAAACAAAAGGCAAGAACCACATGATCTTATCAATTGGGGCACAAATGGCATTTTAAAAAGTCCAACACCCATTCACGATAAAAATTCTCAGCAAAATAGGAATAGAAGGAAAATTCCTCAACATAATAAAGGGCATTTATGCAAAGCCAACAGCCAACATCATCCTAAATGGAGAGAGTCTGAAAGCATTCTCCTTGAGAATGGGAACCAGACAAGGACATCCTTTAATACCACTCTTATTCAACATTGTGCTGGAGGTCCTACCAGAAAAATTAGCCTAGATAAAGAAATAAACAGCATCCAGATTGGTAAGGCAGAAGTCAAAGTATCTCTGTTTGCAGATGACATGACCTTATACTCAGAAAACCATAAAGGATCCTTGAGAAAACTACTAAAACTAGTAGTAGAGTTCAGCAATGTATCAGGATAAAAGTTAAATGTACAAAATCGGCTGGATTCCTCTACAAACAAAGAGAACATCGAAGAAAAAATCACCAAATCAAAACCATTTACAGTATCCCCCAAGAAGATAAAAGTCTTAGGAATAAATGTTATCACAGACATAGAAGACAGACAAGGAAAACTAGAAGAAATTACTGCAAGAAACATAGGTGGAAAAACACACCTTGTTCATGGATAGGAGGACTCAACATTGTAAAAATGTCTATTGTACAAAAGACGACCAATAGATACAAGGCAATTACAATCCAAATTCCAAAGGCGTTTTTTGTAATGAGATGGAGAAACAAATCACCAGCTTCATATAGAAGAGAAAGAGGCCCCAGATAAGTAAAGCATTATTGAAAAAGAGCAGAGTCGGAGGCCTCACACTACCTGATTTTAGAACATATTATACCACCACAGTAGTCAATACACTTCATCCACATTTGAGCAACTGATATTTCACAAAGGCTCACAATCAGTTATTCGGGGAAGAGACAGTCTCTTTAACAAATGGTGCTGGCATAACTGCATAGCCACCTGCAAAAAAATGAAACAAGACCCAGACCTTACACTATGCACAAAAACTAACTCAAAATGGATCAAATACCCAAATATAACTGCTAAAATGATAAAGATCATGGAAGAAAAAAATAGGGACAATGCTAGGAGCCTTCATACAAGGCATCAACAGTATACAAGGCGTTACTAACAATGCACAAACACCAGAAGAGAAACTAGATAACTGGGAGCTCCTAAAAATCAAACACCTATACTCATCAAAGATTTTGCCAAGAGAGAGAAAAGATTATCTACAGACTGGGAAAAAATTTTTAGCTGTGACATTTCCAGTTAGCATCTCTTCTCTAAAATCTACATAATACTGTAAAAACTCAACAACAACAAAAAAGGGCAAATGACTCAATTAACAATTGGGCAAATGATATAAACAGAAACTTCACCAAAGAAGACATTCATGCAGCTAACAGATACCTGAGGAAATGCTCATGACCATTGGCCATTAGAGAAATAAAAATGAAAACTACAATGAGATACCATGTCACTCCAACAAGCCTGGTATTAATGCAAAAAAAAAAAAGAAAAAAGGAGGGGTTGTGGAGAGACTGGAACACTTGTATGCTTCTGGTGGGAATGTAAAATGCTATAACTGCTTTGTAAATAGGTTTGGTGGGAACGAAAAATGGTATAACTATTTTGGAAATAGATTTAGTGCTTCCTTAAAATGCTAGAAATAGAACTACCATATGTTCCAGCAATCCCACTTCTGGGAATATATCCCAGAGGAATATGCACACCCATGTTAATTGCAGCAGTGTTTACAATAGCAAAAAGATGGAAGCAACCAAGGTGCCCAAAAACGGATGAATGGATAAATAAATTATGGTATATTCACACAATGGAATACTATGCATCGATGAAGTACAATGATGAATCCATGAAACATTTCATAACATGGAGGAATCTGGAAGGCATTATGCTGAGTGAAATTAGTCAGTTGCAAAAGGACAAATATTGTATGAGACCACTGTTAATATGATCTCAAGAAATAGTTTAAACACAGAATATTTTATGCTTTGAAGGTTACAAGGTGTGGAGGACAGAGAAAGAGGCGTATTCACTAATTCTATAGTAGACAAGAACTCTTTCAGGTGAAAGGAAAGAAAACACAATACAGGAGAAGTGGGCACAACTTGACTAAAACAAAAGCAAAGAAGCGTCCTGAATAAACCAAATTCTTCCAAGGCCAGAGTAGCAGGGATGAGGGTCTGGAGACCATGGTTTCAGGGGGCTTCTAGGTCAATTGGCATAATAAAATCTATTGAGGAATCATTCTGCATCCCCCTTTGGTGAGTGGCATCTGGGGTCTTAAACGCTACCAAGCTGCCGCCTAAGATGCATCAATTGGTGTCAACCCACCTGGAGCAAAGGAGAATGAAGAACACCAAAGACACAAGGTAATTATCAGCCCAAGAGACAGAAAGGGCCACATAAATCAGAGACTCCACCATTCTGAGACCAGAAGAACTAGATGGTGCCTGGCTACAACTGATGACTGCCCTGACAGGAAACACAACAGAGAATCCCTGATGGAGCAGAACAGTGCGATGCAGACCTCAGATTCTCATAAAAAGACCATACTTAATGGTCTGACTGAGACCAGAAGGACCCCCTAGGCCATGGTCCCCAAACCTTCTGTTAGCCCAAGGCTGGAACAATTCCCAAAGCCAACTCTTAAGACAGGGATTGGACTGGACTATAACATGGAAGATGAGGTGTGAGCTTTGTGGCTCAAGTAGACACATGAAACTGTGTAGGCAGCTTCTGTGTGGCGGGAAGATTAGATGGCATAGGAGGACAGAAGCTGGCTGAATAGACACAGGGAATACAGGCTGGAGGTAAGAAGTGTGCTGTCTCATTAGGGCGAGAGCAACAAGGAGTACAAAGCAAGGTGCAAATAAATTTTGTATGAGAGACTGACTTGATCTGTAAATTTTCACAATAAAAAAAAAGAATACCACCTGCCACTTTGGGGTCCTTATGCCTCTAGATCAACAGGCAAAGAAGGGAATTACCATACTGGCTGATGTGATTTATCCTTGTTACCAAGAGGAAATAGGATTGATATTACATAAAGGAGGTGAAAATGAGTATGTCTGGAATGCAGGACATCCCTTAGGGTGTCTTTTAGTACTATCATGCCCCATGATTAAAATCAATGAAAAACTACAGCAACACAATTCTGACATGACTACTCATGATCAGGACCCTTCAGGAATGAAAGTTTGGGTCACCCACCAGGCAAAGAAACACGACCAGGTGAGGTGCTTGCTGAGGCCAAAAGGAATAGGGAATGGGTTGTGGAAGAAGGTAGTCCTAAATACCAGTTATGACCATGTGACCAATTGCAGACAGCAGACTGTTATGAGGATATGTGCTTTGTATGTGTTCATCAATTTTTTTCACTTATAAAATATAAGATGTAAATAGTGCTAGTGCATTTTTGGTTGTATCTGTATTCAATGTATGATGTTAGGTGCAACTGTATCTTTATGATTGTGTTTATTCAGTGATTATGTAAGGCTTAAGGAGATGCGTACAGGTGCCAAGTTGATGAAGAGTGGATGGTGATGGTTAAGGTTGTGTGTCAACTTGACTGGACTATGATTATCAGTGGTTTGGCAGTTATATTTTGGCTGTCATATAATGTTGTGAGCATTTCCATGATGAGATTTGATATACGTAATCACCTCCATGATGGCACCTGCTGTGAGTAGCCAATCAGTTGAAAGGGAATTTCTTTGGGCAAGTGGCCTGCATCGAGCTGGCAAAGCTCATTGGCTTTTGCTCCCTCTGGATCCTGCAGCTGGCTCCTGTTCATCTGACCTCAAGTTCTTGGGACTTGGGCAAGGAGCTTACCTGCAGCCTTGTCTGCTCATCTTGGGATTCATTGTTCTTCACAGACTGTGAGAAACAGCCTTGCTCTCTGTCTTGCCGATCCTGGTTTCACCAGCCCCTGTGGCTACATGAATCAGAAGGCTCTATCCTGATCAGCAGACTTGGGATGATCCAGCCTGTGCAACAATGTAGTCATTTCCTTGATATAAATCTCCCTACATATATTTATATGCTTTTCTGGTTTTGCTTTTCTAGAGAACCCAGCCTAAGACATAGGCTTTATCATTTCCCAGACTTCAGCCAGTACTACTTAAATGTAAGGGAGGCCCAGTTCCCTTGAGGAAGGACTCCCCTGCATGGCCCAAAATTTATAATTCTAATTTTCCTTGTAGCTTTCCAAAGAAATAAACAATGACTTTTTTGTTTGTTTGTTTCTTACAATGGTGACTGCTCTTGAGGTAAAGGAAATAATCAGACTTTTCTGGAATTACTGGATACCGACTCTGAACTGACAGTAATCCCAGAAGATCTAAACATTACTGTGGGCCAACACACACAGTACCGCACTATGTAGATAAGATTATAATGAAATCTTAGTTCAGGGTCCAAGAACCCATCCTGTAGTGATTTTCCATTTTCCATGATTCATAATTGGAATAGATACACTCAACCACTGGCGGAACCCTCACATTGGATCCTTGACAAGTGGAGTAAGGGCATTATGGTACGAAAAACAATGTGGAAGTCATGAGAATTGCTTCTACTTGCAAAATAGTAAAATGAAAGCAATGTTCCATTCCTGCAGGAATTGAGAAAATTACTGCCTCTGTCAAGGACTTAAAGGGTGTAGGGCTGTAGATTCCCACCACATCCCTATAAAACACACCTATTAAGCCTATGCAAAAATAGATGAATCTTGGAGAATGACAGTGGGTTAACTTAAACTTAATCAAGTGGTGACTGCAACTGCAGCTGCTATTCCAGATGTGCTTTCATTGCTTGAACAAATTCATACATTTCCTGATGCCTGGTATACAGCTATTGATTTGGCTAATACATTTTTCCCCCTTAAGAAGAGACACCAGAAGCAGTTTGCCTTCCACTGGTAAGGACATGTCCTCATGGGAGTTTGTTATGGTCACTTGACTAAGTTAGGGAAAACTCGTGCCTGGTTTACAGATGGTTCTGCCCAATATGCATACGGTTAGAGCACTACAGTCCCTTTCTGGGACCTCCCTGAAGAACAGTGTGAGGGAAAATCCTCCAAAGGACAGGGCTTTGAGCAGTGCACTTTGCTCGGAAGGAGAAACGGCAAGATGTGCGATAGAATACTTCTTGAAGGGCTGTGGCCGATACTTTGGCTGGATGGTCACAGACTTAGAAGGAACTTCATTGGAAAATTGGTGACAACGATGTATGGGGAAGGGATATGTGGACACACCCCCCTGAATGGGCCAAAGAAGTGATGCTATTTGTGTCTTATGGGAATGCTCATCAAAGGTTGACATCAGCAGAGAAGTATTTTAACAACCAATTGGATCTGATGATGTGTTCTGTGGAAACCAGTCATTCTCTTTACCAGCCACTCAAATCATTGCACAATGGTCTCAAGAACAAAAAGGCCATGGTAGCGGGGATTGGAGTTATGCATGAGCTCAGCAAAATGGAGTCTACTCACTGATGCTAACTTAGCTACAGTCACTGCAGGGACCAACACTGAGCTCCTGACATGACACCATTTCTGGAGGTGATCAGCCAGCAACCTGGTGGCAGGTTGATTACGTTGGACAGCTTCCATCGCGCCAAGGCAGCATTTCATTCTTACAGGGTTAGACACTCTGGATACCTGTCTGCCTTCCCTGCACACAATGCTTCTGCCAAGACTACCATCCATGAACCCACAGAATGTTTTATGCATGGTCACGGTATCACAAACAGCATTTCCTCTGAAATTATTCATGATGCAATAAGAATCAAAAGGAACTGACGAATTTGAATTGTAGTGTTGGCAAAGAATGTTGAATATACCATAGACTTCCAGAAAAATGAACACATTAGCATTGGAGGAAGAGCAGCAGAATGCTCCTAAGAAGCAAGTATGGCAAAACTTCATCTAAATGACTTTGGACAGATCATCAGAAAGGACCAGTCAATGGAGAAGAACATTGTACCTGGGAAAGTACATGGTCAGCAAAATGAAGGGAGACTCTCAGTGAGACTGATTAACACAGTGGGTGCAACAATGGGTTGAAACATAGCAACTACTGTGAGGATGGTACAGGAATAGGAGTTTCATTCCTTTACACATAAGGTCACTGTGAGTCAGACCCAACTCAAGGGAGCCGAACAACAACAGCAATAGCAGTGTGTTGTCAGGAAAGGAGTGAAAGTGAGTCCTACCTGTCATTCCACAGTCACTGTGGACATATCCAAACCTGTGGTTTTCTGATGAGTAACATCAGGGTCTTACAATGGTAGGTAAGGAACACACTTTACTAAAATACGCCATTCAGCTCCTTAGCAAATAAATAAACAATGAGCAATAACAAGTCCTCAAGGAATGGGCAGTATCCAGAGCTACTATAAAATATTATCCAAAAATGTCCAAAAAAGAAAATAGAGTTGTTATCAAGTCCATTATGTCTCTCTGCAACCTTATGGGATGGGGTAGAAGGTAGAACTGTATTCTAGGAGAGGCTGGTGGATCTGAACTACCAGCCTTCTGGTTAGCAGACGAGATCTCAAGCAAAGTGTCTCCAGAGCTCCTCTCAAATGTGAGTTCTTCATAATTCAAAAAGAAAAGAAAATTATGAGACATGTAAAGAAACAGTAAAGTATGATCCCCTAGACCAGCAATAATGCAGGTAAAATACATGGCTTGTGAGATCAACAAAATGCTCATTGTTTAACAGACACAAGTTTCAAAGTAGCTAATATAACTATGCTCACAGAACTACAGGAAAGCTTGAGTGAAGAGGTAAAGTAAGGTGTGATGAGAATATCATGTTAATGAGGAATATTAATGAAGACATATTAATAATTTTTGAAAATGGAAAGTCCAGATTTGCAATGGTTATGTCTTTGCCAGTAGCTGGAATACTTAAAAGACAGATTGATAGAGGTTATGGAAACTGAAGAACAGAGTGCAAAACAATGACGAAAAATGAACAGAGTCTCAGAAAATATGGGGCACCATGAAACACACTACTTCGTGTGAAATGGAAGGAAAAGAGAAAAGGGAGTACCAAAAAAAAAAAAAGAAAGAAATTAAAAGGAATAATTTCCATAAACTTTAGAAGTGTATTAGAAATAAATAACTTATCCCATCTAAGAAGCTCAACTAATTCCAAGGAGGTTAAATGCAGAGACCTACAAACTGGCACATTATAAAAAAAAAAAAAAATGCTGAAAGTCAAACACAAGCTGAAAATCTGTAAAGCATCAAGAAAAACTACTTCATGGACAATAGAAACACAGTATTACTAAAAAGATGATCCCTAAACCGGAAAAAGTGAGTCCAGAAGGCAGAGTAATAATCTTTAAATTTCTCAAAAGAAAAAAAATGTCAACCAATAACGCTTTATCCACTAAAGTTATAATTCAAAAAAAAATTTCTACTTAACAAAGACATAGAATTTCTTAACTGCTCATAGCCTTAGAAGAAAGACTAAAGGATGTTCTCAAGGTGAAAGCTTATGACTCCAGAAGGTAATTCAGTCCACACAAAGAAAGAACACTTTGAAAATGTATATTATTAAAATACACATGCCTATTTTCTTTTTTTCCTTACTTTAATATCAGTGGTAAGAAATAATATGTATAAATTTATGGGTGTATCTATACTATACAAAAAATAAATACATTTGTAATATGTGGACAGAGACAGCAAAAGGAAGGTGAATTGGAACCAGATTGTAAATACTGAAAAATGAGGGTGGATGTTAAAGAGGTAACTATATGGATATATTATATTTATACCACTAGTAATGTAATTATTATATGTGTATATACACATAATACATACATATGAATACATTATACATAATATATAGAATTAAGATATAAAATACCATTTTATTGTAGTTTTCTTTGAAACCGCTCTTTATAGTCCTACATGATTTAAGGAAAACTGCACAAAACGGTAATTATACATATGGTATTAGACTCACTCTGTGTTCAGATGTAACTTGTGACAATAACAACACACCCGACAGATACAGACCTGTGTAGCACTAAAACTAAGTTACTGCGAAGTTATAATGCATTTTTCTGATTCTATGATGTGAATGTAATTTTCAGGAAAACCATACAGAAGGAAACAAGAAAGGCAGAAGAAAATTAAAAAGTTACACTGGTAGAAAGTCAATAAATCAGTAAGAAAGGAAGCAAAATCAAGGTCTTCCAAAATACTGGTGGAGGGAACACTTTCTAACTCATTCTACGCATCTATCACTACTTTGGTATCAAAGCTACAAATTCACTGATAGGAAAACAACACAACTACAGGCCAAATACATCTTACGACTCTGCATGCAAAAATCCTGAGCATCATGCTGGCAAACTCCAGGAGAATATTATCGGGATTATATTAAATGTTCGAATAGATGTATTGCCATTATGCAAAGTTGGCTCAGCATACTAAAATCAATATACACAATGTGAAATATTAGGTCATCTCAATTAATGCAGAAATAAATTGGACAAAATCCAACACACTTTGATGAAGAAAACACTCAATAAACTAAGAATGGAAGGAAGCCTAAACTCAAAAAGAAATTTATGGAAAACCCACAATTAGCATCATAATCCTGGAGAAATCCTAGAAACACAGCAGCTAGTATCAAGAACAAAACTAAGATTCCTGTTTTGCCACTTGTATTCAACGTAACACACAAAGCTCCAGCAACAGCAATTAAACAAACAAATAAAAAGAAATTAAGGGCATCAGATTGGAAGTGGAGAGGTAAAATTATTTCCTCCCACATATGACATTAACATACAATTTTTAAAAACCCTGTAAGAAAAAGGAAAAAAATATTAGAGCTAGTACATAAGTTCAACATAGCTGCAGGATATTAGCATCAAAATGCGTAAGTTTAATACATTTCTATTTCAGAAATACATATTCTGAAAATTAAACAGTTCCATTTAAAATAGCACCAAAAAGTATAATTGAAAATAAATGTATTTATATGTTCATGAAATATACTGGTCCTTAGTTTCCTAGTAATATCTTTGAATAGTCTTGTTTCAGGTGAATGCTATTCTCATGGAGTTGAGAAGCGTTCCCTCTTCTTCAATGTATGTACTTTAGTTGAAGGTGTACAGAACAAACTAGCTCTTCATTAAACAGTTAATACTCATACTGTTTTACGACACTGGTTAACAACCTCACGACATATCAACACTCTCCCTTTCAGCCTTGGGTTCCTTATTACCAGCTTTCCTGTCATCTCCTGCCTTCTAGTCCTTGCTCCTGGGCTGGTGTGCCCCTTCAGTCTCCTTTTGATTTATGGGCCTGTCTAATCTTTGGCTAAAGGGTGAACCTCCGGAGTGACTTCATTACTGAGCTAAAAGGCTGTCCGGGGACCATAATCCCAGGGTTTCTTCCATGTCTGTCAGGCCAGTAAGTCTGGTCTTTTTTTGTGAGTTAGAATTTTGTTCTACATTTTTCTCCAGCTCTGTCTGGGATCCTCTGTTATGATCCCTGTCAGGTAGTCAGTGGTGGTAGCCAGCCATCATCTAGTTGTACTGGACTCAGTCTGGTGGAAGCCATGTTAGTTGTGGTCCATTAGTCCTTTGGACTAATCTTTCCCTTGTATCTTTTCTTTTCTTCATTCTCCCTTGATCCCAAAGGGGTGAGAGCAGTGTCTTTTTCAATTTTTAGGAAAGATTTTAAGAAGGATCTGTGCTAATTCTCTAAATGTTTGATAGACTGCATCTGTGATGCCATATGGTCTTGGGTTTTTTTTTTGTTGGTAAGTTTTTAATTAGTGACTCAGTCTCTACTTTTTATGTTGTTGTTGTTAGACTCCTTTAAATCCATTCCACCTTAGGGTGGCAACCCCACACACAACAGAATGAAATGCTCAGGCCCATTTTTGTGGCCATGAGGGGGCTCATCTTCCATCACCCTATCATACAACATTCTGTGACCCATAGGGCTTTCATTGGCTAGTTTTCCGAAGTAGATTGTCAGGTGTTTTTTCCTAGTCAGTCTTAGTCTGGAAGCTCCAGTGAAATCTGTCCACCATGAAAGACCCTGCTGGTATTTCTAATACAGAGCTATAGTTTCCAGAATCACAACAACACAACAAAGTCAGAGACATTCCTATAGGTTAATTCAAATTATCTATGCCTTCTTCAGTAGTTCCTGTGTTTCAAGGATTCCCAGGGTGATGCAGATGGTTAAGTACTGGACTATCAGCTGAAAGGCTGGTGGTTCTAACCCAAGCGGGGGAGTCTCAGATGTAAGGAAGGCCAAGAGATTTGCTCCTACAAGTTCACTGTCTTAAAAACTGGGGGTAGCAGGTCTACAGAGCACACCTGGGGTCCCTCGGTCTCGAGTAAATTGGAATACACTTGACACAAGTAACAACAACAAATGTTTCTAGGAATTTGTCCATTTTTTCTTTATCATCTCAGCAGCTAGCATAGAGCATTCATACTATTTTCCTTATGAATCATTTTTGTTTCTATAAGTTTGATAGTAATATCTGATTGTCATTTCTCATTTTGTTTTCTCTCTTTCTTGTACTAGATCAAGCTTGTCACTTTTCTTACTCTTTCCCAATAACCAAGTTTTTGATTTGTTAACTTCATTGTATTTCTATCCCCTGTTTTATGCTAATCCTTATAAATTTCTTCCTAAGCTAGCTTGGATATAACCAGCTCTTACTTTTATATTTCCTTCAAGTTTAATCTTATTTTTTTATAGAAATTTGGATATTTGGAATATTACAATGTTGGTATTCAGGAAATCAGATTCTGTCTGCTCCCTGGTAATGATAGTGGGTTGTAGTTTTCGCCTTTTTTAGTGACTTTTGTAAGCTGTATTTGTAATATTAGAATTATTTTCTGAATATGGTGACTGAAGTATTGGCAACTAATATTTAGATAACTATGTGATAACTACTGTTTTCAGTTTGCTTAAATCTTTGGAGAAAGAAGAGAAAATAAAATTAAAAAAATTACGAAAACAAAACAAAACTGAGAACACAAGCAAATAGAGACCCAGAAACCTCACTTTAAACGGTGGTGTATGGTGTGGCTTCAAGTTACTTTAAGAAAAAAAAAAAGAAAGAAATTTGTTGCTTCTGGTTCCAAAGCCTTACCTAGTAGGTGACTTTGCTGGGATTGGTTAGTGGGTCCCACTGAGTCTGACCTTTACTGGGATTATCTAGAGGACCCCACCCCACCGCTGAGTTTTACACGGATTGACAGCCCTCCACTTTAATCCCAGGGCTGTGTCACCCCTTACCTCCCACCCCCCATCCTCCCCCACAGGTGACTGACAAAAACCCTGCAACACGGAGGCAAAGACATGGCTTCCTGGTCTAGGAGAGCTAGGAGAGGAACAGGTATTTGAATACTGCTGCCCTGCTCTAGGACCCTCCCACAGCTATTAAATCTGCTCTGGTGAGTGATGGAGGCAGTGCCTACCATGGTAGAAACAAGAAGCTGACCTGGACAGCAGAGTGTAAAATCTGAACCTCAGCTGAGTGCTGAGAGGAGTGGCTAATGGCTTTAGCCTGGCCAAGTGCTGTCATGGCATTTCCAGTTTGGAAAGTTTCCTGATGGGTGACAATGAACACTGGTTTTCAAAAAAGCATAAGCTGGTTTCCTGTTAGATGTTGAGGGACCATGCAGGGATTCTTCCTAAACCTTGCCTGTTGCATTATCTTCATTTCAGTTTAAATTCTTTACGCCCTTCAGTTATTAAAGTTGCTACTGCAAACATGTTGTTCCCACGAGTTCTCTGTGACTGTTCCCATAAATTATCCAACCTAAAAGCATGAGTGTCATACAGGGAACAGCTGGTGCCAGACATGGTGGAGAACCTGAAGAAGGGAGCTTATTTGCCTTCCACTTCATAGGAACCAGCTTGATGCTGTTTCTTACAGTCAGGGTTGTCCTTTCAGTTGGTATTCAAGAAAGTGCTCCTACTTACAGACCAGGAAAAAAAAATGAGTTCCTGAGACACTGACCCAAAATACACATAAGCTGACCAGGTAATTTCTCTACAAAAAAAAAAAAAAAAGACTATTTTGTGGAATTCTGCAATTTGGCACTCACTTTGGCTGACACAAAATTTAGGGCCAGTGTGAAAGCACGAGAAAGACTGAATTATATCCTACTGAAAGTATTGCTGTCCAGGATGAAAGTTGTATTCTCTGGGGAAGGAAAACATGGCTAAGTGTCCAGCCAATGCGCTCTTGTCAACAGACAGTAGTTCAGGGTATTGCTACCTGGACCTAGCAAAGTCCCACCCCCTTAACTCATTTTTAGGATATGCCAGCCCTAAACCCAGCCATGACACCCATGTGCTGACGTGAAATATTAAGCGTCTTTTTTTTTTTTTTGAATTTTTAAATCCTTGGAAAGAACAAAGACCTGATTAGAAGTATCGCTTTAGTCTCAAAAAGGTATTTAAAATTTGCTGTGCCCCAGCTTCAGTTCCCCTATTACCAGACCACAATCTGCTGTCCCATACATGCCCGCAGAATTACTGTATTTTTCCTTTTGCCAGTACCCACAAGTCCTGGGCACAGTCATGTGAAACCTTAAAACCCCCTTTAAGTTTAAAGCTCAAGGAGCTGCGAAGGCTTTTTCTGTTCTGTCTGTGGGGGTGGTCTGTGGGAAGAGTAAACAGAGGGTCAAATCTTGCTTTGTACAGGCTCAGCTCCCTTCCACCCAAGTACTGGGTCACAGGACCTCAGACCAAACACCTGACACACAGCAGATGGTGTGTAATGCTCGTTACAGGGCGAGACTGCACTGGGGCCATGGCAGAAGAGTGCTTGGGAGGATTTATTTGACTCTCATTGTCTAAACCTCATTCCTGAAGGATCTGCTGGGTGCAGCAGCAAAGACATGACCCCGAGAAGAAGGGCTTGAGCAGGGTCAGGAATGTAGCATAAGAGTTTCACTGAGGGACTTGCTCAAGAGGGAGCCTTTTCATGTGTAAATATAGAAGAACATGCTGGGAGAAACAGTAAACTCTCACATGAGTTATGAGTAAATCTGCTGCTTGCCCTGCAGGTCCCCACTTTTGCAGTCAACAGAGTCAGAAACCCAGCAACAGCTGTACCACCTGCTCTCACCACTCTGGTCCTTACATAAAACTTATTCCAAAAATTTCCAACTGTTTCTTGGAACACTGGCAGTAATATACTTTTAGTCCCTCCAGATGATTCTGCATTTAATTTGGAGACCATTTTGTTCAACAGTGAACTCAACTTTAAAGGTTCCTCTGTCTTTTGTCACACTAATGTGAGTAAATATATCCAAGAGGTACCACTGAAATGTTACCAGGCTGCCAGACCCTGCTCATTAAGCCCATCCTTCCTTTTTCAATTAAAAGCCTTGAGTCCCCAGTAAACGGGCATCTCTTTCTCCTCCTGCTCCCAGCTACTGTCCTATGGAAAGACCTGTATCCTCATGTTGTATCCTAAAGCCTGCTGAATCCCTTCCCTCTAGCTTTATAGTCCTTGCTCCCCTTGTACACTGAGACTTCCTGAGCAGTTATTTCAAAAGTCCAATGTCAGGAGTTGTTTTATTCCTTCAAGTCACCATCTACTTAGCATGTGAACTCACATTTAGACACAGACAGACACTTGGAAGTGTTTTATTTTTCAAGTTCCTTCAAGGTTTATCAGCATCTCAGTCCGTTTTTATCTTCTACCACCCAACTGCTTCTTCATTTCTCTCCTGTTCACAGGATCCGTGCTGATTATTCATTTCCAGATCTAAAGCAGTTTCTTGGATTTTTTTTTTTCACTCCTTTAGGTGAAGTTTGATGTTGCATCATGTTCATGCCAAGTGCTGGGAGTGGCCCTGATGACACATACACACACACACACACACAAAGACACACAAGATATATTCACTGAAATGTATTAAATACTGTGTTAACTCCTCATGGACTTTCCATTCCATATTTGTGATCTATTACATTTCCTCCCACATAAATTCAAAATGATCCTCCACAATCTTGCACAACTGCCTCATGGAAATGTAAATTTTAAGGATGACTCATTGATCAAGATTTATGGATATATGTGGGAGGATGCTAGGAGGACCTGAACATGAGCCAGACATTCGGGGGTGGTTGGAGGGGCTGAGGATGCTTGCATATGCATGAAATGATAGTCCAGAGAACATGTATCAATAATGCATCCTTACTTCTATCTGAGTGTCCATGGCCAGTCATACTTCTCACTGAGGTTAAGTTTCCCTAGCTATAGCCTATTTTGCATTACATTTCTCCAATGTTACTGTCTCAGACTGACTCTAGAAGGTGCACTCATGTCAATGCCCTGCACCCATGGTCCCCACCTGTTTTTCTCTCCACCTTCTTGTCCTGGTTCCATCCTCCCCCAGGTAGTACTGCAGAGGATGAATCCACAGGTCTTCACTGATGATCTGGTAGTGCAAACAGAAAGATCATGCTAGGTTCAGCACTCATTTCTGAAGCAGATGGGAACACACCAAGGCCATTTCTGACTTTATCTACAGAGGCCCACCTCAGCAATCCTGTTGTATGCTGGGAAGCTGGGACCAGAGAACCAGTTGAAGAAATTAACTCTGATATAACGATGCCTGCGCTTTTAAGTCTCACATCCGTAATCCTTGAGCCACTGGACTGGAGTGGAAGAAGATGCTATATACCCTGGGGAAATATAGGAATGGAGGAAGAGGGCTAGATCATGTTGGCCTATGACACACCTGTGACACTCTCCCCATCCATCAAGGGAGCCACTTCTTACCACTGATGGTAATGTCATATTCCTTGAAGATCACTTCATTCTGAAAATAGGGGTTCCTCCAAAAGAAAAATGTGATTTTGCATCGGTTATTAGGATGGTTGAGCTTCTCCACCTGGCAGAAAGTAGAAGATGGGTAGAGTGAAACGTCTATTCAAGAGACCTGGCCTTTTGGGGAGACAAGCCCTTGCCTATTTCCATGGATGAATCCTTTCCTATTCCCCTCTCCCACCTGACCTCTGACCTGACCTTCAGATTGTTCAAGTAGCGGAGCATGTCTTTTCCTCCACCCTGACCATGGCTGACATCTGGGGGTGGTTCACAATCTGCGTGGAGTCAAGGAGCCTTCAAAGGCCAGGCAGAGGAGGGCTAGAAGCACATGGAACACAGCTGGCCAGCAACCAATGGCTGAGACAGGCAGTCTCCCAGACCTCCTGTCATTGAGACAACCACCCACATGCCCCCTCAACCATGGTCCATCATCATATGCATCTTGCAGCCTAGTGGTCTCTGTGCTCATGTGAAGCCATCTGCAGGCGCACATGCAGTCTATTCTGAGACTCCTGATGCCTGTATTCTTTGTGTGCTGTGGTCTATCCCAACACTGCTACCGTCTGCATGTGGGGTGTCCTGGCTCTCCTGTGGTTGCCTCTGGTCCTCAGTCAGCGTGCTGGGGGCGAAGCCTTGATGCCATGTGTCCTAGATGAGCCCCAGTCACTTCACGTGGGTGCCTGTCTCTGTTTGGAGCTCTAACGGTTTTCTATGAGGCAATGAGAGGGCATATATGTGGGGGGTGGGGAGAGGGGGCTGTGGATGCAGAGGCTGGAGCTGCCTGGTGTATTCTGGGGGTGGGGTGCTGGGGCTGTGTAAAGGACAATGGCTACTCAGCAAAGAAAACTTGCAAGGAGAACCTTGCCTTTTGGAGATGAGGTACTGGTAGTGACTGACTAGAAACCCTGGTGGCATAGTGGTTAAGCGCTAGGGCTGCTAACCAAAGGGTTGGCAGTTCCAATCCACCAGCAGCTCCTTGGAAACTCTATGCAGCAGTTCTACTCTGCCCTCTAGGGTCGCTATGAGTCCGAATCCACTTGACGGCACTGGGTTGTTTTGTTCGGGTTTTTTTTTTTTTTTTAGTGACTGACTGGCACGGACATTCAGGTCCTCGGAGCTATTCTTATGCTGCCTGTGGCCTCTGCTCCTAGTCGCTGGGAAGGTTTGCCCTGCTCAGGACAGGGCCAAAACATTCACCTGTAGTTCCCGCCTCAGGATTCTCTTAGTGGGGATGCTGGCCTGGCTCTATTCGCCCACCTGTGTCCCCTCTGGACACCATGCACCCTCCCCGCCCACCTTTCTGCTCTTTTAACCCTCTTCCCTCACCCACCTCCCACCAGTTGGAGGCCCTTGGGAGCTCCCACTGAAAGGATACTGCTTTGACCCAGAATCATGGGATACCCTGGATGATGGCGCTTCTGCCGTCCAGGTGTGGCTTGCAACTCTGCACCAGCTTACTCCTCACGCGAAAGTAGGCCCTGTTGGCCTTGGCGTTCATAGGCCCTATCTCCATTTGAAGGGCCTCCAGGGCCTCCAAGGCCTCCAGGAAGCGCTGGGTGCTCGAGGGTCCCGGCGAAGACAGGGCCTGCTCGGCCTGGGGCTGTTCGCGCTGCTCCTGCTCCTCCCCCTGTTCCTGTTCTTCCTCGTCCCCCACGGTCACGACCTCCACCTCCTCAATTATGTCCTCCACCACCACCACCTCCTCCTCCTGCGCCTCCGCTCTCCCCTCCGCCAGGCCCCGCTCTCTTCTACCAGCACCCCACAGAAGATGGCGGCCTCCTCAGGCGTCTCGTCCTTCGCCTGCGCACCCGCTGCGGCCTGCTCCATCTTGGCGTTACAGCTCTCCGGGGGCTGGTCCCCGGGACACCCCGGGTACCGTCTTTTTAAAGGGCCACTTCGCAGGCCGCTGTCCTCCCAACCTCCCCGGGCAGCCCTGCCTTCCCCAGGCCGCGCCTCGCTCGTCATGGGGGCTGGACGGGGGCTGTGGGGGTGAAGACCTCCCGGGAACGGTAGACGCACCGGGCCCTGGTCAGTCCCTCTTCTCAGAACCGTCTGCTGGTGAACAGGGAGGGCGGGCGCTGATGCGAAACTGTGAGGAGACAATTGAAGCCGTGCGGAGACAATCCGGGCACTTTGGCGAGAAAGGGCCTTGAATGCATTGATTCTTCTTTGGTCATCCTTATTCAATGTCCAGCCTTCACATGTATGTGAGGCAATTGAAAATATCATGGTTAGAGTCAGGCACAGAATAGTCCCACAAATGACATTCTTAAAGTGACATTCCTAGTAGCAACAGCTCAGGGTTTCAGTCTCCGAAGTCTCTCCAACACCTGTTTTCCTTTTTTTCCTCAACTGTCATTCTTGTGGGAGTGAGGTGGTATCACACACTAGTATGGGAAAGCAATATCACAGTGTGATAACACCTAATCCCACTACGATGGCAATTAAGAAAAAAAAGGAAAGCAGGTGTTGATGAGGTTTTGGACACAAGATCCCTCAGGTATTGCTTCTAGGGATGTAAACAGTACAAACACTAACAGATTGATGGCTCCTCAAAAAAGTTGAAAATAGGGCTAGCATACAACCCAGCAATTCCAATTGTATGTACGCACTCAAAAGAAGTGTAAAGAGAAGACAATTTTGCATTCCAATATTTTTTACAGCAATTTTTACAAATTGGGGGTGCTGGCCTGGCTCTATTCCCCTACCTGTGTCCCCTGTGGACACCATGCACCCTCCCCGCCCACCTTTCTGCTCTTTTAACTCTCTTCTCTCACCCACCTCCCACCAGTCAGAGGCCTCCGGGAGACAAACACAGAAAGGATATTGCTTTGACCCAGAAAACAGGTATTGGAGAGATTTTGGAGACTGAAACATGTGGAAACAATTAAAATGTCCATCAACAGGTGAATGTATGAACAAAACGTGGGATACACATACACTGGGATATTATTAAGCCGTAAAGAAAAATGAAACTGACGAATGACACAACATGAATATACCATAAAACCATGCTGAGTGAAATAAGTCTCTCTTAAAAGTACACATACTGTACGATCTCACCTATATGAAATAAGCAAATATATTTTTTGTTATGAGGAGAGGGATGTCTTTTCTTAAGGAGTGTCTTTTAGTTATCTAGTGCTGCTATAACAGAAATACCACAAAACAGTGGCTTTAACAAACAAGTAAATAAATAAATGAAAACTCTGCCAAACCCATTGTCACTTCTGAGCCATAATGACTCTGTAAGACAGGATAAAACTACCCAATAGGGTTTCCAAGGACCAGCTGACGGATTCAAACTGCCAAACTTTGGTTAGCAACCAGCCACTTAACCACTGTGCCATCAGGGCTACAATATAATTCTTACATATTGCAGTTCGAGACTTGAATTTTTCCTCACTTAGTTGTTTTGCCCTGAGAAATGCAATATGTTCTTCCTTTTTGTTTTCTAACTCCAGGTCTTTGGTCATTTCATTACACTGCTTTAGCTTGTCTGCTCAAGCTGCCCTTTAAAATCTTTTGTGCAGCTCTTTTACTTCATCATCTCTTCCATTCCAGCCACTCTTTGGAAACCCTATGGGGAAGTTCTAGTCTATTCTACAGGGTCACTATGAGTTGGAATCAACTTAATGGCATAGGGTACAAGTGTGTCTATACATACACATTTTGCTGTTTAAATAAAGTGACTAATTCATTGAAACAAACAACAAAAAGTAACTAAACGAAACATTACCAAAGATCACCCAACATGACACCCAAAATAGGCATTGTTATATAATTCTGGAAAAGCTTAAATTCATAATGTAAATCTTCAAAGAAGAAAATACACAGGTCCAGCTGATTTCCATAGGAAACTCTACCAACACCTATTCTGTCCAAGCTCTTTCAGAAAATAGAAGACAATACTTCTCCATTTATTTTAAGAACCCTGACATGAAAACCATTGAATCCCAAGAATGCAAGTGTAGCGCCACATTGAAAGTCCACCAATGTAATCCACATGCTCATTAGTGAAACAAAATCATCTTATTTTATCAATTAATGAAGAAGAAAAACATTTGGAAAAAAATCCAACATACATTTCTGAATAAAATAAGGTCTCAGCCAATTAGAAATATGTAAAAATTATACTTGGCAGTTATATACTGAATCCTTTCCCAATAAAAGCAGAAACAGGGCAACAAGGTACAATCTCACCATTCTTATTGCCTGTAGTACTGGAAGGCTTTGCCAGAGAAGTAACTCAAGAAAAACAAAAGCATACATTTTGGGAAGGAAGAAATTTCCAGACATTATCAATAAGTTGATGAGGTCACATAGTCAAGTTATAAACATCAATTAATGATATTAACTGAACTAATGAAAGCTGAAATAAAAACACAAAATTATTTAAAATGACTCCAATAATAAGACCATTTCGTGATCTGGGAAGTACCAGTCATCTTTGGACCCCTGTCACGGGTGCCTGGGTGACCTGAGTGGAGGTACCAGTCCTTAGGCCCGTGATGCCAGTAGGTGAGGCCCTTGTTTAATAGCAATGGAATGTCAAACATCAAACACCCACCTCTCCACTGCACAGCTAAAATGGTCGGAGTCTGCCAGCAAGGGCCTATTCTCCCGAATAGGCCCACAACGGTCCATGCAGAAGGGAAAGGTGCTCAAAGTCCACGGACAGTTTATGCCTGGACAGGAGCCGCTTCTGTCCTGAGCTTCTCTGGTTAGTGAAGCTAGCAAATTATCTTTTCCCCCAAATGCAAATTTTTTTCCTTCCCCAAGGCCAGGAGGATGGCTCTAGGTGCGCAACAGTGCCTATTTAAGGCCCAGGGAATTCAGCCGCTGAAGACGGTTTGCTGTTGGAGGGGGCGGGGCGCATTAAAATATAAGCAAGTATGTTCTCAGGTTCCAGAGCCGTGAGTAAGCTGTGTGGCTGGCTGCTTCTCCCTGAGGAAACTGCAGCCGACCGCAAGTATCAGCCTGCTGCCACTCTGGGAATGGTGCCTGAGGGCTCCTCGCAATTCAGGTCCAGTAACTCCTCTCCGCTTCTGATTGGTCTCTTCCTTTCCCTACCCCTCAGCTCGTGTTCTAAGCTTGCCTTTGAAGCTCAGGGCTCCCAGCTTGTCATAAATATACTCGTTTGATTAATTTTTTTCAGGGGGCTCGCAAGAAGCATCTGTCTATTCACCATCTTTGCACTGCCCGAGAATAATAATTTTTGACAGAATTGAAAAAGCATTTCAACTGAGGTAAATAGAGATCAAATCAGAAATAAATGACTGAAGAACAAAGGAACAACAGAGAAAATCAACAAAGTCAAAAGTTGGTTGATTGAAAACATCAGTAAAGTTGCAAATCTTCAGCTAAACTGACAAAAGTCAGAGAGTGCAAATAACAAAAATAAGAAATGAAACAGAAGACATTACAACAGATATAAGAGAAATAAAAAAGGGCAACAGAGTACCATAAAAAGTTGTATTCCAACAAATTTGAAAACGTAAATAAAATGGGTTGATTCCTAGCAACATGTAACCTACCTAAGGTAACACAAAAGACATAGAAAATCTCAAAAAACTCATAAGAGAAGAGATTGAATCTAAAACCTTTCAGCAACAAGAAATCATGGGACCAAATTAATTAACTGGGGGACTTTACCAAATATTCTGAGAAAAAGCAACACCTTTTTCCTCAAACTCTTCTAAACTATAGAACAGATAGCAATACTCCATAAGTCACTCTATAAAGGAAACATTTCCCAGATTTCAAAGCCAGACAAGGAAATAACAAAACAAAACAAAAAACAGACCTGTATCCCTCATGAATATATTAAAAAAATTCTTATAAAATACTGGTCAGCAGAAAACAGAAACATATTAAAAGAATTATACACCATGAACAATTTGGATTTATTGCAGGTACACAATGATGATTCAACATTGTATAATTTATCAATGTAATACACTACAATGACAGAGCAAAGTAACAGAGCTACACGATCGTCTCAATAGATGGAGAAAAGACGTTTGATAAGATTCAACTCCTTTTCCTAATAAAAATTGTCAACAGTATATGTGTAGAAGGGAAATTCTTGACCATGAATAAGGTGATTTTATAAAAAACCAACAGCCAGCGTTAGAATGGAGAAGGCTGAGAGTCTCCCACTTGAGAAGAGGAATGAGAACAGGATGACCACTATGACTATCAGTGAGGTGCAGTCTTACCACTTTTCTCTTGCTCATCTTAGTGGAAAATATGAGTGTTCCTTCTCTGACAGTTTCTGTCTTTCCCAGGTTCTGGCTTTTGCAGGTTTTCCTGTGTAATGAAAGTTGCGAACCTGTTGCCTTGGAGTAAATTCTGACTCATACAGGATAGACGAGAACTGCTCCATATGTTTTCCATGGAGTGGCTGGTGGATTCGAAATGCCAACCTTTGGGTTAGCAGCAGAGTCTTAACCACGGAGCCACCAGGGCTCCAAAAGATGCAAAGTCCTAGGAAGCTCCAATATTTCCAAGTTGGTAAAACACAGGGATCTACAAATAAATGTATCATAATAAATATGCTAAACACTAAATACAAGCTGAAAATCTCTAATGCAGCAAGAAAAAATACATCATCGACAACAGAAACACAGTAGGATTAAAAGATGATCTATAAGCAGAAAGACATGAGGCTAGAAGTTATCAAAGGAAACAAAAATGTCAACCAAGGACCGTTTATGCGGTAAAGGTATAATTAATAGGATTATTGCAAATTAAAAAATTTCCAGGTAAAGAAAGATGGAGAGAATTTGTCTCCAGCTTATCTCTCATGAGAAAGACTAAAAGAGTAACTCAATACAGACACAGATCACTTTAAAAATGCATATTTTAAAAATGCATGTGCTACCTTCTTTATCCTGTTTTTTTGAAACAAATCATGTGAAATGATATGCGTTGTTGAACCTATAGTTTATAGAAAATTAAGACCTGTGTAACATTTGGATGAAGACAGCATAAAGGAAATGAGTGGGGAAAAGATTATAACTGCTAAAAAATGAGGATAGATATTGAAGTATAATTATAGGAGTATATTTATAACAATAACAATACATGTATGTACACATGTAGTACACATATGTATGCATAAATTATATACAATAAGTAGAATTAAGATATAAAACCATTTTGTTGTAGTTCCTTTGAAATGACTCTTTGATTCCTGCATTATTTAAGGAAAACTGTACAAAACAATTATTATGCATATGGTATTAGACTTGCACTATGTTCAGATGTAATTAATGTGTGACAATAACAACATAACCAAAAGATGGACAACTGTATAGTACTAAAACTAAATTAGTATGAAGGTACAATGAATGTTTTCTGAACTTAAGGTGTTAACATAATTTGAAGGGAAACCATCAAGAAGGAAAATGAAAAAATGTAGAAAAAAGTTAGAGCAAAATTAAAAAGTTGCAGTGCGATAAAGTCAGTAAAACACCAAGAGAGCAAGCAAAGTAAAGGTCTTCCAAAAGCACTACCTTAGAAAACACTTTCTATCTCATTGTACGAGTCTAACGTTACTCTGATATCAAAGCTAGAAAAATACGCCAGTAGGGAAACAACAAAACAACTACAGAGAAACACGTTTTATGGATATGCCTGCAAAAATCCTGAAGAGAATGCTAGCAAAATCCAGCAGATAATTACAAGGATTATACTCCATGTTCAGACAGAAAGTATTCCCATCATACAAGCTGGCTGAATATATAAAAATTCATACACATAATACAGCACATTGAGAGAATGAAGAGCAAATTACATCATCTCAGTGCAGAAGCAAACTGGACACAACCCAACAGCCTTTCATGATGAAAACCCTCGAACTAGAATTAGAAGGATGCTTAAACTCAAGAGGAAATTTATTAAAAACCCCAAAGTAACATGGCATTCAACAGAGAAATACTAGAAGCACCCCACTAGTACCAAGAACAAAACTAGGATGTCTGCTTTTGCCATTTGTATTCAACAGTATGGGCAAAGCTCTAGCCAGAGAAATTTAGCAAAACATAGATGGCATCAAATCAGTAGTGAAAAATTAAAACTATCTCCTTTCACATATAACATAAACTTATGATAAAAAAAACTCTATAAAATATATGAAAAAGAAAACAAAGAGCATCAGAGATAGTAAATAAGTTAAAATTGTAGGACACAATATCAAAATGAACTAAGTCCAGTGTATTTCTCTGCACCAGAAATATGCATTCTGAAAGGAAATCATTAAAACATTTGCATTTAAAACTGATTCAAAGTTTAATACAAAATAACTTTATATTTACATAAGCATAAAACAAACTGGTCACTAAGTTAGTAGCAATGTCTTTCTATGCTCTTTTTTCAGAGGAATGCTGGCCTCATGGATTGAGGTGACAAGGGATCCCTCTTCTTCAGTTTTCTGAAACATGTTAGAAGGATTGGTGCTAATTCCTTAAGTGTTTGCTAGAATCCATTCGTGAAGCCACATGGTCATGGGCTTTTGTTTGTGGATCAGTTTTTGATTAGTGACTCAATCTCCACTTTCCATGTTGTTATCAATAGATGGCTTCGTGTCCCTTCCACCTCAGGGAAACTCCATGCACAACGGAATGAAATTCTCACCTGTTCATCACCTGTTCTCTCCAGTACCTCTCCTGCTTCCTTCCTCCCTCAGGTGGTACTTTAGGGAATTAATGCATAGGTCCTCACTGATGATCTGATAGTAGAAACAGGACAGATTCTGCCAGATTCAGCCCTCATTTCAAAACACAGCCAGGAACATACCAAAGCCATTTCTGACCCTACCTACAGAGGCCCACCTCAGCAATCCTGTTATACCCTGAGAAGTTCAGACCGGAAAACCAGTAGAAGAAGTGAAGGCTGCTGTCATGATGCCTGCAGCTCTGAGCCTCATGTTCAGTCTGGAACTATTGGGTTAGAGTGGAATGAAATGGTGTACACTTTGGTGAAAAAAGGAGAATGTAGGGAAGCGGATGGGTCATACTGACACTCTCCCCTATCCATCAAGGAAGCCACTTCTTACCAGTGATGTTAAGGTCATACTCTTTGATGATGACTTCATTCCAAAAATAGGGGTTGTTCTGAAAGAGAAATGTGTCTTTTGCATTGGTTATTAGGATAGATGAGCTTTTCCACTTGGGAGAAAGGAGTAGATGGGGACAGCAAAAGCATCTTTTTAGGTGACCTGCCTTTCAGGGAGCCCTGTCCCTTTCTGTTTTCCTGACGAATCCTTTCCCACTCCCCTCTCCACATGACCTCTGGCCTGATCCGAAACTGATCACCTAGCTGAGCATATCTTACCCTTCCTCTGATAAGGGCTGACATCTAGGGGTGGTTCATAATCTGCATGGGGTCAAGGAGCTTTCAGAAGCCAGGGAGAGAAGGGCTAGCAGCAGTCAAAGCCCACCTGGCCAGCAATCAGTGGCTGGGATAGACAGTCTCCCACACCTCCTATCATTGCCACACCCACCCCCATGACCCCACAACAATGGTTATTCCTCACATGTCCCTTGGGGCATTGAAGTTGGCCTTTGTGCTCATCTGAAGCTCTCCGAAGGCTTACAAGCAGTCTCTCTCCTGAGACTCCTGAGCTCTGTCTCCTCTGTGCTGTAGGCTGGCCAAAAACTCCTACTGTGTGCATCTCTGGCCTGTTGAGGAACTCCTGCTGCTGCCAGTGTCCGGGTCTTTGAGCAATTCTTCTGCTTTCTGTGGACTGTGCACCTACTTCCCCCGGGAACTTTTCCCCTGCTCAGTACAGACCCTAAAGATTCACTAGCAGTCCCTGGCCAGTGTCTCTTGGCCACTTGTCTTGGCTCTTTGCCCTGACCTGTGCCCTTCCAAGTCCCTTCTCACCAGCCCCACCCCCGTCTTACCTCTTAGCCCTCTCTCCCACTCTGCACCCCTTGGAGGCCCTTGGGACTCAGCCACAGAATGTATACTGCTTGGACCCAGAAGCCGGGGTTGCACTGGGTGATCAGTCTTCTCCGGTCCAGGTATGGCTTGCAAGTCTGCAACAGCTTACACCGCAGGCGGAAGTAGGCCCTGCTGGCTCTGGCGTTCCAGGCGTTCAGCTCTATTGAACAACCTCCCGGGAGCGCCCGAGGCTGCAGGGTGCAGGCCAAGGCTGGGCCGGCTCGGGCTCGGGTTCTTCGCGGTGCTCCTGCCACTTAGCCTGTTCCTGCTCCTGCGCGTCCCCCATGGCCACAACCTCCACCTCCGGCGTTCCATCCCCCGCCACCACCACCTCCTCCTGCGTTCTCCACTCTCCCCCTCCCAGCCCCGCTCTCCTCTACCAGCACCCCACAAAAGACGGCGGCCTCTTCAGGCGTCTCGTCCTTCCCTGCGCACCTGCTGCGACCTGCTCCGGCTTGGCGCTACAGCTCCCCGGGGGCTGCTCCCCAGGACACCCTGCACATTGTCCCGCTAAAGGGCCACTTCGCAGGCCGCTGTCCTCCCAAGGTCCCGGGGCAGCCCGGCCTTCCCCAGGCCGCGCCTCACTCACCATGGGGTCTGGTGGCCGCTGGGGCAGGTGTCACGGGGACGGTAAACCGACCTGGCCCGGGTCAGCCGCTCTTCTCAGAAGCGCCCCCTGGTGGATACAGACCGCAGGCGCCTAACCCCGGCTATAAACAGTCTGCACACTTCCGGCGGGAACCGGCTTTGCCCTGCCCCAGGCGGTTATCCTGAAGGGAACCAATCCCACCTCCCACTCAGAGCTGCCTCTGAACTACCGGGCCCCAGCCTGCAGAGGGTGCCCCGCCAAGGACAGAGGCCGTCGCCCTGGCCCTCCAGATGCAAGGTGGCTGGACCCTCGTGATTAGAGCTGCAGCAAGTCCAGGCTCCTCCTGCAGGCACGTGGTGGCGCCTCTCTACTGTGCCTGCCACCACTTGTCGCTCAGTCCTCAGTTGCAGACAAGCCATCACCTGGCTGAAATCGGTGCCCCACACAGGCAGCCGACACCTTGCCCGTTCTCACCCCACCCAGCCAGAAACTTTCCTGTGCTGACTGTGGCACAGGACAAGTGCTTCCTGCTGGAAGCCTCCTCCTCTCCCTACTTTTCCCACACACTTCTCCGTGGGTCCTCCTAAGGCCACCCTGAAGGTCCTGGCTCCAACAGACCGAATCTTAAACAGAAATGGCAGCAAAGAAACAAGGGAGGCTGTGAGATGAAAAGGACTGGGAGCCACTGGGGAGTCAAGGAAGAAAGAATGCGTGGCATAAAGAAAAAGTGAGACAGAAAGAGACAGGCCAGGTGTGGGTCTTGGGGTGGTGGTGGCAAGGAAAGAAACCAAGAAACAGGAGAGAAGGAAGGAAGCAATCAATGAAATGTCAGACCTGACAGGACCTTGGCCCCAGTGACTCACCTGATCTGACAACCTAACTGCAGCAATTCAGAGGATTCAGTCGCCAGGCCATGCTACCGCTCCTCAGCAAAAGTACCCAGGGAGGAGCTTTGGTGTCCTCTGACCAAATCATTGGCAGGGAATTCGGGTCCCACAGTAGGCTGGTCATTTCACATCCTTGTTCCTTCCCTGTGTCCCTCTGTGTATTTCTCTTATTTCTTGCCTGATTCTGTGCTTGCCTTTCTTCCTCTGTTGCCCTATCTAATAATGCCAGGGAAGGTTAAAGCAGACCCATAATGGACCCCTTCTCATATACTTGCTGGCCTGAGAGCGGGAGCTGCTAGGGAAATCCCTCTGTCTTTTGTCACATTAATGTGCGTGAATATACCCAAAAGGTACCACTGAAATGTTACCAGACTGCCAGACCCTGCTCTGTAAGCCCATCCTATACTTTTTCAATAGAAAACCTTAAGGCCCCAATAAACTGCTATCTCTTTATCCTCCTACTCCCAGGTACTGTCCTGTGGAAAGAATTGTGTCCTCAAAGCCTGTTGAATCCCTTCCCTCTGGCTTTATAGTCCTGGCTCCCCCTATACACTGGGACCTCCTGAGCAGTGATTTCAAAAGTCCAGTGTCAGGATTTGTTTTATTCCTTCAAGTCACCACCTACCTAGCATATGTACTCACACTTAGACACAGACAGACACTTGGAAGTGTTTATTTTTCAATATCCTTCAAGGTTTATCTGCATCTCAATCCCTTTTTATCTTCTACCATCCAACTGCTTCTTCATTTCTGTCCTGTTCACAGGATCTGTGCTGATTATTCATTTCCAAATCTAAAGTGGCTTCTTGGATTTTTTTTTTGTACTCCTTTAGGTGAAGTTTGATGCTGCATCATGTTCATGCCAAGTGCTGGGAGTGACCTTGATGACACATACACACACACAGACACAGGCACACAACATATTTTCACTGAAATATATTAAATACTGTGTTAACTCCTCATGGACTGTCTGTTCCATATTTGTGATCTATTACATTTCCTCCCACATAAATTCAAAACTATCCTCCACAATCTTGCACAACCTTCCCATGGAATTGTAAATTCTAAGGATGACTCACTGATAAAGATTTATGGATACTGGTGGGAGGATGCTAGGAGGACCTGAGCAGGAGGCAGAACTTCAGGGGAGGCAGGAGGGCTGAGGGTGCTTCCATAGCCATGAAATGATAGTCCAGAGAACACATATTAATAATACATCCTTACTTCTCTCTGAGTCTCCATGGGCAGTCATACTTCTCACTGAGATTAAGTTATCCTAGCTATAGCCTATTTTGCATTACATTTCTCTAATGTTCCCATCTCACACTGACTCTAGAAGGTGCTCCTTGGTCCCCAGACAACCCTCATGTCAACGCCCCGTACCATGGTCCTCACCTGGTCTCTCCCCATTCCTGTCCTGGTTCTGCCCTCACTCAGGTCGTACTTCAGGGGATTAATCCATAGGTCCTTGTTGATGATCTGGTAGTGCAAACAGAAAGATCATGCCAGGGTCAGCACTCATTTCCAAAGTAGCTGGGAACACATCAAGCCATTTCTCACCTTATCTACAAAGGCCTACCTCAGTAATCCTGTTACACCCTGAGAAGTTGGGAAGAGACAACCAGGTGAAGAAGTTAACGCTGGTGTCATGATGCCTGAGGCCGTGAGCCTCACATTCATAATTCTGGAACCACTGGATCGGAGTGGAATAAAATGCCGTATATCCTGGGGAAATACAGGAATGGAGGAAAAGGCCTAGATCATGTTGGCCTACAAAACACCTCTGACAATCTATCCATCAAGGGAGCCACTTCTTACCAGTGATGGTAATGTCATATCCCTTAATGATCACTTCATTCCGAAAACAGGGGTTCCTCCAAAAGAAAAATATGATTTTGCAGCCATTATTGGGATGGATGAAATTCTCTACCTGGGAGAAATGAGCAGATGAGGAAGGTGAGATGTCTTTTTTAGGAGAGTTCCCCTTTTGGGGAGACGAGCCCATGCCTGTTTGTATGGATGAATCCTTTCTAGTTCCCCTTCCCCACCTGAGCTCTGGGTCTAACCTCCAAATTGATCAGGTAGCTGAGCATGTCTTCATCTTTCTCACTGACCAAGGCTGACATCTGAGGGTGGTTTGCAACCTGTATGGGGTCAAGAAGCTTTCTGAGGCCAGGCACAGTAGAGGTCACAACAGATGAGCACACATGGCCAGCAACCAGTGGCTGGGCAGGCAGTCTCCCAGACCTCCTGTCATTGCCACACCCACCCACACTCCCCCTCAACTGTCGTCCAATGAACATATGCATCTTGAGGCCTAGTATTGTCCTGGCCTTTGTGCTCATGTGAAGCTATCTTAGGCTCACAAATAGTCTGTCTCCTGAGACTCCTGATACCTGACCCTCTATGTGCTGTAATTTACCTTACACTGCTACTGTCTTCATGTGGGCTGTCCTCCTCTCCTGTGGCTGCCTCTGGTCCTCAGTCAGGATGCTGAGGGCAAACCCTTGATGCTATGTGTCCTAGATGAACCCCAGACACTTCGCATGGGTGCTTGGTTCTGTTTGGAGCTCTGACGGATTCCTATGAGGCAATGAGAGGGCACATATCTGGAGACTGTGGAGAGGGGGATGTGGATGTAGAGGCTGGAGCTCGCTGGTGTGTTCTGGGGTGGGGTGCTGAGATCGTGTAAAAGACAACGGCTGCTCAGCAAAGAAAACATGAGTAAGGAGAACCTTGCCTTTTGGGGATGAGGTACTGGTAGTGGCTGAATGCAAACCCCGGTGGCGGGGTGGTTAAGTACTAGGACTGCTAACCAAAGGGCTGGCAGTTCCAATCCATGAGGCGCTCCTTGGAAACTCTATGGGGCAGTTCTACTCTTCCCTCTAGGGCCGCTATGAGTAAGAATCGACTCGGCAGCACTGGATTTGTTTTTTAGTGACTGACTGGCATGGACATTCAGGTTCCTGGAAGCTATTCTTATGCTGCCTGTGGCCTCTGCTCCTAGTCCCTGGAAAGGTATGCCCTGCTCAGGACAGGGCCAAAAGATTCACCTGCAGTCCCCACCTCAGGGTTTGCTTAGTGTAGATGCTGCCCTGGCTCTATTCCACTACCTGTGTCCCCTCTGGACACCATGCACCCTCCCCACCCACCTTTCTGCTCTTTTAACCCTCTTCCCTCACCCACCTCCCATCAGTCGGAGCTCCCACTGAAAGGATACTGCTTTGACCCAGAATCCTGGGATGCCCTGAATGATGGCGCTTCTGCGGCCGAGGTGTGGCTTACAACTCTGCACCAGCTTACTCCTCAGGCGAAAGTAGGCCCTGCTGGCCTTGGTGTTCACAGGCCATATCTCCATTTGAAGGGCCTCCAAGGCCTGCAGGGCCTCCAGGTAGCGCTGGGTGCTGGAGGGTCCAGGCGAAGACTGGGCCTGCTCGGCCTGGGGCTGTTCGCGCTGCTCCTGCTCCTCCGCCTGTTCCTGCTCTTCCTCGTCCCCCACGGTCACGACCTCCACCTCCTCAATTATGTCCTCCACCACGACCACCTCCTGCTTCTGCGCCTCCGCTTTCTCCCCCCACGCCCCGCTCTCCTCTACCAGCAACCCACGGAAGATGGCAGCCTCCTCAGGCGTCTCGTCCTTCGCCTGCGCACCAGCTGCGGCCTGCTCCATCTTGGCGCTACAGCTCTCCGGGGGCTGCTCCCCGGGACACACCGGGTACCGTCTTTTTAAAGGGCCACTTCGCAGGCCGCTGTCCTCCCCAGGCAGCCCTGCCTTCCCCAGGCCGCGCCTCACTCGCCATGGGGGCTGGTCGGCTGCCGCGGGGGTGAAGACCTCCCGGGGACGGTAGACGCACCTGGCCCTGGTCAGTTCCTCTTCTCAGACTTCTCTGCTCGTGGAGAGCGAGGTTGGGTGCCAGCAGGTCTCTCTGGAGAGAATCTCGGCACTTGGCGGGAACGGGCCTTTTTCCCGGCACTGGCGACGTCGCCAAACGCAACCAATCAGTGACGGCCAGGGGCTAGACTGCTCCTACTCCTACCCTGCCCCTTGCCTCGCTCAGACTCAGGGCAGCCTCTGCACTACCGGGGCCAGCCTGCAGAGGGCGCCCTGCACAGGACAGAGGGGGTCATCTTGGCCTTCCAGCTGGAACATGGCTGGACCCTCCTCATTAGCGCTGCAGGAGGTCCAGGGTGCACCTACAGGCACACGGTGGCTCCTCTCTACTCTGCCTGCCTCCAGAGGTACTCATTTGTCTCTCCGTCCTCAGTTGGATACCCTGGTGGCGTAGTTTCTAAAGGCTGCTGCTGCTCACCAAAGGCCCGGCAGTTCAAACCCACCAGGCGCTCCTTGGAAACTCTATGGGGCAGTTCGACTCTGTCTTTTAGGGCCGCTATGAGTGAAAATCAACTGCAGGGCAACAGGTTTTGTGCATGGCTCCTCAGCTGGGGACAACCCATAGCGTGGCTGAAATCGGTGTCCTATACAAGGAGCCTGCACCATGTGTTTCCTTACTCCACGCAGCCAGAAACCCTCCTGTCACATCTGATCTCCAGGAGAACTGCTCGCAGGCAATCTCGCGTTGATGGCTTTGGCTGGAAGCATCCTCTTTCCGAGCTCTCCCCATCATATTCCCTTTGGAGCCTCAAGAACACCCACCTCGACCGTGAAGCCCCTCTGCCATCAGCCTGCTTGTTAGACAGAAATGGTGGCAGTGAGGGTGGCTGAGAACCCAAACCAAACCCCCTGAATTCCAGTCGATTCAATCCTTAAACCTTAGAGAAGCTCAGTCATATTTCTTTCTTAGATCTGAAGCAACAAGCCCAGTGTTTTGAAGTCTGGATCAACACACCCTGCTAATTATCCTCAGGAAAACTAGCCTGAAGGACCACTTTATTACCTTTCGGTCAGAACCCTTAGAAGGACTTGGGTTGCCACATTAGCATTTAAAATACTTGTTCATTTTCTCTGTCTGCCCTTTTCATTTTCTTTTCTTGTCTGAGTTCATTTATCTTTTTGTTTTCCTTTTTTTTTTTTTTATTGTCGAGTAATAGGAAGACTATAAAGTAATGTTCCACAGGTTCCTGCTTAATCTCTATATTTTCGAAAGCAGGGTGTAGGCATAGTTAGTTGCACAGATTCCTTCCAAACCTCTCTGTCATTCTCTCTGACTTTCACTGAACAGAGAAATAGCCAAGAGGGAGGCAAAGTTACTGCACATAGCACTTTGATCCCTCGTGTCATACTCATGATGTCCTTTTGGACATTCTCAAGCCGTTTGCCCACCCACTTATAGGAAAAAAATTACCTCCCAGTCACTTTTGACTCGTGGTGACCTCATGTGTGTCAGAGTAGACCTGCTCCATAGAGTTTTGAATGGAAATTTTTTTTGGAAGTAGAGTACCAGGCCTTTCTTCCAAGGTGCTTCTAAATGATCCCCCAAACTTTTTGTTAGTAGCCAAGCACGAAGATCATCTGCACAATCCTGGACCCTCTAGTATGGGAAATGTAGAGATAAAAAATTTATGTAAAACTGCACTCAAATACATACAGCAAAGCAGAGTGGGTAATGAGAACAAACTCTTTATCCATGTATTACGTAAAGCACTACTGAAGACTAAATTAATTAAAGGCTGGAGTTGTTGGCTACAGTGGTCAGCAAACTTTTCTGTGTGTTTTTGTTTTGTTTTAATTTTATTGTGGTAAAATGTACATAACAGTTCTTACTACTTCTTTTTTTTTTTTTTTAGTTTACAATTAACCGATGTTAAGTACACTCATAATACTGTGATAACAATTACAAATATGTATTTCCAGGATGTTTTCCTCATTTCACATAGTCACTTTGTACCCATTAAGCAATAAGTCATTGGCCTATTCTAGATACCTAGTATAAATGGAACTGTAAAATAGTTATCGGATTTTGTGCGGGTTCCTTTACTTACATAGTGTTTTTGTAATTCATGCATGTCGTAACATGCATTACAACTCCATTCTTTTTGATGGCTGACTAATGTTTCACTGTATGTATCATATTTTGTATATCAGTTCATATGCTGATGGACACTTAAATACTTCCACCCTTTGGCACTCGTGAATCATGCTTCTCTAAACATTGCTTTACAAATAACTGTTTTAGTCCTTCTGTTCATTTCTTTGGAGTTTATACTTAGGTGTGTTATTGCTGCTTGCTATGGTAACTGTGTTTTGTCCATTTATTATGTTGTTACTTATTAATCCAGTTGTGAGGATTTTTGTTTTCTTTATGTTCAGGTGTAGCTCGTACTGAAAGCTGTAGTTTTGATTTTCATCAGTAAGTGCTCCCAGTCATCTTTGCTTTCATCAAGCTGGGATGTGTCCTCCCACTATTGATAATGGGTCGTCCTTCAATCCTGATGACACATTCTTGTTCACATAGTCCATCCTCTCAGTTTAGTCAACATACAGATTAAATACATATCATGAAAGCATACAACCTTGATGCATGCGTTTCTGATTTTAAACCACAATCAACACCCATGGAATCAGCAGTCAAGAAATCAAGCGGCTTATTGCCTTGGGCACATCTGCTGCAACAGTCTTCTTAAAATTTTGAAAAGCCAAGATGTCATTTTTGAGGACTGAGGTGCACCTGAACCAAGCCACGGTGTTTTCACTTGCCTCATACACATGAGAATGCTGTACAATGAATAAAGAAGGTGGAAGATGAATTGATAATTTTGCAGCATAGAGTTGGCAAAGAATATAGAATATTCCGTGGATGGCTAGAAGATTGAAAACATCTGTCTTGGAAGAAATACAGACTGAATGTTCCTTGAAAGCAAGGATAGAGGGTTTATCTCCTCTACTTTGGACATGATTTCAGGTGGGACCAGCTCCTAGAAAATGACATCATGATTATTGAGATAGAGAACCAGTAAATAATAGAAGACACTTAGTCTGATGGATTGACACCATAGTTGCAAATACGGGCTCAAACACAGCAACCATCCTTAGGATTGGCCTCAACCAGGCATTGTCTTTTTTCTGATGTTCATAGAGTCACTGTGAGTCAGAACCAACCTGATGGCACCTAACAACAAGTACTTCTATGTTTAACCTTCTGAAGAACCACCAAACTGTTTTCCATAGAAGCTGCACTATTTGCTATTCCCAGCAGCAAAGCAGGCATGCTCTTTCTCCACTTCTATACACATTGCTTTGTTTTTGTTTGTAAGGAGTGGGTGTTGTTTTGTTTTTATAACAGACTAATAGAGGTAAAGTAGGATCTCATGCATTTCATTTGAATTTGTCTAGTGACTTATGATGTTGAGCATCTCTTTTTGTGGCTAATGGTCATTTGCATATATTCTTTTAGAAAGTTTAGCTAAGTCCACTGCCAATTTTTAAGTGGGATCTTTGTTTTTTTAATTTTTGTTGTTACTTTCATTGTTTTGTTTGTACTAGTTCTTTGTATATTCTGGATATTAATCACTTATCAGGTATGTAACATGCACATATTATCACCTAGTCTCTGTTTTTTTTTTTTCAGTCTCTTGCTAGTACACACACTTTTAAAATTTTAGTTATTAAATCCAGTTTTCTAACTGTATTTCTCTAAGACAGGTTTGGTCGTTCTTCTGGAAGTACATAGTATGTTCAATATTCTTCACCAACACTATAGTGTAAAGATATCGATTCTCTTTCTGTCTTCTTTAATCATTTCCAGCTTTCCCATGCAAAGAGGTGATCAAAAATGCCATGGCTTGGGTCAGACACACTTTAGTTCTCTAAGCAACATCTTTGCTTTTATTTATTTATTGACAGTGCAAAAGCATTCAACTGTGTGGATCGTAACAAATTATGAATAGCATTACTAAGAATGGGTATTCCTCAACACCTCACTGTTTTGTTGAGGAATCTACATAGATGAAGATGCAGTCGTTCCAACAGAATGAGGGGATACTGCATAGTTTCAAATGAGGGAGGTGCCTTAGGGTTGTATCCTTTCACCATACTTATTCAATCCTCATGTTGAACAAAAAATCCATGAAGCTGGACTATAAAGGGCATCAGGATTCCAGGAAGACTCATTAACTACCAGCTATATGCAGATGACACAACTTTGCTGACTGAAAGTGAAGAGCACTTGGAACACTTACTCATAATATCAAAAACCACAGCCTTCAATATGCATTACACTTCAATTTAAAGAAAACAAAAACCCTCACATGCAGACCAGTAAGCAATGTCATGATAAAAGGAGAAAAGATTGAATTTGTCAAGGATTTCATTTTACTTGGATCCTCAATCAATACCCATGGAAGCAGCTGTCAAGAAACCAAAAGAGCTGTTGCACTGGGCAAATCTGTTGCAAAAGACCTCTTTAAAGTGTAAACAAGCAAATATGTCACTTTAAGGTCTATAGTGCACATGACCCAAGCCATGTTTTTTTCAGTCAGCTCAGGTACACGTGAAAGCTGGACAAAGAATAAAGAAGACTGAACTGATGTATTTGAATTATGGTATTGGCGAAAAATATTGAATATACTGTGGACCCCTAGAAGAAGGAACAAATCTGTCTTGGAACAAGTAAAATGCAGCCAGAATGCTCCTTAGAGGAAAGGATGGTGAGACTTCACCTCACGTACTTAGGATATGTTACGAAGGGACCAGTCCTTGAGGAAGGACATCATATTTGGTAAAACAGGTGTCATTGTTGTTAGGTGCCATCTAGTCAGTTCCAACTCATAGTGACCCTGTATAAAACAGAACAAAACACTGTCTGATCCTGCCTGGACCTGTGCCATCCTTACAGTTGTTGTTATGCTTAAGCCCATTGTTGGAGCCACTGTGTCAGTCTTTCTTTTGGGGGGGCCTTCCTCTTTTCATATACCTGTAAAGTAGGTCCTCAGCTAAAAAGAGGAATACCCTCAACAAGATTGATTGACACAGTTGCTGCAACAATGGGCTCAAGCATAACAACAGTTGTGAGGATAACACTGGTCCAGGCAGTGTTTGTAGGGTCTTTATGTATCAGAACCAACTCTAAGCACCTAAGAACAACATTGCAAATCATACTGCTTACTTGATATCCTTTTCCAATCTCTTATTGTTGCAGTACAGGAAACCCAAGTGATTGGTGTGTTGATCTTGTAGCCTGCCTCCTTGCTTTATTTATTTGTTCTAGCAAATTTGTTGTGAAACCTTCAGGCTATTATATGCATATTATCATGTCATATCCATATAGAGATAGTTTTACATCGTCTTTTCTACTTTGGATACATTTTTTCTTTCTTTCTTTCCTCCATCCCTCCCTTCCTTTTTTTCTGTGGTCTTACTGTGCTTACTAGGACTTCCAGAACAATATTGAATATAACTTGTGATAGGGGCCATCCTTGTCTCATTCTCCTTACAAAGGGAAGGCTCTGGTCTTTATTGACTTAGGTATTGTCACCTGGTTTTTCATAGATGCCCTTAATCGCTTTAAGCTATTTCCCCTCTATTTCCATTTTATCAAAGGTTTTAGTAAGGAAATGGTGTAGGGTTTTACTGAAATAATTTTATACATATATTAAGATAATCATACGGATTTTCTTTTTATTAATGTGGTATATTACATTGATTGATGTTCTAATGTTGAAACAGTGTTGGATTCCTGGAATAAATACAATTTGATCGTGGTATAATTTTTTGTTTAATGTGCTATTGGATTCTGTTTGCTAAAATTTTGTTGAGAGTTTTTATGTTTATATTTATGAGTGATATTGGTCTGTAGTATTCTTTTCTTGTGATGTCTTTGTCTGGCTTTGGCATCAGTCATGCTGGCTTAATTGAGTGAAGAAACATTACTTTCTGTCCTATATTTTGGAAGACTTTGAGTAGGATCAGTGTCATTTCTTCTCTGAATGTTTGCTAGGTTATGCAGTGAAGCTATCTGGTAATGGACTTTTTTTTTTTTTTCTTGTTAGGGGAGAGGGATGTGTTTGATGACTGACTGAATCTCTTCTTTTCTTATGGGTTAGATGATATATATATATTTTTATTTGTGTGTGTTAGTAGCACCACTGTGGGCCACCTTGCTGTCAACCCCTTTGAGGTTAAGCATCTCTATCCCCAGAGAAGCTGGATGACTGCCCAGAAGAAGGTGCTCAGGAAGGGTAAACCATGCACCTGTGTTACATGCTGTAGGATTCCATTTGCATCGATTCTCCAAAAGGCAAAGCTGGGTAAATGTGGAGGAGCTGTGTGGTGGCCAGGCCTCAGCTTAGGAGCACTCGGTGTGCAGATGAAAGTGTGAAGGGTGGGCTCCTTGGGGACACCATCATGGCCAGTACCTTGTGGATATGGCTTCCCACACCGTGGTTGTGACACTGTGTTAGAAGGGGTCTCCAGACTTTACCCTGGGGCAAAGACAGCGATCGGGTCATGAGATGTGTTCCTGTCATTTCTGAGGAGGGCAGGGGTACTCACAATGGGATCGGAAAGGAGAGACAAAATGAAAACAAAGACAAAATCACCGTGGAAATAAGATGAGTAGGTTTTCCTGAGTATTCTCATCAACGCTGCCTGGAAATCCTGGGTGTGGATCCACCACCGACTGGGCCACGCCCTGGAAGTGGCTTGGTTCTCCCAGTGGACAGACCTTGTCCCAGTGCCTGGAGCACAGGTGGTGGCTGAGGCGGGAACAGCCTACAGCCATCCAGACCAACAGCATCAGTGTCAGCACCGCTGCCCTCCAGCAGGGGGAGCCAAGCCGGGTACGGGCGCAGGGCCGTGGGTTCAGAGGTCACACCGTGGGCCTAAGGATTGGCGAGACGGCTTTCAGGGCCCCGGACGCTGCCCCCTTTCTCCGCCCGGTCCAGGCCCAGGCCAGTCCAGCTGCATTAAACAGCCCCCCGTCTGCCCGCCCGGCCGCCCCGACAACCGCCAGCCAGCCAGCCAGCCAGCCAGCCTTCTCTCCGTCTCTGGCAGCAGCCGCTCAGCCCTCGGTCCAGAGCTCTTTCGGGACCCGCCCTGAGGGAAGGCAGGAGCTAGGCCACCTTCGCCCAGCCACCATGGTCCACCTGAGGGCGTCCGAAGTCCGGCAGCTGCTGCACAACAAGTTCGTGGTCGTCATGGGGGACTCGGTGCAGAGGGCCGTGTACAAGGACCTGGTGCTCCTGCTGCAGAAGGACTGCCTGCTCTCAAGCAGTCAGCTGAAGGCCAAGGGCGAGATGAGCTTCGAGCAGGACAGGCTGCTGCACGGCGGCTGGTGGGGCCGTATGCACAACGGGACCCACTACCGCGAAGTCCGCGAGTTCTGCTCCACACACCACCTTGTGCGCGTCTACTTCCTCACACGCGCCAACTCCCGGTACGTGGAGAAAGTCCTGCTGGAGCTGCTGAGGAGCGAGCACGGCCCAGACGTGGTCATCATGAACTTCTGCCTCTGGGACCTGTCCAGGTATGGCCAGGATTCCATGTGGAGCTACAGGAGGAACCTGGAGACCCTGTTCTGGCGCCTTCGCCAGGTGCTGCCCGAGTCCTGCCTCGTGGTGTGGAACACTGCCATGCCAGTGGCTGAGACGGTCTCGGGGGGTTTCCTCCCGCCTGAGGGCATGTCCCCGACCGCGTGCCTGCGGGATGATGTGGTGGAGGCCAAATTCTGGGTGCCTTTCGGGGCAAGGAGCAGGGCGTCCAGAACGCCTTCTCGGGGGCTTCTGCTGCTTTCAGGGCCAAAGAGGCAATCAGGCTAAATCCTTTCCTTCCAATTATCTGTAGTTTCTGTAGAAGAGTTATTTGTTCAGAAAAGCCCCAAGGTTGAGCAGCGCTTCACCACTTAGCAAGATCCAACGCACAATTCAGTGAGCTGACATTAAGTGCCTCTCAGGGCTGGTGAAAAAACAATCCTCCCAGACTGTCTTCTATACCAATAAACTGAATTAATTTATTTTTACGCACTTGGGAGACTCTGACAGCTTTTCTCGTGGCCAGGAAGTTTCCTTTGCAGAGAAACCAGCTTCTCTTTCCTCACTTGAGAAGCTTTTACTTAAAGGGACAATGTGCCTTATGGACAAACTGGGTGGGGAGGTAGCCGGGGGGAGACGGGAATCAGAGTGATCTCAAGCAAGGTAAGAAGGAATGAGCAATTCCAGGGCTGGTTACAGAAAAGGAGAAATGACACATTTTGGCCTTGAAATGATTTAAAGCATTATTAAAGAAAATGTCAAAAGTTGGTGTAAGAACCCCTGAAACTGTTAGCCTGAGATCGTGTTTAAATCTTAAATAAATTTATCCCCTGAAATCTTCTTTAAACTAGTAATAGCTTAATTAGTAAAGTATGTCTGCCTTGAGCCTTGTGCTTTTTTAAGGAGCTCTCTATATGAGATCAAACTGACAACAGCAACTGTTGAAAGATGAGATAGGAAGCTTAGGGGGCATTGAGTTTGTGTTAATGGGGGAGGAACTACTAAGAAGAGGAGAGTGGCTGTACAGCTTGAGGAATGTAAAACGTGTCACTGAATTGTGCTTGTAGAAACCATTGAATTGGTGTATGTTTTGCTGTGTATACTCTCAATAACAACAAAAAATAAAATAAATTTTATTACAAAAAGCAAACAAACAATAGTTAACTAGTAAAGGCTGTCTGCCTTGACCATTATGCCCTTTTAAGAACTATCTATATGGAGCCCTGATGGCATGATGGTTAAGAACTCAGCTGCTAGCCAAAAGTTCAGGAGTTCGAATCCACCAACTGTTACTTGAAAACCCTATGGGGCAGTTCTACTCCATCCTATAGGGTGGCTATGAGTTGGAATCAACTCAACAGCAACAGATTTTTTTTTTTTTTTAATAGGGTCACATTGACCAGAGCAACTAGAAAGTTTGGTTAGGAAGCTTAGGGGGCAGTAAGTTTATGTTAGTGGGGTGAGAACAACAGCTCAGAAAAGGAGGGTGAGAATGGCTGCACCACTCAAAGAATGTCATCGATGTCACTGAATGGTATGTGCAGAAACTGATAAATTGGTGAAAGTTCTTCCGTGTATATTCTCAACTACAGCAAAAGTAAAATAAACTCTCTAAAAAAGAAAAGACAAGATGGCGTAAACAGTCTAATGTGTTCTGCTCTAAACCTGGGTCTCACCATCGACAAAGGAGATGAGACTGATATTTCATTTCATGCAATTTGAAAGTCGATGAGACATAATTTTAAAATCAATGAGTGCAACAACAACATATAATTGAGCTCCTTCTATCTATATAGCACTGTGCAAAACACAGGGAGGGTGCAGCTTATCCCCTTAAAGAGGAAGAACTGGGATGGCCCATGCTTTGTGCACTGAGACTTCCCTTACAGGTGGTATTTATTTGACAGCAACCATATTAGGAAGGTAATGTTGTTAAGAAGCTCTGGTGGCACAATGGTTAAGTGCTTGGCTGCTAAACGAAAAGGTCTGCGGTTCAGACCCACCTTCTGCTCTGCAAGAGAAAGTTATGGCAGTCTGCTTCCGTCATGAGTACAGCCTAGGAAGCATTACGAGGCAGTTCTACTCCACCATATAGTTTATATATGAGTTATGAGAACTGTTGTTACCTTCTATGGAGTTAGCCTAGACTCATGGAGACACAATGGAATGAAACACTACCTGATCCTGCGTCATTCCAATGCTGGGTTGGTGTCATGGATTGAATTATGTCCCCCCCAAAATGTGTATATCAATTGACTGGGCCATGATTCCCAGTATTGTGTGATTTTCCTAAGTGTTGTAAATCCTGCCTCTATGATGTTAATCAGGGAGGCTGGGTGGTAGTTGTGTTAGTGAGGCAGGACTCAATCTACAACATCGGATTGTGTGTAGAGGCACTTTCTTGAGATATAAAAGAGAGAAGCAAGCAGACAGACAGGGGGACCACGTACCACCAAAAAGTAGTGCTGATGGTCTCAACCCACCTGGATCAAAGGACAATGAAGAACACCAAGGTCACACAATAACTGTTAGCCCAAGAGACAGAAAGGGCCACATGAACCAGAGACGTACATCATCCTCAGAACTAGATGGTACCTGGCCACAATCGATGACTACCCTGACAAGGAGCACAACAGAGAACCCCTGAGGTAGCAGGAGATCAGTGGGATGCAGACCCCAAAATCTCATAAAAAGACCAGACTTAATGGTCTGACTGAGACTAGAGGAATCCTGGTGATCATGGTCCCCAAACCTTCTGTTGGCCCAGGACAGGAACCATTCGCGAAGACAACTCATCAGACATGGAAGGGTCTGGACAATGGGTAGGAAAGAGAAGCTGATGAAGAGTGAGCTACTTGTATCAGGTCGACACTTGAGACTGTGTTGGCATCTCCTGTCTGGAGGGGAGATAGGAGGGTAGAAAGGGTTAGAAACCGGCAAAATTGTCACAAAATGAGAGACTGGAAGGGCTGACTCATTAGGGGGAGAGTAAGTGGGAGTATGGAGTACGGTGTATATAAGCTTATATGTGACAGACTGACTTGATTTGTAAACTTTCACTTAAAGCTCAATAAAAATTATTAAAAAAAAAAAAAGTAATGCTGGGAGTAGAAGAGATCTTTTGGACGCAGGGTCCCTACACCAAGAAGTGCGTAATCCGGGGGAAGATTGATGAGAAGGCCCACAGAGAGAGAAAGCTTTCCCCTGGAGCTGACACCGTGAATTTGGACTTTAAGCCTATATTACTGTGAAGAAATAAATTTCTCTTTTTTAAAGCCACCCCCTTGTGGTATTTCTGTTATAACAACACTAGATGACTAAGGCAGGTGGAGATCAGACTGTTGTGATCTACAAGGTTCTCAATGGCTGATTTTCAGAATAGATTGCCAGGCCTTTCTTACTAGTCAGTCTTAGTCTGGAAGCTCCGCTGAAGCCTGTTCGGCATCACAGCAGTACAGAAGCGTCCGCTGACAGACGGGTGGTGGGTGCACATGAGGTGCCTTGGGTGGGAACGGACCCCCAGTCTCCCACATGGAAGGTGAGGAGTCTACCACTGACCCACCACTGCTCCCTTACGGTCGGTTATAGAGACCCAGTGTTACAGAGGGGAGAGCAAAAGGGGTGAAGGCTGTAGTTACCACATGGTAACAGAGACATGATTCAGGCTACGTTTGCCTAGCTGCAGAATCCACGTGCCTTGCACTATACCACATGCCTTCAAGGTAGACAGGAAAATATGTGTGTGAGCATGTGTGTGTGTGCACACGTATGTGGTGCACATGTACAGTGCACACACACATACGCACACACACAAATACCAAGCGCAAGAGACGGGCTGTCAGCTGGGTGGTGTCTTAGTCATCCAGAGCTGCTGTAACAGAAACACCCCAAGTGGATGCTTTAACAAAGAGAAATTTATTTTCTCACACTCTAGTAGGCGAGAAGTCCAAATTCACGGTGCCAGCTCCAGGGCAAGGCGTTCTCTTCTCGTCTCTGTTGGAAGGTCCTTGTCATCAATCTTCCCCTGGACTAGGAAGTTCTCCACTCAAGAACTCCAGGTCTAAAGGGTGTGCTTTTCTCCTGGGCATTGCCTTCTCGGTGATACGAGGTCCCCATGTCTCTCTGCTCACTTCTCTCTTTTATATCTCAAAAGAGAAATATAGGTTGTAGATTGAGTCCTGCCTTATCAACATAACTTCCGCCTCTTCCACCTCATTAACATCACAGAGGTAGGATTTACAACACATAGGAAAATCATATTAGATGACAAAATGGTAGACAATGACACAATACTGGGAATCATGGCCCAGCCAAGTTTATAGGTGGACACGATTCTGTCCATAACAGGTGGGTTGTGGAGGTGTTGCTATTTGAAATGGCATTCAGTGAAAGATAGGGAGACATCAATACTGAGATGATTCCATGTAAGAGATGAACAGTGGGGTATCAGGAATGTGGGAATTAAATAGGGGGGGTGGGAAAACCCAAAGCATATGGAAAGTTCTGGAAACCAGTCAGAGTGGCTGGATCCAAGATCTGTGTTGAGTGTAATCAGAGGATAGGCTAGAAGCGTAAAGGGATTTGAATGTTAAGAGTATAGCAAATTAGGTTTTAGATAAAGATAATATTGGGAGAAATTATCAAAAACACAGCTGAATGTTTCAATAAGAATTTTAAGGAGTCCCGGGTTGGTGCAAATGGTTAACATGCTTGGCTGCTAATCAAAAGCTTGGAGGCTCGAGTCTACCCAGAAGTACCTTGGAAGAAAGGCCTGGCAAGATACTTCCAAAAACTCAACCATTTAAAAACTATGCAACACAGTTCTACTTGGAGTTGACTCCACAGCAAAAAAAAAAAAAAAAAAAAAAGTCTCTAAAGGAGACCCTAGTGGCATAGTGGTTAAGAGCTATGGCTACTAACCAAAAGGTCAGCAGTTCAAATCCAACAGCCGCTCCTTGGAAACCCTATGGGGCAGTTGTACTCTGTCCTATAGGGTTGCTATGAGTCAGAATCCACTCGATGGCAGCAGGTTTTGGTTTTAAAGTGTATATTTCAGTTAACAGAAAATTTTATTTTTGTGCAAAACCAATCGGTACTAATGGTATAGGAATAAAATATCTATTCTGAAACATCAAAATCTTTGAATTAGCAATTGAAGATGTTTCATTTCAGATAAAGGAGGGATTTTTATCTTACTTGATGAAAAATTCTTAGGAACACAAACATGAAGACTAAAATGATGAAAAATTTCTATCGAAATGCATTGAAAATAAGTCCAAAGTGCAGACAAACTAATTGTGGCAACAAAGGCTTATACACACTAAAAGAATGCATTTCCCCCATAGATGCGTTTTCGTCCCAGGAAAGATTCAAAGCTGGATAAGTACAGCCATTAATAACCTGGTTATATATGAGTCGGAATTGACTCGATGGTAACAGGTTTGGTTTTTTGGGTACATATGGGAGTCCCGGGGTGGTAAAAATGGTTAACATCCTTGGCTGCTAGCCTAAAGGTTGGAAGTTCGAGTCCACCCACAGGTGCCTCAGAAGAAAGGCCTGGAGATCTACTTTTGAAAAAATCAGCCATTGAAAACCCAGTGGAGCACAGTTCTACTCTGACACACATGGGTTAGAGCTGACACCATGGCAACTGTTTATTTTTTGTAGTTGATATTGATGAAGACCCATGGGTTAAATATCAAAAGCTAATTCCGATCTTGTGACTTAAGAAATAGTGTTCTTCATTAAAACAGAAGTAGTAAGAAAATCTTTGGATATTTAATTTTAAAATGAAGATGACCTCCAGCAAAGAATGAAAAATCCCAGTACCACAATTCCGTTGGAAAAATCAAATAACACTGAAAAAGGGAAGGAGTATACTATACAAAAAAAAAAAAAAAAAAAACCCATGGCCATTGAGTTGATCCCGACTCAGAGTAATGCTATAGGTTAGAGTAGAACTGCCCCATAGTGGTTACAAGGAGCAGCTGGTGGATTCAAACTACCATCTTTTTGGTTGGCAGCCAAATGCTTAACCACTGCCCCATCAGCTCTAAAACAAAATTCTAGCTCAGAAAAAAAGGACCAGATTTACTGGCCTGATAGAGACTGGAACAACTCTAAGAGTATGGACCCCAGATACCCATTCACTTAGTAATAAAATCACTCCTGAGGTTTACCCTTCAGCCAAAGAGTGGGCAGGCCCATAAAACAAAATGAGAATAAAGGGGCGCAGCTGCCCTGGGGCAAGGACTCGAAGTCGGGGGGAACAGGAAAGCTGGCAACAGGGAACCCAAGGTGGAAAATGGGAGAGTGTTGACATGTCATGGGGTCGGTAAACAGTGTCACAAAACAATACGTGTACTAATTGTTTAGTTAGAAGCTAGTTTGTTCTATTAAAACTCATCTAAAGTACAATAAAAAAGGAAAAAAAAGAACAAGTGGTTTTATTGGAGCCTACTTTTTCCAGTATGTCTTTTCATATGGTGAATGTACACACGTTGTTTTTGTTAGGCACAGTCTAGTCCATGTTGACTCAAGGTGATCCCATGTGACAGAGAAGAACTGCCCTGTAGGGTTTTCTAGGCTGTAATCTTTACAGGAGCAGATCCCCAGATCTTTCTCCAGCAGAGCCACAGGATGGGTTCAAACCACCAACCTGTCACTTAGCAGTGGAGCACTTAACCATCGTGCCACCAGAGCTCTCTGAATATATACATACCTGTTCAGTCAGAACCCATTCCGTGGCAACGGGTTTGCTTTGGGTAGATTAAAGAGATTCAATTAGCAAAGGCAGAAATTTACATTATCTGACTTCTGAAATGATGTGCTCAAAATCACCTACATGATGTCCTTTCCAAAAAAGCTTAAACGGAATCCACTCATGAGAAAGCCATTAAACAAATTCAGGGTGAAGGGCGCTCTATGCAATAGCCAGCATGAACTCTTTACACTTGTCAAATCTGTGAAACAAACAAACCCAAAAGGCAGAGGGAGAGCTCCAGATTAAAAGAGAGTAAGAAGACGTGACAATCAAAAGACAGGCACAATCATTAATGGAGCCTGAGTTTATATAAAAAACAATTTTGACACAACAGAAAAAATTTAATATGGAACGGTACATCAGAGGACATTATTGTGTCAATTTTTAAATATCTTAGATATGACAGTGATAATTTTACTATGTTTATGTAGGAGAACATCTTTGTTATGAGGAGATTCACCCTGAAGGATTCAGTATTTAACATGAATTGGTGCATTACTTTTAAATCATTCAAAAGTGCATATAAAACCCATTGCCATCAAGTCTGTTCCAAATGCTAGTGACCCTATAGGACAGAGCAACTGCCCGGCAGGATTCCCAAGGAGTGTCTGGTGGATTTGAACTGCCCAACTTTTAGTTAGCAGCTGTAGCTGTTAACCTCCACACTACCAGCGTTCCTATACCACTATATATGTGTATGTACGTACGTATACACACACACACACATATATATATACATATCTTAGAATAAGTATAGGATATATACACACACACATATATATACATGTCTTGGAATAAGTATAGGAACAATGCTCCTTAGAAGAGAGGGTGGTGAGACTTCGTCCCAACTACTTCGGACATGTTATCAGGAAGGACTAGTCCCTGGAGAAGGACTTCATGCTTGGTAAAGTAGGGGGGCAGTGAAAAAGAGGGAGCCCTTCAATGAGATGGATTGACACAGTGGCTGCAACAATGGGCTCAAGCAAAACAATGATTGTGAGGATGGCTCTGGACTGGGCAGTGTTTCATTCTCTTCTACATAGGGTCCCTTTGAGTTGGAATCAACTCTACAGCATCTAACAAGAACAACAACAAAATATATATGTATATATGATATATGCGCTCTGGTAGTGCAATAGTTAAGGCCTTGGCTGCTAAGTGAAAGGTTAGCAGTCAGAACCCACACAAGAGGCTCTGCGGGAGAAAGACCTGGCAATCTGCTGCTGTAAAGACTACAGCCTAGGATACCCTATGCGGCAGTTCTCCTAAGTCACAGGGGATTGCTATGAGTCAGAGGATCTGGACAGCACTCACAACAACAATGTGTGTGTGTGTATTTGTGAATGGGGAGAGAGAGAGAACACAAGCGAACCTCCTTGTTCTTAGTTGCTGTCTAGTCAGCTCTGACTCACGACAACCCTATGCACACTGCCCGGCCCTGCACCATCTTCATGATTGTTGGTCGGCTTGAGTCCATTGCTGTGACCACCGTGTATTCTGGTCGGCTTCCAGCCCAATGGGCTCATCATCCAGTACTGTATAGGAGAACATGCTGTTGGGATCCACAGGGTTTTCATTGGCTGCCTTTCGGAAGTAAATTGCCAGGTCTTTCTTGCTAGTCTTAGCCTGGCAGCTGTACTGAAACCTCTCCACCATGGGTGACCCTGCTGGTATTTGAAAGACCCATGGGATTGCTTGCAGCATCTCAGCAGCATACAAGGCACTATGGTACAACAAACTAATAAAGGAGACAAAAAAGGTAAAATATTAATAATTAGTGAATCTCCATGAAGGGTGTACAGGTGTTCATGGTATTATTCTATTTTTCTCTAGGTTTGAATCTTTTTTTAATGGGCTTTTGAGAGAGAAGTGAAAAAGGCCTGACGCTAAAGGAGGAAAATATGAGTAAAAGTTAGTAAGTAGCAATATTTCACCATCCAGCCATCAACTATCCCCTGTGTTTTGCTTCTCCCATTTAGTTTCTGCATTTTAATATCATTGAAATTGCTTTGAGAGACAACAACTCATTTTTTTTTCCTGTATCAATGATGTGATACAGTTTTTAAATCTCTGACAGTGGCTTTCAGCCCAGGAAATTACTAAATTTATGCAGAGCCAACTCCTGTGAATGAGGTGGGCATCACAGTGAGACAGAATAGGAAGTGAGTTGGGATATCAGACAGAGCCCGTGCTTTCTGGTCTAACTTAGAGAGCCTCAATCATGGTGCCCCCACGTGTGTCAGAGCACAGCTGTGCTCCCTAGGGTATTCAATGGCTGATTTTTCAGAAGTAGGTCGCCAGGCCTTTCTTCCAAGGGACCTCAGGGTAGACGCCAACCTCCTGGGTTGCAGCCGAACTTGTTAATCGTTTGTACCCCTAGGGACTCATACAGTTGATAGGCGTGACATATAGTAGCAAAGTGGGAAATACTGTCTTTGTTAAAATCTAGACATTTTAAAGCTATAAGGCTGATTATTTTTTTGTAGGTTATATATTATCTTTTCAAAACAATTTCTACCAAAGAAGTTTAAGAAATAGTTTGAGTGATGACCTTAACATTGTGGAATAACAGTTGGATTTTTAGCTTACATCCATCAATTTAAAAGCGCTGTATTAACTAATGAAACAGGTAACAGGCATTTATGTAGGATTACATTTGTGTGTTCATATGCAGTTAGGAACACAGTGATAAGCATCAAATGATATTCTAAAAACTGCAATAAACTGAGATATGTTCAAGAAAAGGAATGAGATAAAATAAGGGCAAATTCTGATTCATCTGGTGTAAAATGAAAGTGTAATTTCTAGCTGACAGATTCAGGCAGATGATGGAATTTAAAATGGAAATTGGTCCATGGAAACTATTCATGAGAACTGGCAGGCTCAACAATCAAGAACACTGAAAGGAAAAAAAAATCACTTTTGCTGTTGTTAGGTGCCATCAAGTTGGTCCCGACTTACCGGAACTATAAATATGATGGAGGAAAATTGACCCATATGGTTTCATAGGCTGTAATCTTTACAGGAGGAGATCGCCAGATCTTTTCCCCCTTGACGGCACTGGGTGGGTTAGAACTATTAGCCTTTTGGTGAACAGCCAAATGCTTAACTACTTGCACTAATACAACTGTCATCTTCATTAATGAGTTGTTTTCCGAGTTATTTTGCTATAGCCACCATTAATACCTCTATCCATGAGGCTCAGGAACTTAAAGGATTAACTTTTATTTTCTTGAGATATGAAAGACCAAACCAGACCCATCACCAGGGAGTAGACTCTGACTCACAGTGACTCTACAGGACAGAGTACAACTGCTCCATAGGGTTTCCAAGGCTGTCATCTTTACGGAAGCAGACTGCCACATCTTTCTTCCATGGAACAGCTGGTGGGTTCAGACCGCCAAATATTTGCTTAGCAACCAAGCGCTGAGCTACAGACCCACCAACCGTAATCTCTCTGCATTGTCAATTACATTTTAATTTTCAAAACCACCCCCCTACCTTCACTCTTGTCAATCAATATCTGTGAAGCTGTAACAACATATTTTGTTAACTTTCCCCTTCTGTAACATCACGCTTTACCCAAGTGCTGGCTCCTGGGTGTGACAGTCCCCAAGTCCTCCCCAGCATCTGGTTTGGTGTTAACTGGTCCCTACTTCCAAAGAACTCCCTGGCCCCCACGGCTCTGATGGTGACTTCCTTTAGTGAGAGGATTCTAAGCAGTATGATGGCCTGATGGATGGGGACCTGGCCTTAATTCACTCTGTTACATGAAAGTCCTCCACCCACCAAGCCCCTCTGTGTTGCTTGCCTGGGGGACTGCTGAAAGCCATGGCATTAAAAGCAGATAAAAATCTAAACCAGTTACTGTCAATCCCATTCCAACTCATGGCACCCCTGTGTGTGTCTGAGTAGAAAGGTGCTCCATAGGGTTTTCAATGGCTGACTTTTTGGAAGTAAATCACCAGGCCTTTCTTCTGAGGTGCCCCTGGGTGGACTCAAACTTCCAACCTTTTGGATAGCAGCCCCAAGATTTTGAACCATTCAGGGACTCCTTGATTCAAGTCAGCCCAAACAAACAAACAAACCAACCCATTGCCATGGAGTCAATTCTGACTCATACTGAATCCATGGGGTTTCCAAGGCTGCAAATCTTTAAGGAAGCAGGCTGTCGCACCTTTCTGTCATGGAGGTGCTGATGATTTTGAACTGCAGACTTTTTGGTTAGCAGCTGAGCACTTAACCACTGTGCCACCAGGGCTTCAAAGTCAACAAAGAGTAATTTCTACTAAATAGAATACATCGTTAAAGGGGAAACCACACAGACGTCTGTCAGCTGATAAATGGATAAACAAAATGTGGTCTAGCCATACAATAGAGTATTACCTTGCCATAAAAAGACCACAATACAGAAACATACACAACATAGAAGAACCTTGAAAACATAGTATTAACTGAAGGAAGGCAGTCACAGAATACCACATATGGTCTGTTTCCATGTATATGAAACCTCCAGAATAGGCAAATTTATGGAGACGGAAAGTAGTTTGTTATTGCTGGGTGCTGTGGAGTCAATTCTGACCCCACGTGTTACATAGCAGAAGTGCCCCAGGGGGGTTTCCCGGCTGTAATCTTCATGGGAGCAGGTCACCAGGTCTTTATTACACGGTGCTGCTGGCTGGGTTCAAACCAATAGCCTTTTGATTAGCAGCCGAGCACTTATCCATTGCTCTGCCAGGGCTCCCAAATTCAGTATATGAAATAGTAAATGTGGTATGTGATTTTTTTTAAATTTAAATTTGTAGCTGTTTCTTATAATGTCATAGAGCCTCTGAGTGGAGCACACAGTTAAAGTGTTCAATTACTAACCAAAAGGTTGGTGGTTCAAGCCCACCCAGGGGTGACGAGGCCTGGGAGTCTACTCCCAAAATGTCACAGACATTGGAAACCCTAGGGAGCTGTGCTCTGCACACGTGGGGTCCTTGTGGATTGGCATTGACACAGCAGCCACTGGTTTGGGGTTTTTTGTTCTTTTAAGGTCAATTCATGAAAAGCAATATGGCTGCTTTAATAAATGTGAGAATTGGAAGTTGGAATACACTGGAGGCAGGTACAAACTTCTTTTAACCTCAGTATCCACATGTTTGAATCAAAGGCTTTCAGGGTATTTGAAATGTCTTCCTAAAGCAAGGATTTCCAGGAAATACTTGGGGAGAAACCTGTTCTAACCGACCTAATCATCACTTAACCCTGAATAACTGGCTTTCAGGCTCCTTGTCTTTAAAATGAGTCTGTTTCTGGTGTGTTGACCTGGTGTTTGAAACTCCAGTCCTAAATTTGAGTAGACATATTTATGTATGGATAGATGGATGTATATGAGGAGCTCTGATGGTGCAGTGGTTAAAGCACTCAACTGCTAACTGAAAAGCCAGTACGAAACCACCAGCAGCTCAGCTGAAGAAAGATTACAGCCTTGGAAACCCTATAGGGAATTTCTACTCTGTCCTGTAGGGACATTATTAATTGGAATCAACTTGACATCAGCACGTTGTGTGTTTTTTTTTTTTATATATATATATATATACACGCAGATATATATTTTTTCATATATGTAAATACTATGTAGAAATAAATCTATGTGTATACATATAAACTTCTCTGTGTGTGTGTATACATATAAACAAACAAAAAGAAAATCCAAATCCGCCTTTTTGAGGGTCTTCCTCTTTTCCACTGACCCTGTACTCTGCCAAGGATGTTGTCCTTCTCCAGGGACCCTTCTCTCCTGATACATTTACAAAGTATGTAAGATGCAGTCTCGCCATCCTTGCCTCTAAGGAGCATTCTGGTTGTACTTCTAAGACAGATTTGTTCATTCTTTTGGCGGTATATTCAATATTCTTTGCCAACACCACAATTCAAAGGCGTCAACTCTTCTTCAGTCTTTCTTATTCATTGTCCAGCTTTCACATGCATATGATGACATTGAAAATACCGTGGCTTGGGTCAGGTGCACCTTAGTCTTCAGGGAGACATCTTTGCTCTTCAACACCGAAGAGGTCCTTTGCAGCAGATTTGCCTGATGCAATGCCTCTTTTGATTTCTTGAGTGCTGATTCCATGGTTGTTGGTTGTGGATCGAAGTAAAATGAAATCCTTGACAACTTCAATCTCTTCTCCAATTATCATGATGTTGCTCATTGGTCCAGTTGTGAGGATTTTCGTTATCTTTATGTTGAGGTGTAATCCATACCGAAGGCTGCGGTCTTTGATTTCATTAGTAAGTGCTTTAAGTCCTTTTCACTTTCAGCCCAGCAGGCAAGGTTGTGTCATCTGTATAAGGCAGGTTGTTAATGAGTCTTCCTCCAATCCTGATGCCCCGTTCTTCTTCATATAGTCCAGCTTCTTGTATTATTTGTTCAGCATACAGATTAAATCGGTATGGTGAAAGAATACAACCCTGACGCACACCTGTCCTGACTTTAAACCAATCAGTATCCCCTTGTTCTGTCGGAACAACTGACTCTTGAGCTATGTTAAAAGTTCCTAATGAGCACAATTAAGTGTTCTGGAATTCCCATTCCTTGCAGTGTTATCCATAGTTTGTTATGATCCACACAGTCAAATGCCTTTGCATAATCAATGAAACACAGGTAAACATCCTTCTGGTATTCTCTGCTTTCAGCCAGGATCCGTCTGACATCAGCAATGATATCCCTGGTTCCACATCTTCATTGGAAACTGGCCTGAATTTTGGGTGGCTCCCAGTTGATATATTGCTGCAGCCATTTTTGTACGACCTGCAGGAAAATTTTGCTTCCAGGTGATATTAAGGATATTGTTCTATAATTTCCACATTAGGTTGGATCACCTTTCTTGGGAATAGGCATAAATATGGGTGTCTTCCAATCAGATGGCCAGGAAGCTGTCTTCCATATTTCTTGGCATGGACGAGTGAGCACCTCCTGTGCTGCATCTGTTTGTTGAAACATTTCAATTGATATTCCATCAATTCCTGGAGCCTTGTTTTTCACCAATGCCTTCAGAGCAGCTTGGACTTCTTCCTTCAGAACCATAGGTTCCTGATCATATGCCACCTCTTGAAATGATTGTATATTGACTAACTGTTTTTGGTACAATGACTCTGTGTATTCCTTCCATCTTCTTTTGATGCTTCCTGCGTCATTTAATATTTTGCCCATGGAATCCTTAACTATTGCAACTCGAGTCTTGAATTTTTTCTTCAGTTCTTTCAGCTTGAGAAATGCTGAGCGTGTTCTTCCCTTTTGGTTTTCCATCTCCAGCTCTTTGCATATGTCATTATAATACTTTATTTTGTCTTCTCGAGAGGTCCTTTGAAAATTTCTGTTGAGTTCTTTTACTTCATCAATTCTTCCTTTTGCTTTAGCTGCTTGATGCTCAAGAGCAAGTTTCAGAGTCTTCTCTGACATCCACCTTGGTCTTTTCTTTCTTTCCTGTCTTTTCAGTGAGCTCTTGCTTTCTTCATGGATGATGTCCTCGATGTCATTCCACAACTCATCTGGTCTTCAGTCACTAGTGTTCAGTGCGTCAAATCTATTTTTGAGATGGTCTCTAAATTCAGGCAGCATATATTCAAGGTCGTATTTTGGCTCTTGTGGACTTGCTCTGATTTTCTTCAGTTTCAGCTTGAACTTGCATGTAAGCAATTGCTAGTCTGTTCCACAGTCGGCCCCTGGCCTTGTTCTGACTGATGATATTGAGCTTTTCCATTGTCTTTTTCCACAGTTGTATTCAGTTTGATTTCTGTGTGTTCTATCTGGCGAGGTCATGTGTATAATCACCGTTTATGTTGGTGAAAGAAGGTATTTGTAATGAAGAAGTCATTGGTCTTGCAAAATTGTATCATTCGATCTCCAGCATTGTTTCTATCATCAAGGCCATATTTTCCAACTACTGATCCTTCTTCTTTATTTCCACCTTTCGCATTCCAATTGCCAGTAATTAGCAATGCAACTTGATCGCATGTTTGATCAATTTCAGACTGCAGCAGCTGATAAAAATCTTCTATTTCTTCATCTTTGGCCTAGTGGTTGGTGCATAAATTTGAATAATAGTTGCATTAAGTGGTCTTCCTTGTAGGCATACAGATATTAGCCTATCACTGACAGTGATGTACTTCAGGATAGATCCTGAAACATTCTTTTTGATGATGAACGCAATAGCATTCCTCTTCGAGTTGTCATTCCCAGCATAGTAGACTATATGATTATCTGATTCAAAATGGCCAATACCAGTCCATTTCAGCTCACTAATGCCAAGGACATTGATGTTTATGTGTTCCATTTCATCTTTGACGATTTCCAATTTTCCTAGATTCATACTTCATACATTCCAGGTTCTGATTATTCATGGATGTTTGCATCTGTTTTTTCTCATTTTGAGTCATGCCACATCAGCAAATGAGGGTCCCAAAAGCTTACTCCATCCACGTCATTAAGGTCAACTCTAATTTGAGGAGGCAACTCTTCCCCGGTCATCTTTTGAGTGCCTTCCAACCTGGGGGGTTCGTCTTCCAGCACTATATCAAACAGCGTTCCGCTGCTATTCATAAGGTTTTCACTGGCTAATGCTTTTCATAAGTCAACTGCCAGGTCCTTCCCCCTAGTCTGTCTTAGTCTGGAAGCTCAGCTGAAACGTGTACTCTAAGGGTGACCGTGCTGGTATCTGAATACCAGTGGCATGGCTTCCAGCATCAAAGCAACACACAAGCCCCCACAGTATGACAAACTGACAGACACGTGGGGGAAGCCAAGCATTTGCATATGCTTATATACAGAGCCTTGGTGGGGCTGCGGTTAAGCACTGGGCTGCTAACAAAAAGGTGGGCTGTTCACATCCACCAGTCCCTCCTTGGAAACCCTATCGGGCAGTTCTACTCTGTCCTATAGGGCTGCTATGAGTTCAACCTGACCATACGGCATCTAACAACAATGACACACATACACATACATAGATAGATTTTTATACGTATATACACACATATACAGAAAAGACAAAAAAGCCCACCACTGTTGAGTCGATTCTAACTTGTAGTGACTCCAGAGGATTTCCGAGGATTTAAATCTTTACGGAAGCAGGCTGCCATGCCTTTCTCCCATGGAGCTACTAGTGCTTTCAAACTGCCGACCTTTCATTTAGCAGTAGCATATTTTAACCACTGTGCCATCAGGGCTCCTTATACATATTTATATATATATATATATATATATATACATAAACATGTACATAAAATATACATACATACAAACGTATATCCTGTTGTATCATGCAGGAACTCCACCTACGTCACCTAAAAAAACAAAAACAGTTGCCAGTTGACTTTGACTCTTGGCAACCCCATATATTTTAGAGTAGAACTGCCCCACAGTGTTTTCTTGGCTGTTATCTTCTTGGAAGCAGAGTGCCGAGACTTTATTCCACAGCACTGCTGGGTGGGCTTGACCACGAACCTTTAGGTTGTGCCAGAAGGAAACTTTGAAACATTAATCCAAACTTGCATTAAAAAAAAATTAACGTAATTTTATTGTTACTAGACAAAAAATTTCTTTAGAAACAAAGAATTGTATTGATAAAAGCGTCTTGAGAAAGTAGGGTCTATTCTGATTATTGTTCTTCTGAGCAAGGTGGGACGAGAAGGTGAGAGAATGTCCTGTCTACAACCACAGGAATACAGTGAACAAGCAGCCCTCTCGGGTGGCCGGGGAGGCGGGGGCCACGATTATATTTAAGTCTGTATGAGAACTGTCTGTTTTTTTTACAGACATTTACTTTTCTCTTTTCTCAAAAAGTCTCCTAGATATGCTGTTCCTAACGGCAACATTTTTATTTCACCTCTCAGGAACAAGACCTGTAACTGTGAAGCCCATCATAATGGAAAATCTCGCAAAACATGTCTGCAGCAGGTGATATGCTTTTCTTAATTTTGGCTGTAGAAATTTTTTTGCAGGAAATTGAATTTCCTCACTTAGAATTAAAATGACCCCGCAGATCATGTTTAATTTTTCCAACATGAATAAACCCAGCCTCTGTCTCTTTTCTCTGTCTCTCTGTCTCCCTCTCTATACGCACAGACAGACAGACAGACAGACAGACAGACACACACACACACTCCAGACTTACATATAAGCTTCCTTATTGGTCAGACGTTTTCAAAGCCTTTGAATCTTGCTTCCCCTGTGTAGATGGCTCTAGCAGATTCTAAAGCAAACACACGTCCCTCCATTGCTGGCGGAAGTGTAAAATGCTACAGCTGCCATGCAGAACAGTTTTGGCTGTGCCTTGAAAAGTTAAACATACGATGACCCCAAGATCCAGCAAACCCAGTCCTAGGTATACACCCAGAAGAAGTGAAAACAGGAATGCAAACAGAACCCTGTACACCAATGTTCATTACAGTGCTTTTCATAATAGCCAAAAGATGGAAACCACCTAAGTGTTCATCAACAGAAGAATGGATAAACAAAATGTAGTCTCCCCTGCCCTTGCTGGCCCTCTACTTCACCAAACATGATGTCCTTCTCCAACAATTGACCCCTCTTGATGATGTGTCCAAGGCAAGCAAACTGGACAATGTTCTGTGTTGATCTATACACTTTTCACTGGCTGATTTTTGGAAGAAGATGGCCAGCCCTTTCTTCCTGGTCTGTCTTAGTCTGGAAGCTCTGCCGAAATCTATCCACCATGGGTGGCCCTGCTGGTATTTGAAATACTGGTGGCATAGCTTCCAGCATCTCAGTAACACCCAAGCAACTACAGTAGGACAGACTGATGGACAGGTAGTGGATTGTTCTCTACACACATCAGGCCTCAAACTACACTACCTATTCACAAACCTTCCAGCATTTCCTTTGTTAGTCTCTCTGAGTGGTTTTGTTCTTCCTCTTGGCATGTTCTTGGGAACCTCCTGCTCTCTTCTCTACACCCATTGCATGATCTCCCTTCCAGGACACCTTTCTGACCATCCCCAGAAGATTTAGCGGCATTGTGGGTGGCACACCTGTATTCCAGGTAGCATGCACTGTACTTTTGGAAAGCCTAGCTCCCTACTCGACTGTTACCCCTTCCTCTTTATTTCTATACAGTCTTCTAGTGCATCCCAGAATATGGTAGGCACTGAGACAACATTTGTAGAATTTGTAGAATGTAGAACACAAATTAAATAGCAGACTGATGAAGGACCTCTGATGGCATAATGGTTAAGCACTTGGCTTCTAACAGAAAGGTTGGCAGTTCAAACTCACCCTGTGGCTCCAAGGGAGAAAGGCCTGGCAATCTGCTCCTGTGAAGACGGTTGTTATCGGGTGCCGTCAAAGCACTTTCAACTCATAACAACCCTATGTGGAACAGAAAGAAACACTGCCCGATTCTGTGCCATCCTCACATTCATTGTCATGCTTGAGCCCATTGTTGTAGCCACTGTGTCAATCCATCTCATTGAGGGCTTTCCTCTCTTTCACTGACCTTCTACCTTATCAAACATGTCCTCCTCCAGGCACAAGCCCCTCTGGATAACATGTCCAAAGGAAAAATGACAGCCTAGGAAACCCTATGGGGCAGTCGTATTCTGTCAAATGGGGTTGCCATGAGTCGGAATAGACTCCACCATGCCCAGGAACAACAGCTTGGCAGTCAAAAATTGAACATATTTCTTTGGGGCTAAAGGATTCTGTTGACAACAAAAGCAGAAAAATACAATGAAATTTAAATGTTGATGGGGTGTTAACTGGCTGAGGCTAAGTAGGCAGAAGAGGATGTGCTGAAAGAAGCACATGGCAACCCCAGGAGGGAGTAAAAATCAACCCTCTAGTCTATAGAGGTACAACTAATTTTCTGTAAGTGATACTGTGAATTACAAGAGCAACAGTAAGAACAAAGAACTTCTACTAGAGTCTTGGACCTTTGGGGATGGGGGAGATTTATAACATGCTCTAAGGTGAAGGCTATGTGGGTAAATTAGGTCTGGAAATTGTCCTTGGACATCACCCTGGCTGGTTTTGAGTTGGGTCTTTGACTAAAGTAGCATTTTAACCTGAAGAGTTGCTTACAAGGGCAATAAAAACCATTTGAAATAACTCCAGGTCAGTTCTCTAAATTGGCTTTTTATAACCTTCCTACCTGATTAAAGTTCCAGGAGGAAATGTCGACATTTCCAGCATTGAACTAAGAGAATCTCAGCTCCCTCCATACTTTACCAATTAATTCGTTATGTCAAGGACTTCATAGGAGTTCCCGGGTGGTGAAAATGGTTAAATTCTTGACTAGTGGCTGAAAGGTTGGTGTTTCAAACCAACCCAGAAGTGCCTTGGAAGGAAGACCCGGCAATCTGCTCTAAAAGGTCACAGCCATTGAAAACCCTCTGGAGCCCAGTTCTTCGCCATGATTCAGACTGGTCCAATGGCAACTAACAACGTAAAGGGCTTCATTAACTGTGCATGCTGGGTATTATTATCCTGTATTGCTGTCATAACAAATGACCACCCACTTAGTGGCTCGAAGTAGAGTCCTCAAGTGGACCAAATGGTTAAGCATGCAGCTTGTAACACAAAGGTGGGAAATTCAAGCTTACTCAGAGGTGCCATGAAATAATGGCTTGGCGATCTACTTCTGAAAGGCCAGCCATTGAAAACTCTAAGGAGCACAGTTCTACTCTGACACACATGGGGAGCCATGAGTTAAAATCCACTAGAAAGCAATGAGTTTTGATTTTTTTTTTTTTTTATTCCTGATGGCTGTGGAGTCCCTGGATGCTAAGGAAGTCAGATGCTAAGCCAAAGGTTGGAGATTTGAGTCCACCCAGAGGAACCTAGAAAGAAAGACTCGTAATCTACTTCTGAAAAATCAGCCACTGAAAACCCTACAGAGCCCAGTTCTATTCTGACACACATGGGTTTACCATGAGTCAGGCTCGACTCCAGGGCACTGGTTTCTTTTTGTTTTTGGAGGTTACCTTAGTTATCTAGTGCTGCTATAAGAGAAATACTACAAGAAGATGGCTTTAATGAAGAGAAGTTAATTCTCTCGCAGCCTGGTACAGTATAAGTTCAAATTCAGGACATCAGCTCCAGGGGAAGGTTTTTTCTCTCTGTAGGCTCTGGTGGAAGGTCCTTCTCATCAATCTTTTCCTGGTCTAGGAGCATCTCATCACAGGAACCCCAGGTCCAGAGGACGCACTCTGCTCCAAGCTCTGCTTTCTTGGTGGTGTGAGGTCTCCCTTACTCTCTGTTCACTTCTCTCTTTTATATCTCAAAGGAGATCGACTCAAGACACAACATCATCTTGAGTGAGTCAACCCTCATTATTATAACTGCCTCTAATCCTGCCACATTAACATCATAGAGGTAGAATTTACAACACTTGGGAGAATCACATCAGATGACAAAATGGTGGACAATCACATAATACTGAGAACCATGGCCTAGCCAAGTTGACACATATTTTGGGGAGCACCACAATCAACACACATGGAAGCAGCAGTCCAGAAATCAAACTATCAAATGATGCATTGCAGTGGGAAAATCTGCTACAAAAGATCTCTTCAAAGTGTTCAAAAGCAAAGACGTCACTTTGAGGACTAAGGTATGCCTGACCCAAGCCATGGCATTTCAATATATTATCCTACATAACCGTCATAAATACATACTCTAGTATTTGCATTTTGTTAACAATGTTTTCACCTTCTCTTTTGGAATCCTTTTTTTGTGTCTGGTCTTCAGCAATACCTTCTAAGGCATTTAGAAACTTAGTGTAGGATTTCAGAATTGTGCTTGTTGCTACAATGTGTGTATTCCAACATGTATTAGAAAGACATTTTAATACTCAGTTATTGCCTAAATATGTTTTCAAAACTGCCCATTGGTAAGTAGAGGTCGCAAAAAATGTGTAGAGTAACTAAACAGTGGAAAAAACTCAACTATTTCTAGACAACAATCAACTGAGCTATGTCCTTCATGATTAAGCAAACGAATAGCATGTGCCATGAAAATGGCATATTTATTATGTTCTAAAACTTTCTGTTGCATGTCTCTATAACACCTTGACATACTAGCAGCATTGTCATACGACTGGCCTGAACACTTAGAAAAACTGATTTTGTAAACTTCACATACATAATGAAGTATTTGATTTGCAGCTCCTTCAGTGGTATGAATTTTTAAGCTAGTAATAGTGACAAATCTCTCAACAGGGTTTTCCATCTGTTGTAGATATGTATCTTAAAACAATACTTAGCTGCTCTATATTAGAAGGGTCATGAGTGGAATCTACAGATAAACTGAAAGATTGAGCTATACGTATTTTGCTGAAAATAGTTGATCAAACTTTATCACTTTTTACGTTTATTCGTTTCTCACACGGTTTTGTAGACATACGATGGGTTGCTTTCCTTGTTATCATATTTTGAGATGTGACCTGCTAAAAGTGGATCAAACTGAGCAACAAGTTCAAGTAAACCCCCAAATTTTCCGTTTTGTGGGAAACCAAACACTTCATTTCTTCCTCAAAATGGTAGTCCACATTCAGTGATTGTTAGAATGACAACAATAATGCATTGCAAAATGAGTTTCCAGTATTGACAATCTTCATTAATTTGTTTCTAGTTCACGAGTTAAACCAAAACCAGGTCTTCATTTTAAATATGACAACATACAATCTCGTGAATTGAACTGCTTTCATGTTTACCGATCATATCTGAGTTGTGCTAGTTCCTAAACCCACCCTTAGCAAATCAGGAATTAAATGATTTAGGGCAAATAGTTGTCAATCAAAACAATATGCAGAGTCCACTGATAGAGAAGATGGTAGCCACTCTCTCTGATAATTCCCACCTCTAGCTTTGCACCATAGAAACATCTTCTGACTACAGAATTTTGGTTGTTAGCCGTCCAGAAAATTTTGACACGAATTTTCAGATGGTCCACTGTGATGCTGACAATCACTTGGCCTTCTTTCAATCCAATAATTTACATCATTAGAAGAAAAGTTATTCCCCAAAGTAGAATCTGCATTTCTGTTATTTACAAGGTTTGCAGACGCAACAATTTCAGATGCTAATATCATTTCGCTTTCTACACCATTATTATTTTTTTACTATCTCAAGGAATGGACACAGAATTTGGAACAAATTCTGTTATATTTGTATTGCTATTCATAATTTCAGAACTATTGGTGCTAGTACAATGATCTGTACCCACTAAACTCGAGTGTTCAAGGGAAGAAGTCTCTTCTCATTCATTATATTTTAAAAAGGAAGTTAATTCTGGAATTGTCTTTAGGGATTCACAAATCCTTTATATCTTCTGCAGGTTTTCATTTTTTGCACTCATTGTTGCTGTTTCATTTTATATTGTATATGCACATTACGGCACTTTTTAAAAAAAATTTTGTTTCTACCACTATTGTTGTTTGATGCCGTCGAGTAGGTTCTGACTCATAGGAACCCTGAGTACAATAGAACGAAACGCTGCCCAGTCCTGTGCCCTCCTCACAATCATTGTACAATTGAGCCCATTGTTATAGCCACTGTGTCAATCCACGTCCTTGAGGGTCTTTCTCTTTTTTGCTGACACTCTACTTTACCAAGCAAGATATGCTTCTCCAGGGACTGATCCCTCCTGACAACATGTCCATAGCCAATACATTTAAATAACTGAAAATGAAGAAAATTTACGAAACCAGTAAAATTTATAAAATAAAATTTACATTCGAATTTGGAAGTTAACACAAAAATTTATGTTTGAAAAATAGTAAGTAAAAAAGAAATTTGAGAACGAGGGGGCCAAGATGGATGACTAGGTAGACGCTACCTCGGATCCCTCTTGCAACAAAGACTCGGGAAAACAAGTGAATTGATCACATACATGACAATCTATGAATGCTGCCCAACAAACACTGATTTAAAGAGTTGACCTGAGTGACAGAGACGGAGAATGAACAACCATGGGGAAGCAGCGACTGTTTTCGGAGCCTGGAGCCAGCGTCCCAGTCAGGAAACCTTGGCACCGGGCTTTGGACTGGGTGCAGGGGAGCTGAGCACGGCATCCTGTGAGGGCGCAAACACGGGGCGCAGCACTACCCCCCTGAAGTGACCTCGGGAGAGGGCTCAGCTTGTGCGCAGACAGTGCGGCGACGTGCCTGTCGGGAGGAGAAGTCGCCAGGAGGCAGCAACTGGTTTTGGAGCCGGGAGTGCAGTGTCCCAGCTGGGGAACCTTGACGCCGGGCTTTGGACTGGGCGCAGGGGAGCTGAGCACGACATCCTGTGATGGTGCAAACACAGGGCACAGCCCCAGCCCCCTGAACTGACCTCGGGGGAAGCCCAGCCAGTGCACACAGGTGGCGCAGCATTGTGGCTGACAGGAGAAGTCACCGGGAGGCAAAGACTATTTTTGGATCCGGGAGTGCAGCGTCCCAGCCAGGGAACCTTGAAGCTGGGCTTTGGACTGGGAGCGGAGGAACTAACCGTAGCTTCTGAGACAGCACAAGCACGGGTCATGGGCGTGACCCTCGGGGGCAATCTCTACCTGGACAGTGCACACAGAGGACGTGCCCCTCAGGAATCTCAGATAAAACAAGTAATTTTGTCTATATCCTGGGGTGCTACTCTCTCTTGTTTTTCTGAACACTCCCCTCCCATTCCCAGGTGGCTTCATTTACGTTGGAATTTCCTGAGCCAGAGGGAGAACTGCTCTACGGTTTTCCTTTCCTTTTTTTTTTTTTTTTTGGTCTTTCCTAACCCATTCTTCTGGCCTGAGAGAAGCAACCACAAAAAACCCAGGGACAAAAAAATCCTTCCCTAAATGGACTAAAAACACAGAACCAGCTCCAGCCAAGCATATGTGATCCACAGTCTCCGGCTTTCATCCCTACAGGGAACAAGGAAGCTATTATAATGCAAAGGCATTTCTGACAGGGATCTGACTGCATTTGTTTTAGTGGATTTACTCGAAAGACAAGTTTCCCAGGTCTGATATCTCTGTGTATTCAACAGAACCCTCACTGACCCACAACAGGGAACTGAGGACTGAAGCTTCCCCGAGACCACCTAGCCTCCTGCCTTAGGGGTCTAAGGAGGGTGGCACCTACCAATCTGTAGAGGTACTTGCATTGGGGGCCTAATGCAGAGTCCTCCCACCAAGGTGCTTTAGGAATAGAGACACACCTACCTCACTGACACTTGGGGGAAGCCTGTCAGCATCCTGCCCCCAATGCAGTGTGAACCCCAGCTGCTACTAGAATCTGGTGCTCACAACTATCACCACTACTTCTCACGGTGGATAGGTGATAGGGTGCGTCACACACTTGATGACCCAAAATCAGATTCTACTCAAGAATAGTGAATGGACTCAGGCATATATACCTGGTAACAGCCCAAACCAGCTGGTAATAGGTCATAAGTGAGTCAAGGGCTACAACAATCAAGACAGCACAATCTAGTACCCGTCTACGTATATTGAAAGAAAACAAAACAAGATAAGACTCAATAAGCAAATATAGAATAAATCACTACAATATCTTAGTGATGGCTCGGAGACAGCAGTCAATGTCAAACCACGTAAAGGAGCAGACCATGACTGCTTCTACAACCCCCCCAAACTAAAGAATCAAAATCTTTCCTAAATGAAGGTACAGTCCCGGAATTACCAGATACAGAATATAAAAAGCTAATTTACAGAATGCTTCAAGACATCAGGGATGACCTCAGAAATGAAATAAGGCAATCTATAGAAAAAGCCAAGGAACACACTGATAAAGCAGTTCAAGAACTCAAAAAGATTATTCAAGAACACAGTGGAAAAATTAATAAGTTGCAAGAATCCATAGAGAGACAGCATTCAGAAATCCAAATGATTAACAATAAAATTACAGAATTAGACAATGCAATAGGAAGTCAGAGGAGCAGACTCGAGCAATTAGAATCCAGACTGGGAAATCTGGAGAACCAGGGAATTAACACTTATATAGCTGAAAAAAAAATCAGATGAAAGAATTTTTAAAAATGAAGAAACCCTAAGAATCACGTGGGACTCTATCAAGAAGGATAACTTGCATGTGATTGGAGTCCCAGAACAGGGAGAGATGACAGAAAACACAGAGAGAATAGTTGAAGATTTGCTGACAGAAAACTTCCCTGACATCATGAAAGACGAAAGGATATCTATCCAAGATGCTCATGGAACCCCATTTAAGATTGATCCAAAAAGAAAAACACCAAGACATATTATCATCAAACTTGCCAAAACCAAAGATAAAGAGAAAGTTTTAAAAGCAGCCAGGGGTAAAAGAAAGGTCTCCTACAAGGGAGAATCAATAAGAATAAGTTCAGACTATTCAACAGAAACCATGCAGGCAAGAAGGCAATGGGATGACATATACAGAGCACTGAAGGAGAAAAACTGCCAGCCAAGGATCATATATCCAGCAAAACTCTCTCTGAAATATGAAGGCAAAACTAAGATATTTACAGAGAAACACAAGCTTAGAGAATTTGCAAAAACCAAACCAAAGCTACAAGAAATACTAAAGGAAATTGGTCAGAAAACCAATAATATCAGATACCAGCACAACACAAGGTCATAGAGCAGAACATCCTGATATCAGCTCAAATAGGGAAATAACAAAAACATATTAAGTTTAATTAAAAAAAAAAACTCAAAACGGAATCATTGAAGTCAATACGTAAAAGATCACAATAATCAAAAAGAGGGACTAAATACAGGTGGCATAGAACTGCCATATGGAGAGGGAAACAAGGCGATATAGGACAATACAAGTTAGGTTTTTACTTAGAAAAATAGGAGTAAATATTAAGGAAACCACAAAGAGGTATAACAACTCCATACCCCAAAGTAAAAACCAAGAAAAATGTAACAACTCAGCAAACATAAAGTTAAATACTATGAAAATGAGGAATACACAATTTACAAAGAAAAACGTCTCAGCACAAAAAATAAAGTGGAAAAATGAAATTCTCAAAAAGACACGTAAAAAGGCATCAAAATGACAACACTAAGCACATATATATATATAATTAGGCTGAACGTAAATGGACTATACGCACCAATAAAGAGACAGAGAGTCTCAGACTGGATAAAGAAACATGATCTGCCTATATGCTGTCTACAAGAGACACACCTTAGACTCAGAGACAGAGACAAACTAAAACTCAAAGGATGGGAAAAAATATATCAAGCAAACAATAAGCAAAAAAGAGTAGGAGTAGCAATATTAATTTCTGATAAAAGAGACTTTAAAGTTAAATCCACCAAAAAGGATAAAGAAGGACACTACATAATGATAAAAGGGACAATTGACCAGGAAGATATAAACATATTAAATATTTATGCACCCAATGACAGGGCTGCAAGATACATAAAACAAATTTTAACAGAACTGAAAAGTGAGATAGACACTTCCACAATTATAGTAGGAGACTTCAACACACCACTTTCAGAGAAGGACAGGACTTCTTGTAAGAAGCTCAATAGAGACATGGAAGATCTAATTACAACAATCAACCAACTTGACCTCATTGACTTATACAGAACTCTCCACCCAACTGCTGCAAAATATACTTTTTTTTCTAGCGCACATGGAACATTCTCTAGAATAGACCACATACTAGGTCATAAAACAAACCTTTGCAGAATCCAAAACATCGAAATATTACAAAGCCTCTTCTCAGACCACAAGGCCATAAAAGTGGAAATCAATAACAGAAAAACGAGGGAAAAGAAATCAAATACTTGGAAACTGAACAACACCCTGCTGAAAAAAAACTGGTTTATACAAGGCATTAAGGAGGGAATAAAGAAATTCATAGAATGCAATGAGAATGAAAATACTTGCTATCAAAACCTCTGGGACACAGCAAAAGCAGTGCTCAGAGGTCAATTTATATCAATAAATGCACACATACAGCAAGAAGAAAGAGCCAAAATCAGAGAACTGTCCCTACAACTTGAACAAATAGAAAGTGAGCAACAAAAGAATCTATCAGGCACCAGAAGAAAACAAATAATAAAAATTAGAGCTGAATTAAATGAATTAAGGAACAGAAAAACAATTGAAAGAATTAACAAAGCCAAAAGCTGGTTCTTTGAAAAAATTAACAAAATTGATAAACCAGACTGACTAGAGAAATACAGGAAAGGAAACAAATAACCCGAATAAGAAACGAGATGGGCCACATCACAACAGACCCAACTGAAATTAAAACAATCATATCAGATTATTATGAGAAATTGTACTCTAACAAATTTGCAAACCTAGAAGAAATGGATGAATTCCTAGAAAAACACTGCCTACCTAAACTAACACGATCAGAAGTAGAACAACTAAATAGACCCATAACAAAAAAAGAGATTGAAACAGTAATCAAAAAACTCCCAACAAAATAAAGCCCTGGCGCGGATGGCCTTACTGCAGAGTTCTACCAAACTTTCAGAGAAGAATTAACACCACTACTACTAAAGGTATTTCAAAGCATAGAAAATGACAGAATACTACCTAACTCATTCTCTGAAGCCACCATTTCCCTGATACCAAAACCAGATAAAGACATCACACAAAAAATAAAATTACAGACCTATATCCCTCATGAACATAGATGCAAAAATCCTCAACAAAATTCTAGCCGATAGAATTCAACAACATATCAAAAAATTAATGCACTATGACCAAGAGGGATTCATACCAGGTATGCAAGGCTGGTTTAATATTAGAAAAACCATTAATGTAATCCACCATATAAATAAAACAAGAGACAAAAAACCACATGATCTTATCAATTGATGCAGAAAAGGCATTTGACAAAGTCCAACACCCATTTATGATAAAAACTCTCACCAAAATAGGAATTGAAGGAAAATTCCTTAACACAATAAAGGGCATCTATACAAAGCCAACAGCCAACATCACTCTAAATGGAGAGAGCCTGAAAGCATTTCCCTTAAGAACGTGAACCAGACAAGGATGCCCTTTATCACTGCTCTTATTCAACATTGTGCTAGAGGTCGTAGCCAGAGCAATTCCGCTAGACAAAGAAATAAAGGGCATCCAGATTGGCAAGGAGGAAGTAAAATTATCCCTATTTGCAGATGACATGATCTTATACACAGAAAACCCTAAGGATTCCTCCAGAAAACTACTGAAACTAATCGAAGAGTTTGGCAGAGTCTCAGGTTATAAGATAAACATACAAAAATCACTTGGATTCCTCTACATCAACAAAAAGAACATCGAAGAGGAAATGACCAAATCAATACCATTCATAGTAGCCCCCAAGAAGATAAAAAACTTAGGGATAAATCTTACCAAGGATGTAAAAGACCTATACAAAGAAAACTACGAAGAACTACTACAAGAAACTAAAAAGGACCTACATAAGTGGAAAAACATACCTTGCTCATGGATAGGAAGACTTAACATAGTAAAAATGTCTATCCTACCGAAAGCCATCTATACATACAATGCCCTTCCAATCCAAATTCCAATGTCATTTTTTAATGTGATGGAGAAACAAATCACCAACTTCATATGGAAGTGAATGAAGCCTCGGATAAGTAAAGCATTACTGAAAAAGAAGAAGAAAGTAGGAGGCCTCACTCTACCTGATTTCAGAACCTATTATATAGCCACAGTAGTCAAAACAGCCTGGTACTGGTACAACAACAGACACATAGACCAACGGAACAGAATTGACAACCCAGATATAAATCCATCCACATATCAGCAGCTGATATTTGACAAAGGCCCAGTGTCAGTTAATTGGGGAAAAGATAGTCTTTTTAACAAATGGTGCTGGATATCCATTTGCAAAAAAATGAAACAGGACCCATACCTCACACCATGCACAAAAACTAACTCCAAGTGGATCAAGACCTAAACATAAAGACTAAAACAATAAAGATCATGGACGAAAAAATAGGGACAACCTTAGGAGCCCTAATACAAGGCATAAACAGAGTACAAAACATCACCAAAAATGATAAAGAGAAACCAGATAACTGGGAGCTCCTAAAAATCAAACACCTATGCTCATCTAAAGACTTCACCAAAAGAGTAAAAAGACCACCTACAGACTGGGAAAGAATTTTCAGCTATGACACATCCAACCAGCACCTGATCTCTAAAATCTACATGATTCTGTCAAAACTCAACCACAAACAAACAAACAATCCAATCAAGAAGTGGGCAAAGGATATGAACACGCACTTCACTAAAGAGGATATTCAGGCAGCTAACAGATACATGAGAAAATGCTCTTGATCATTAGCCATTAGAGAAATGCAAATTAAAACTACGATGAGATTCCATCTCATTCCAACAAGGCTGGCATTCATCCAAAAAAACACAAAATAATAAATGTTGGAAAGGCTGCGGAGAGATTGGAACTCTTTTACACTGCTGGTGGGAATATAAAATGGTACAACCACTTTGGAAATCTATCTGGCATTATCTTAAACAGTTAGAAATAGAACTACCATACAACCCAGAAATCCCACTCCTCCGAATATACCCTAGAGAAATAAGAGCCTTCGCACAAACAGATATATGCACACCCATGTTTATTGCAGCTCTGTTTACAATAGCAAAAAGCTGGAAGCAACCAAGGTGTCCATCAACGGATGAATGGGTAAATAAATTGTGGTATATTCACACAATGGAATACTACGCATCGATAACAGTGACGAATCTGTGAAACATTTCATAACATGGAGGAACCTGGAAGGCATTATGCTGAGTGAAATCAGTCAGAGGCAAAAGGACAAATGTTGTATAAGACCACTATTATAAGATCTTGAGAAATTGTATAAACTGAGAAGAACACATACTTTAGCGGTTATGGGGGGGGAGGGAGCGAGGGTGAGAGAGGGTTTTTTACTGATTAGTTAGTAGGTAAGAACTGCTTTAGGTGACGGGAAGGACAATACTCAAAACATGGAAAGTCAGCTCAACTGGACTGGACCAAAAGCAAAGAAGCTTCCGGGATAAACTGAATGCTTCAAAGATCAGCGGAGCAAGGGCGCGGGTTTGGGGACCATGGTTTAAGGGGACTTGTAAGTAACTTGGCAAAATAATTCTGTTATGAAAACACTCTGCATCCCACTTTGAAGTGTGGCGTCTGGGGTCTTAAATGCTAACAAGTGGCCATCTAAGATGCATTAATTGGTCTAAATCCACCTGGATCAAAGGACAATGAAGAACACCAAGGTCACACAATAAGTATGAGCCCAAGAGACAGAAAGGGCCACATGAACCAGAGACTTACATCATCCTGAGACCAGAAGAACTAGATGGTGCCCGGCCACAACCGATGACTGCCTTGACAGGGAGCACAACAGAGAACCCCTGAGGGAGCAGGAGATTAGTGGGATGCAGACCCCAACTTCTCACAAAAAGACCATACTTAATGGTCTGACTGAGACTAGAGGAATCCCGGTGGTCATGGTCCCCAAACCTTCTGTTGGCCCAGCACAGGAACCATTCCCGAAGACAACTCATCAGACATGAAAGGGACTGGATGTTGGGTAGGAGAGAGATGCTGATGAAGAGTGAGCTGTTTGTATCAGGTGGACACTTGAGACTGTGTTGGCATCTCATGTCTGGAGAGGGGATGGGAGGGTAGAGAGGGTTGGAAGCTGGCAAAATTGTCATGAAGGGAGAGACTGGAAGGGCTGACTCATTAGGGGGAGAGCAAGTGGGAGTATGGAGTAAGGTGTATATAAACTTACATGTGACAGACTGTCTTGATTAGTAAATGTTCACTTGAAGCTCAATAAAAAATTTTTAAAAAAAGGGGAAAAAAAAGAAATTTGATTTGGACCATGTAATTTGTTCTTCAGGTCTGAGATAGCCAAAAGCAATAGTGCTTACAAGGTAATGAGAAATAATTTGAGTAGTTTGTCCTATGATGTTTGTCGGCAGGCCCTTCTAGAACACTGCAGGTGTTTTTCATCTTGAAATACTTAAAAACTTGTGCACTCTCGTTCCGTCCTTTGATGCCATGTCTTCAAAGTTAATTGGACTATTGCCGATACCTGTCAGTGGTGAGAGCAATCGCAAAGAACGTAACACAAATACAAGGGTATGCTCAATCTTAAGACGTGTTTTGGCTCACTTTGCACAGGACTGGACAAGCCACGTCATGAGTCATGGTGAATGTGAGGCTATATATGCCTGATTGATCTGAAATGAAAAGCAAACAGTAAGTATTATCTTATGCAAAATTTATAAAATGTGTATTTTATTTCCTTGAAAAATTCTTCAACACCCATAATGGATATAGCAATAGCAGTATCTCTCAACTGGCAAGTTTGTTTTGCAGAGTTATAACGGTACCAGTTTCTTGAAAGAGTCAGTATGAGGAAAATGGAAAATAAAATACATTTATATACTTTTTATTATCTAAATGTTCATTTATTTCCTCAAGAAATCTCCCATTTTCCTTTAAGAGATATGTAAATATTCCGTTAAAATAAAACTATACAGCTCTGATAATTGCCTTTTGTTGCTTTCTTGGAAGAAAAATTTAGAAACACACTCGTTGCAAAACAGAAACATATTTTGTATGGTAAATAAAACAATGCATTTTGCATCCTTTTAATGGGCCTAGTGGAGCCCTGGTGGTGCAGTGGTTAAGAGCTTAGCTGGTAATGAGAAGGTCAGCAGTTCAAATCCACCAGCTGGTCCTCGGAAACCCTACAGGGCAGTGCCACTCTGTCCTGTAGGGTAGGTATGAATCGGGATCAGCTCAAAGGAATAGTCCTAATACCACAATTATTAGCATATATAGAGTAATATCAAGCACTGTGTCCTGTGCAACAGACAATAAAAAACTAAACTCACTTGATACATAAATTAAAATTTTCCTTGTTAGATATGTTTTAGTATTTCCAGTATTTTTTTCACTTTTGCTATGTTACTATTAAATTATTTCCCATGTTGGTATTATATTAAATGTATGCTACATTGCATCTGTATGTATGCCAAACATATTTTAAAGTTATGAATGTTATTGTTTCCTAAACTTAGGACATGACTTTATATGTAAATGTTATGCAATTAAAAAGTAACTTGATTGAATTCTTTGCAATGGTCCACTTACTTGAGTTCTCTCACTTTTATGCGTCACGTGGGACTGCAGTTCCCATTGGTTATCTACCCAGACTCACACACGGGTACGCCTTGTGTTTGTATCGTGGCAAAGAGCATTGCTGGCCCTCCTGGCTGGAGTTACTGGGTCAGCAGACACGGATGTCCAAGATGGTTCTCTCAAAATGGATCAAAGATCTGTTATCTATAACATCATCCATCCATGCCCAGGAACGGCTCATGTTGGATTCAGTTGCATATGGGGTGAATGTAGCAGAGTTAGACTTGACACCCCACCCCTGGCTCCTGTGTATTAGAATGAAACAGTAGATTGCCCCAAGAGCCCTGCCGAGATAGAAGTTTCAATTACACCAGAGTGAACCAAGCAGTCAACAAAAGTGTAGAAGTGGTAGGTACCCCATAGCTTAAACCACTCTGGTCGTGGGCGCCTTCATGACCCTGCGTGGACTTTGTTTCTGGCCATCACATTCTCACACACTGGAGGCAGTATCAGTTTCGTTAAGTGCCCTGCCAGTCCCCTTCCACTGTGGCGCTCGATTTTCCTTGTGTCCTGTCTGCTTGGCATCTGTGGGTCTTTGCTTTGGACAACTGGTACCCCTGTTTTGTTGATGCCCCAAGCACGTATTTACATTGCTTATTGGATAGTCCCTTCCTGAAGAACAGAAATTTATTTTCTCACAGTTTTGGAGGCTAGAAGTCTGAATTCAGGGGACAACTTCTAGGAAAAGTGTCTCTCCCTCTCTCTCTCTGGTGGCTCTGGGGGAAGATTCTTGTCTCTTCAGCTTCAGTCCCTTTGTTCCTAGGCCATCTCCTTGTGGCACGCATCTTTCCACTTCTGTGTTGGCTTATCTCTGGCTCAGAAACGATTAAGTTCAGGACATACTCAACACTGACACGGCCTCATTAACATAAAAAAGGAAACCCTATTCCCAATAGGGTCTCATCCACATGTATGGGGGTTAGGATTCAAACACATATTTTAGAATCCATAATGCAATCTATGCCACTTGGCAGACACAGAATTCACCTAAACATTATTATTATTATTTTCAAGCAGGATAGTTCCTGTTCATTAACCAATTCAGTACCAACTGGTAGAGACCCCATATACTGCCTGAAACATTTAGCTACATGTGTCTGAGCTTAAATTCAAGCAGGATAATTCCTGTTCATTAACCAATTCAGTACCAACTGGTAGAGACCCCATATACTGCCTGAAACATTTAGCTACATGTGTCTGAGCTTAAATTCAAGCAGGATAATTCCTGTTCATTAACCAATTCAGTACCAACTGGTAGAGACCCCATATACTGCCTGAAACATTTAGCTACATGTGTCTGTTTGAGCTTAAATTCAGATTTGTTCAAATGAAATAAAACGTAAAATTCAGCTCCTCAGGCATACTAGCCACCTTTCCCAAGTTCAAGAGCCATTCGAGCGAAGTGGTTTTGATATTGGATGGCACAGGTATAGAACACTTCCATCATTCCAGAATGCTCTATCGGACAGCACCAGTCTAGACAGTAATCCTATGATTTTCCATGATGGAGCTCCCTTGAGATCATGTAACCTGATAAAGGGTATTATAGTATGGATGCCGATTCTTAATACAGTGATATTTATGATAGTTTATTTATAAAGGAATTATTATCTATTAAACACAGGGCTAAAGAAACCAAGACAGCAGTTTATATTGAGGATGTCAAGGAACAAGGAAAGGAAATTGCTAGACGACATACGTTTCTGCTTAGTGCACTCGGTTCAGCTTGCTGAAAGGTTTCCAGAAACGTAATGCTTGCTTTCATTCCTTCCTGATGGATTATACCCAGTGGGCTGTCCAACTCTTCGCTTCTGGTTCACTGTTTCTACAATCCATTCTTTCTTCAAAACAAAGTTCAAAGAAGAGATGGTGAACTGTGAAAATTAACTTCTGACGTGGATACAGTCGCTGCTTTTACATGAAAAACAAAACAAAACCCATAATTTGGAGTTTATTACCATAGCCTTGGGCTTAGATGTATTTGCCAGATGAAAAGGAGTTGTGAGTTCCTATGGAAACCCTGGTGGTATAGTGATTAAATGCTACAGCCGCTAATCAAAGGGTTGGCAGTTCAAATCCACCGCTCCCTTCTTGGAAACTCTGTGGGGCAGTTCTACTCTGTCCTATAGGGTCGCTATGAGTCAGAATCAACTCGATGGCACTTGGTTAGGTGACACCCTATAAAACGTATTGCTGTTGACTCAGACTTATAGTGACGCTATGTGACAGAGTAGTCCTTCCCCACTTGGTTTTCTAGGCTGTAGTCTTTATGGAGGAGCCCTGGTCATGCAGTGGTTAAGACTTGGTCGCTAACCAAAAGGTCGGCAGTTTGAATCTACCAGTTGTCTCTTGGAAACTCTATGAGGCAGTTCTATTTTGTCCTGTAGGATCACTATGGGTCAGAATTGACTCTACTTGGAGGCAACCTTTTTTTTTTTTTTTTTAATTTTTACGGAAGCAGCTCTCCAGGGCTTTTCTCCTGTGTAGCCACTGGTGGGCTCGAACCTACAACGTATGGTTTAATAACTGACTGCTTAACCACGGCATCCCCAGGGCTCCTTGAGACTCTATAAAACCCTACATGTTAATTTATTTATGGATTCGATTAAATGTTTCAGTACATTTAACCCAACCAAGATTCCTGAAGAGTTTCTAAATTTGGGAGGTCTTTGAAGCAACTGACATATTAGTGTAAGTCCTGGTGATGATTTACGGTGACATTATATGGATTCTTGTTGTTCTTGTGTGCACCCGGTCAATTCCAACTCATAGCGACCCCGTGTGTTACAGAGTAGAACTGCCCCATAGAGTTTCCTAGGAGGAAATCTTTACAGGAACAGATGCCCAGGCCTTTCTCCCGTGGAGTCTCTGGTGGGTTCAAACTTTGACCTTTGTGTTAGCAACTGAGTGCTTAACTGTTGCACCACCAGGGTCCCTTTGGATTCTCCATGGACATCTAGAAATGAAAGTTACTTAAATAGAAGCAGAGGAGGGAGCGGTGGTGGAGAGATCGTTAGCACCGATCTATGTAAAACTGGCAGCCCATGGCCTGATAAATATCTGTGTGTCTGCATGCTTGGCAAATGTATTTACAGGACGTGAGCTCTGTCCATACACTCAGGCACATTTTAAGCAGATCACAGATTTGCAGACAGGTCTGAGCCTCCCTCCTGGGGCACTTACATAAAGAGTCTAAGAATGTGTAAGATGTATAAGAACGTATACACGTATAAGAATCTTCTCTTTTCACCTCAAAGGGAGGTATGCTTCCAGGTCTGCATTTAATAGATGCCTTTGCCATTGAACTGTCTTTGCCATTGCTGTTTGCTGCCACTGAGTCATCTCTGGCTCATGATGACCTTATGTTTAGCAGAAGGAATCCTTCCTTGCCTGGTCCCATGCCCTCTTCACAAACATTGGTAAGTTTGAGCCCACCTTTGAGGCTACCATGTAAGCCCATCTCAGGCAGAGTTTCTGTCATTTTTGCTGGCCCTCTGCTTTACCAAAGGAGTCCTGGTGCTGCAATGATTAAGCAATCAGCTGTTAACCAAAAGGCCAGGGGTTTGAACCCACCCAGAGGCTCCACAGGAGAAAAACCCCAAACAAACCCATTGCTGTCGAGTTGATTCCAGCTCATAGCAACGTTACAGAACAGAGTAGGACCTCCCCATAGGTTTTCCAAAGAGAAAAGACCTGGCAAAGTATTCCTGTAAAGATTACAGCCTAGGAAACCCTATGGGGCAGTTCTACTCTGTCCTATAGTGTCACAATGAGCTGGAACCAACACAGTAGCACACAACTAAAGAAGACATTCAGGCAGCTAAGAGATACACAAGAAAATGCACACGATCATTAGAGAAATGCAAATCAAAACTGCTATGAGATTTCACCTCACTCCAACAAGGCTGGCATTAATCCAAAAAACACAAAATAAATGTTGGAGAGGTTGTGGAGAGATTGGAGCACTTCTACATTGCTGATGGGAATGTCAAATGGTAAAACCACTTTGGAAATCGATTTGGCACTTCCTTAAAAAGCTAGAAATAGAACTACCATACCATACAGCAATCCCACTCCTTAGAATATATCCTAGAGAAATAAGAGCCTTTACACCAACAGATATATGCACACCCATGTTCCTTGCAGCACTGTTTACAATAGCAAAAAGATGGAAGCAACCAAGGGGCCCATGAAGGGATGAATGGATTACTAATTCATGGTATATTCACAAAGTGGAATACCACGCATCAATAAAGAACAGTGATGAATCCGTGAAACATTTCATAACATGGAGGAATCTTGAATGCATTATGCTGAGTGAAATTGGTCAGTTGCAAAAGGAAAAATATCACATAAGACCAATATTACAAGAACTCCAGAAATGGTTTAAACAGAGAAGAAAATATTATTTGATTGTTATAAGACAGGGAAGGGAGGGAGAGTGGGAGAGGGGAATTCACTAATTAGACAGTAGATAAGAATTACTTTAGGTGATGGGAATGACCACACACAATGCAGGCAAGATCAGCAGAGCTGAAGTAAACCAAAAGCAAGAAGTTTCCTGAGTAAAGTGAATACTTCGAAGGCCAGCGTACCAGGGGCGGGGGCTTGGGGACCAAGATTTCAGGGAACTTCTAAGTCAATTGGCGTGATAAAATCTAGTATGAAAACATCCTGCGTCCCACGTTGGAGAGTGGCATCTGGGGTCCTAAATGCTAGCAAGCAACCATCTAAAATGCATAAATTGGTCTCATCCTGCCTGCAGCAAATGAGAATGAATAACACCAAGGACACAAAGTAATTACGAGCCTAAGAGACAGAAAGGGACACCTAAACCAGAGACTACATCATCCTGAGGCCAGAAGAACTAGACGGTGCCCAGCTACGACTAATGACTGCCCTAACAGGGAATGCAACAGACAGCCCGTGAGGGAGCAGGAGAGCAGTGGGATACAGACCCCAAATTTTCATAAAACAAAGACTTAATGGTCTGACTGAGACTGGAGGGACCCTGGTGGTCATAGCCCCCAGACTGTCTGTTGGCCCAGAAGAGGAACCATTCCTAAAGCCAACTCTCCAGACAGGGATTGGACTGGACAATGGGATGGAGAGAGATGCTGATGAGGAATGAGGTTCTTGAGACTATGTTGGTATCTCCTGTCTGGAGAGGAGGTGAGAAGTTAGAGGAGGTTAGAAGCTGGCGAAATGGACACTAAAAGAGAGAGTAGAAGGAGGGAGCGAGCTGTCTCATTAGAGGGATGGCATTTGGGAGTATATAGCGAGGTGCGTGTACTTTTTTGCGTGAGAGACTGACTTGATTTGGAAATTTTCACTTAAAGCACAATAAAAAAAATTTAAAAATCAGTATAAACCCTTGTTAAGGCCGTATGTCATAAAAAATACATTAGCTTATTTGAAAAGTAGACTGTAGATATGCAAATAAGATCAGTGTCTGGCTATATTTATAATCTTCCAATTAATACAACTTTTTCATTGTCATTTAAGAGACTGAGCAGTTATCTTAAGGTTGCCTGTCAAGAAAAAAAGGAAGTTAAATTTCTCCCATCATTGGCATTATCAAAGAGTATGCATTTTTTTTTGAGATAGTGTCATTAATAAAGAGTGGAATGGATACTTCTATAATGAGGTCGTGTTAGAAATCTTTTGTGTACTGGTTCCATATCCTCTCAACTCCAGCCACCACAGCTAGGGTGCTTTACCAGTTGCCGTAGAGTTGCTTCCAATTCATGTGGACCCCGTGTGTGTCAGAGTAGAACTGTGCTCCATAAGGTTTGCAATGGGTGATTTTTTGCATGTAGACCTGCAGGCCTTACTTTTGAGGCACCTCTGTGTCGGCTTGAACCTCCAACCTTCCAGTTAGCAGTTGAGTGCATTAAGCATTTGCACTACCCGGTGACTCACTTGGGTACAATTGGACAGTGTTTCTTTCCTTCTGCCTGCCTTGAGGTTCATATGACATCTCAAAATGAGACATCTGCAAAGCCAGCTTTGTACTCACGGATATGCAACTTCAAATCATATGGTTGTAAACACACATGAGGTCTCCCTTGGCCGATGGTCAACAAGAGTCAGGAGATCATTGTTGCTCCCTTTGTGCCACAGGTGGACAGTTCTGAGATGCATTTGAAAATGTTGGTACGAAGGTCCCCAGTGGACTGAGCATCAGTCTTTCATTGTTGTTATTATTTACCATAAAGTGGACTCTGGCTCATGCCGACCATGTGCATGCAGAGTAAAACTGCTCCATAAGGTTTTCAGTGGCTGTCAACTTTCAGAACCAGATCACCAGGAGTGTCTTCTCAGAATCTTCTGGGTGGGTTTGAAATGCCAGCCTTTTGGATAGTAGTTGAGTGCTTGACCATTTGCTCCACCCATGAAGCATCTTTGTACTGGCCGTTTCCCCTTCAATATCTCACTCCCTGTGTCTTAGATTCTTGCTTCCTTAGATCACATTCCTACATAAATGACCTGCCCTCAAGCCCTTCTGTCTGCTTTCAAGGGAATCCTGTTGTTGTTAGTTGCTGTTGAGTCAGCTGAGACTCACGGGGACCTTATATATAACAAAGAGAACAAAATGCCCAATCCAATGTCATTTTCATGACTGTATGCTTGAGCCAATCATTGTTTGGGCTCATTTTTGTGCCTATTGTGTCAGTCCATCTCATAGAGGGCTTCCCTTGTTTCTGCTGACTCTTTACCCACGTGAAATCTTTTCTAGCGATCGCTCTTTTCTGCCGACATGTCTAAAACAAGCCAAAATGCATTTTACTGCTTCACTTCTCTGAGAAGTTTGCTCCTAACATCTTTCATTTTTCTTCAGTGCTAAGGCACTTTCCCTTATAAACTCCTAAGTGTTTATATATTGTAATTATGCAAGTACTTAACTTTTGTTCACTGTTAATCAGTCTCAAGTCTCCCACCCCTTTTACCTACTGTTCTTGAAGACAGAAATCAGCCATGCCATTTACATCTAACAAGAAATCACATGAAAATGCTTTCTCAAGAGCAAAGATCAGACAAAAGATGGTGGAGGTGTTGACGACAATGATGTTGGTGATGATGATACTGATGGTGATAATGATGGCGATGATGGTGGTGGAGATGATGGTGATGATAGTGATGGTTGTGAGAATGGTGGTGATGAAGGTCATGATGATGGCAGTGATGATGGTAACAATGATGATAGTGATGGTGATGGTGGAGATAATGGTGATAATCATGAAGATGGTGATGGTGATGGTAGTGATGGTTGTGATAATTGTGATGGTGATGAAGGTGATAATGATGGTGATGGTGGTGTTGATGATGATTGTGATGATGATGATGGTAGTGGGAATGGTGATGGTGGCAACGATGATGATTGTGATAATGATGGTGGTGATGATGACTAGAAAGCAGTCACCCTGTAGTCAAAATAAAACACTTTTGAGCTTATATCCTGGATGACTTCCAAGGTTAATTCCTTACCAGAAGTTGAGCTGAGTATCGGGATTCATTTCTGTGCAAGGTGGAAGTCAACTGTCTTTATATTTCTGGAGTGACACCAGATTTATCATTTGATCACCACAGATATCCTCCTGGTTGGAGTTCAGGTGTCATACATGAAACGCAGCCTAAGAACTTCTGCAAGATGTTATTGGCCCTCCATAGCCTAATATGTTTATAAAGAATAATTTTAATAACCCTGTTCTTTTCATCCTCAGTTAGGGACTGGGTTATACAGAGTTAGGTGGCCTTGCAATGGTTATTTTATGATATGGCTAGAGAGAGAGAAATCCCTCCCCTAGACCTGAGTTTGAAGTTCTAACCTCCTGGACAATAACAGCATAAAATTCTCACTATTAGGGACATTCACTTATGGTATTTCTGTTGTAACAGCACTAGATAACTGAGATAGCTGCTAACCAGAAGATTAGTGGTTCAAATCCACACAAAGGCACCTAGGAAGAAAGGCTTGTCAATCTACTTTTGAAAGATCAGCTATTGAAAACCATATGGAATGTGGTTCTACTCTGAAACACAAGGGGTCACGATGAGTTGCAAATGACTTCACAGCAACTAGCCCACACACACACACACACACGCACATACACACACACACACACCTGTGGCCATAGATTACAACCTGTAGAGACCATGTAGGACAGAGTAGAACTGTCCCATATGGTTTCCAAGAAGCGGCTGATGGATTTGAACAGCTGACCTTTTGGTTAGCAGCCAAGCTCTTAACCCCTGGACCAGTACTCCCCAGATTGAGTCTTCTGTCTGTATGCTACACCTCCCATTCAGACATAGCATAGCATTCAGACTGTGCACTCTCTGTCCCAGCTTCTAGTTTTGGCTTACTTGTTCTTCTTCTGACAGCATTTAAATAGCATTTCATTCATTGTTCACTGACTTCATAAAACAATGTTTTTCACTGGCCAAATCTTATCATAAGTCTAATGGGCCAGGATGCAGGCTTCTCCTGATTCATACAGCTGCAGGGGCTGGCAGAGCCAAGGTCGAAAGGCCAGAGAGCAGGGCTCTGGCTCACAGCCTGCAGAGACTGATGAATGCCAAGATCAGCAGGCAACACAGCAGGTAAACTGCTAGCTCAAGTCATGAGAACCAGAGATCAGACCAACAGGAGGCAGCTGCAGGATCCAGAAGAAGCAAAAACCTTGAGCCTTGCCAGAAAGTCTACCTATACTGGATGCAGGCCACATTCCCAAGGACACTCCCTTTCAACTGATCGGCAGATCCCATCATGGAGGTGATCACGGTATATCAAATCACATCATGGAGGTGATCACATCATCGTATAACTGACCAACTACATCATAACTGCCAAACCACTGAGAGTTATGGCCCAGCCAAGGTGATACGCAACTTGAACCATCACACTAATAGAGTTGGTAATTACCATCTGCACTCTAAAACACTTTTCTCTGCTACTTACCCTCGTACAGCATCCCCGAAGACACGAACCACTGATAGTTCAAAAAAATTAATCTACTAAATGACAGAAATTCTTAGATTATCTTTGTTATCAAATCTCATCAGGGAGGTGATCACATCATCATTGTTGTTGTTCTGTTGTTAGGTGCAGTCAAGTTGGTTCCAACTCACAGCGACCCTATGTACAACAGAACCAAATGCACTGCCCGGTCCTGTACCATCCTTACAATTGTTATTATACTTGAGCCCATTGTTGCAACCACTGTGTCAATGCACCTCATTGAGGGTCTTCCTCATTTCCACCGACGCTGTACTTTACCAAGCATGATGTCCTTCTCCAGGGACTGATCCCTCCTGACAACATGTCCAAAGTATGTAAGATACAGTCTCGCCATCCTTGCTTCTAAGGCGCCTTCTGGTTGTACTTCTTCCAAGACAGATTTGTTTGTTCTTTTGGCAGTCCTTGTTATATTCAATATTCTACCCCAACACCACAATTCAAAGGCTAGCAATTCTTCTTTGGTCTTCTTTATTCACTGTCCAGCTTTCACATGCATATAATGTGATTGAAAATACCATGGCTTAGGTCAGAGCCACCTTAGTCTTCAAGGTGACATCTTTGCTTTTCAACACTTCAGAGAGGTCTTTTGCAGCAGATTTGCCCAATGCAATGTGTCTTTTGATTTCTTGAGTGCTGCTTCCATGGGTGCTGGATGTGGGTCCAAGTAAATTGAAACGCTTGCCGACTTCAACCTTTTCTTCATTTATCATGATGTTGCTTACTGGTCCACTTGTGAGGATTTTTATTTTCTTTATAGTGAGGTGTAATCCATACTGAAGGCTGTGGTCTTTGATCTTCATTATTAAGTGTTTCAAGTCCTCTTCACTTTCAGCAAACAATGCTATACCTTCTCCTATCACAGGTTGTTAATAAGTCTTCCTACAATCCTGCTGCCCCATTCTTCTTCATATACTCCAGCTTCTCATATTATTTGCTCAGCATACAGAGTGAATAAGTATGGTGAAAGTACACAACTCTGATGCACACCTTTCCTCACTTTAAACCACTCAGTATCCCCTTGTTCTGTACAAACAACTGCCTCTTCATCTATGTACAGGTTTCTTATAAGCACAATTAAGTGTTCTGGAATTCTCATTCTTCGAAATGTTATCCATAACTTGTTGTGATCCACACAGTTGATTGCCTTTGCATAGTCAATGAAACACAGGTAAACATCTTTCTGGTATTCTCTGCTTTCGGCCAGGATCCATTTGAAAAAAACAGTGATTTCCCTGGTTCCACGTCCTCTTCTGAATCCAGCCCAAAATTCCAGTAGTTACCTGTCAATATACTGCTGCAGCTGCTTTTGAGTGATCTTCAGCAAAATTTAGCTTGCATGTGATGTTAAGGATATTGTTTCATAATTTCCACATTTGGTAGGATCACCTTTCTTGGGAATAGGCATCAATATGGATCTCTTCCAGTCAGTTGGCCAGGAAGCTGTCTTCCATATTTCTTGGCATAGATGAGTGAGCAACTCCAGTGCTGCATCTGTTTTTTGAAACATCTCAATTGGTATTCCATCAATTCCTGAAGCCTTGTTTTTCGCCAATGCCTTCAGAGCAGCGTGGACTTCTTCCTTCAGTACCATCAGTCCTGACCATATGCTACCGCTTCAAATCATTGAACATCGACTAATTATTTTTGGTATAATGACTCTATGTATTTCTTCCATCTTCTTTTGATGCTTCCTCCGTCATTTAATATTTTCCCCATAGAATCCTTCACTATTGCAACTTGAGATTTGAATTTTTTATTCAATTCTTTCAGCTTGAGCAATGCCAAGCATGTTCTTTCCTTTTGGTTTTCCATCTCCAGCTCTTTGCACATGTCATTATAATACTTTGTTTTGTCTTCTCGAGAGGCCCTTTGAAATCTTCCGTTCAGTTCTTTTACTTCATCAATTCTTCCTTTTGCTTTAGCTGCTTGACACTCCAGGGCAAGTTTCAGAGTCTCCTCTGACATCCATCTTGTTTTTTTATTTCTTTCCTGTCTTTTCAGTGACCTCTTGCTTTCTTCATGTCTGATGTCCTTGAAGTCGTTCCACAACTAGTCTGGTCTTTGGTCACTAGTGTTCAATGCGTAAAATCCACTCTTGAGATGGTCTCTAAATTCTGGGGGGATATGCTTAAGGTCATATTTTCGCTTTTGTGGACTTTTTCTGATTTTCTTCCGTTTCAGCTTGAACTTGCATATGAGCAATTGATGGTCTGTTCCAAAGTCGGCCCCTACCCTTGTTCTGACTGATGAGATTGAGCTTTTCCATTGTCTCCTTCCACAGTTGTAGTCAATTTCATTTCTGTGTGTTCCATCTGGTGAGGTCCCTGTATACAGTCACCGTTTATGTTGGTGAAAGAAGGTATTTGCAATGAAGAAGTCGTTGGTCTTGCAAAATTCTATCATTCGATCTCCTCATTGTTTCTATCAGCAAGGCCATATTTTCCAACTATTGATCCTTCTTCTTTGTTTCCAACATTCACACTCTAATCACTGGTAAATATCAATGCATCTTGACAGCATGTTCGATCATTTTCAGACTGTAGCAGCTGATAAAAATCTTCTATTTCTTCTTCTTTGGCCCTAGTGGTTGGTACGTAAATTTGAATAATAGTTGTATTAACTGGTCTTCCTTGTAGGTGTATGGATATTATCCTATCACTGACAGCATTGTACTTCAGGATAGATCTTGAAACGTTCTTTTTGACGATGAATGCAGCACCATTCCTCTTCGAGTTGTCTTCATGGTATGAAGATTTTCTGAGAGTGATAGATTCAGGGGTTCCACCAGTCTTAACACGTCCAGTATGTCTGGATTCTGTAAGAATTTGAAATGCTGTTTCACATTTTTTCACTTTTAGATCAGGATTTATCTGTCGATTTTCTGATCCAAACATTCAGTAATGGTAGCTGGGCACCAGCCTATTCTTCTGGTCTCATGGTTAAGTAGGCGGTATAAACTCTTCCATTTTAAAAAGTTCTTGCAATAGTCAGAGGCAAGATGCCTGCTTCCCCAAAAGCACTGCTTTTGTGTGAAATTCAGGCAGCTGCTATTTATAACTACCCTTGTTTGCAGTCGCTTCTAGATCATCTAGACTCCCCTGCCAATGACAAGTTTCTCTTCTCATCTGAAAGTATTTTGAGGTCTGCTTTGGAAGAGAATAGTCTGTGTTTATGTTTGAAAAAAAAAAAAAACTTACCTTTTCATCCTGGATTTTACTGGAATAGATGGCAACATCACCAAGCCTAGATTCTTCCTGTAATAAGACTGTTTAGCCTTTTCTTCTTCAAAATAGTTATTTTTTAAATTGTTCAAAATATCAAAGTCAGTTTCCAGAATAAACTGAATGCTTCGAAGGCCAGCGGAGCAAAGATGGTGGTTTGGGGACTATGGCTTAAGGGGACTTCTAAGTCCATTGCCATAATAAACTCTATTACGAAAACATTCTGCATCCCACTTTGAACAGCGGCGTCTGGGGTCTTAAATGCTAATAAGCGGCATCTAAGATGTATCAATTGGTCTCAACCCACCTGGATCAAAGGACAATGAAGAACACCAAGGTCACACAATATCTATGAGCCCAAGAGACAGAAAGGGCCACATGAACCAGAGACTTACATCATCCTGAGACCAGAAGATCTAGATGGTGCCTGGCAACAACCAATGACTGCCCTGACAGGGAGGACAACAGAGAACTTCTGAGGGAGCAAGAGAACAGTGGGATGCAGACCCCAAATTCTCATAAAAAGACCATACTTAATGGTCTGACTGAGACTAGAGGAATCCCGGTGGTCATGGTCCCCAAACTTTCTGTTGGCCCAGGACGGGAATCTTTCCCGAAGACAACTCATCAGACATGGAAGGGTTTGGATGTGGGTAGGAGAGAGACACTGATGAAGAGTGACCTGTTTGTATCAGGTGGACACTTGAGACTGTGTTGGCATCTCCTGTCTGGAGGGGAGATGGGAGGGTAGAGAGGGTTAGACACTAGCAAATGGTCACAAAAGGAGAGACTGAAAGAAGGGAGCAGGCTGACTTATCACAGGGAGAGTAAATGGGAGTATGTAGTAAGGTGTATATAAGCTTATACGCGACAGACTGACTTGATTTGTAAACTTTCACTTAAAGCACAATAAAAATTATTTAAAAAAATATCAAAGTCAGACTTTACTACTAAGATGTATGTTCTGGGAAGTTGATCGGAGGTCAGCTGGGCCACAGCTGCTTGTGATTGCTAAATGGCTTTTATTTGAAGGTAAATCTTAAAGCACTGAGACAGCTCAAGTATGAATTCATGTTAAGAGAAGAGCTGCTGTGCAGAAAAGCAATGATTTCCCAAGAAACCAAGGCTGGTATGGTAAAACAGATATCACCTGGTCACAGAAATGAGATGGATATTAAAGCAACCTATCAATGAGAAAGACCCCAGTCTTGCTTTCCGTCTTCTTCACGAGGTGCTTTAGTTTAAGATTCAACCAGGTGAATTTCTCTAACTTCTCACCCTCTCCTCCCCGAAAAAGAGAAAAACACACAGATGGTAGTGTACCCAAATGTCCCACTATTTTGCAAAACTGACAATGCAAACCAGTTGCTGTCAAGTTGATTCTGACTCATGGGGACCCCATGTGTGTCAGAGTAGAACTGTGTTCCACAGGGTTTTCAATTGTGGATTTTTTTGGAATTAGATTGCCAGGCCTTTCTTCTGAGGGGTCTCCAGTGGACTCAAACCTCCAATCTTTTAGGTAAGTAGCCAACAGCTTAACCATTGGCACCACAGAGGGAATCCTCTCCTTTGCACATTTCTGTTCCATTCTCTGGTTATGAAGCATGTTGCTGTTGCTGATTCCCATCCAGTTGGCTCTGACTCATGGCGCCTCCATGTGTGTCAGAGGAGAACTGTGCTCCGTAGGGTTTTCAATGGATGATTTTTCAGAAGCAGATTGCCAGGACTTTCTTCCAAGGCACCTCCATGTGTGTCAGAGGAGAACTGTGCTCCATAGGGTTTTCAATGGGTGATTTTCCAGAAGCAGATTGCCAGGACTTTCTTCCAAGGCACCTCTGGGTGGACTCATACTTCCCGCCTTTCAGATAGCAGCTAAGTGCGTAACTATTTCTGTCACCCAAATGTCACTTCTTACTTCCAAGAAAATATCTCTGGTTTTCCATCTGCAAGTGATGTTTTATCTTCTCTAAAATCCCAGAGTTTGCTATTTATCTCAAACAGCACACTTCCTGTTTTACCTTCCAATATATCTGTGCACTTGTTTTCTTAACTATATAGTCATATTCCATTTTCTATTCCAAAAGCCCTGCGGTAGAGCCCTTTTTGTATGCAATACTTGCAAAGGCAAATATGTGCTTAGTGAATTAATAATTTCCCTCAATTGATCCTCGAATATACATTTGACTCCATCAGCAATTATCACCGAGTTTTGCAAATATTATCAGACCATGATAAATCATTGAAAATGTCTACATGACAAAGAGGTTGTGATATCATTAGGCAAGTTGCCTCCTGCCCGCACGGCGAGATTGGATACTTCAGACCAGCCGTGCAGAAATTCAAACGCCGGCCAATTCAGGAGATGTGTTTCCACTTCTACTCCTGTCCTCATGTCTAGAGGCACCAGCAAGGACTTTGCCTGGC